>NW_024423343.1:14878297-14944404 GCF_017311325.1 Ursus maritimus | reverse complement strand
AATACAACTGCGTATTTTCATTAAAAGGCAAGGTTTGCTGTCAAAACTTTTTATATTTAATTTTAGTGGGGTACCGCAATGGTAGATAATCTCCAGACAAATGAACCTTATTTAAAACATAGAGAATATTCCTCTATTTTTTCCTGAGAGCTTCCTGTAAAAATCAGGAATGCTATGCAAACTTTACTTTCATGGGCCTGTACACTGCCAGAGGAAAGAGTCCGAAGGGAAACATAATTTGTAGAAGGAAAAACACCATGGAGATAAAAAAAAACAAGTATCAAGACACATTAAAAAAAAAAAAAAAAAAGGAATGGGTCCCAGCATGCAGAAGAGCTCTGGCTGAAGACCAGAAAACACCAGGGGTTAGCATAGCTGAAAATACATATAAACATATTTTAGTTTTGAGAAATGGCTCATAGGAGACTTAATGGCTGTGAAAAGCCCCCTTTTATTTCACATAGGAAGGGGACTTAAAATAGCCCATTTATAGCACTGGGAAATCCCATCCCCAAAGGTCTCAGTTCACTTGAGCTCAACTAACAGTTGCAGAGAACCTGCTTTGTGCTAGGCACGGTGCTCAGGGTGGACACTGAAAGGGCGAGACACAGATCCCAGCCTGGAGAGGCTTGCAGTCCACGTGGAAGCAGATACCTAAGCAGGAGAGTTCTCTCTGTAGTGATAAGACCTGTGACGCAGGGAAGTCTGGGTTACCATGGATATGGTTTAAGGATAGATATGAAGCCTGGGGGGGGGGAAGGAAGGGTGCATCACAGAAGAATTTCTGGAGCAGGTGATGTCTGAGCTGAGTCCCCAAAGGGTGGGTAGGGAGTGGCATTATATGAATGAAGTCATATTTTCATTATGGAACACTTAAAAAATGAATGAGAACTTCTATGAGATGGCATACATTGCCTTGAAACTTTCAAAGTTGAATATTAAAGGCAGTAGCCATATTCCATGTCTGCTGATTCTTTCCTTGCTGAAGAGCAGAGGCAAAACCATGGAGTGATGCATATAGGAATTCACCTGCAGATATGTTCATGCAGACTCTGCCAACCGCATTCTCCGACCCATTCTCTTCCGATGACTTTCCGGTAATTGACAAACTTCCCTCACCGCAGAGTCCTTTCACTAGAGCTCTTTCTTGCTGCCAAGTAGCCAAAATCATTCTTGGGAGGGGAACTGCAGTTTGACTTTCCTCACTGGGTGACCTGTGTCAGGTTCACAACATTCCCACAGGGTTATTTCAGGGTAGCTATGGAAATAGATGGTGATCGCATTAACCCTTTCTCAGACAGTATTAGTTACGCAAATCTTATCAAGAGGCACATACTGGTTTCATTCACAAATTGTGTTGCTGGTAAGATGGATTAGTGCTTTTCATTCTCAGGAAATCAAATAAGTCACATCTAAGTCAATAATAACATAAACTCATGACCTTTTTCTGGTTTCCCCTTCAGGAAAATGCTTTGGCGGCACACAAAAGTTTTGGGAATGGGAAGTGAAAATTTCTTGATTCTCTGAAAGCATACTGTTCTGAGAAATACCCAAAATAAAATTAAAAAAAAGATTGAATTTCTGGATAAATCTCTTTCACAACATTTAAGCAACTTAAGAATTTGGGGGATTTTCTATAGAACATTTTTATAATAAAAGATTCCCAATTCACACTTCTCCTCTCCATCCTCTTACTTCTGCAAGGGAAGAAGAAGAAGGAGAAGGAGAAGGAGAAGAAGAAGAAGAAGAAGAAGGAGAAGGAGAAGGAGAAGGAGAAGGAGAAGGAGAAGGAGAAGGAGAAGAAGAAATAAGGAAAAAGGAAAAGAAAAGATAAAGGAGCATCCTGCATTGCCACAGAACATATTGGATTGCCTTTCACTTGGCCATTCATGTTCTTGTTCATTTCAAATACACCAGTGTTGTAGTAAAGGTATGGCTTGGAAGGGTTTCAGCCTCATGGGAATTTCCATCAGTTTCATCTCAAATAAATTTACAATCTAAATAAAACTGGGGGAAATGAGATAATAAAGACACAATGTTAAAAAAATAAATAAATAAAAACTGGGTACTTGCAATGCACACATAGCTTCAAAAGGAGAACCCCGCACTACCAGAGTGCCCACCCTTTATGTGTCAGCCAACTCGAGAAATTCTAGGACGCAGTTGGGGGAAGCAGCTTTGGTCTGTCTCTCTGGATTTGAGGGCAGGTGCAGTGACATGAATAGTAGGCAACTGTTTTCATTCGGCCTGGTCGGATGCTTCAATTTCATACTTTGCCAGGGTTCCCTTGCAAAGTTAATGAGGTAGAGCCTTCTAAATCCCATTAAGCTGTCATGAATGTGTTTCTGCATCCCTTTTCTTAATTTTCCTCATTCTGAGAGAGTTGGCGGATGACCCAAGTTTAAACATATGAGCGCAATTTATAATCCTGCTGTTGTCTCTCAACTCATCAGGGACTGCAGAAGCCAGCTCTGATTTTCTATCCCTGTAGGATGATAATGGTGAGCAGTTTGTAGGCATGGCTTGGACGTACTGAAAGGATATCCTATCCACATATTTTATTTTATTTTAATTTTTTAAAAGCATTTTATTTAAAGGGGGTGGGGCAGAAGGAGAGGGGGAGAGAGAATCTCAAGAAAATTTTGCACTGAGTGTGGAGCCCAACATGGGGCTCCATCCCAGGACCCTGAGATCATGACCTGAGCTGAAATCAAGAGCTGGATGCTCAACTGACTGAGCCATCCCCGGTGCCCCCCATCCACATCTTTTAAATGTCTTTCTAGCCCACAAAATTGAGATCAATGTCATTGCCATTTCAGTCTATATGACTGGACTTTTTGCTGCATACCCAAACATAATTTGTAATCACTTTTTCATTATTTCTAACTGAAAAGTAACTTGCTTTTGTTCTCACTAGATGTTATGAACTGAATGTTTGTGTCCCCACCAAAATTCATATGTTGAAGCCCTAACACCCTCAAGTCATGGTATTTGGGGGGGGGGGGGCTTTGGGAGTAAGTAGGTTTAGAGGAAGTGCTGAGGATGGGGCCCCACAATGGGATTAATGTTCTAATAAAAAGAGAAAGAGACCAGAACTCTCTTTCTCTACTATGTGAAGACATGACAAGAAAGTCATTATCTGCAAGCCAAGAAGACCAGGAACTGGTTTTCTGGCACCTTGATCTTGGACTTCTCAGCCTCCAGAACTGTGAGAAAATAAATTTCTATTGTTTAAATCACCCAGTCTGTAATATTTTGTTACAGTAACCTGAGCAAAACAAGACAGGCTGCCATATTATTATTGGATTCAAAGGTCACCAAAACGTAAGGGATAGAAATTATCTTTTTTGGGGGGTGGATAGAATTATCTTAACTGTATAAATGGATAAACTGAGGCTCAGAGAGGTTAAGTAACATTCCCGCCCCAGGATTAAAAACCTCTGGAAAGAGCAGATTGACCACAAAATCCAGGACTGAGGCTAGAATAAGAATTATCTAGAGCTATAGTGTCTAATATGGTAGCCCTTAGCCACATGTGAAATTAAGTTTCAATTTCAGTAAAACATTCAGTTCCTTAGTGTTTAATAGCCACGTGTAGCTAGTGGCTACCACATTGGATAGCCCATTTCTACCATCATCGAAGTTCTATGGGATGGTGTAGAGATTGTCCTCTTCCCAAGTGACTCAAAGTAACTAAAGATGGACAATGTCCCTGCATTCCCTTTTAGACACACACAGCATGGGAGGGAGAAATATCACTCGACACTGGCCACAAGGTACCACTCTTTTCTCCATGTGTCATGTGTGGAGAAAACACACCCTAAAAGCTCTGAAGGAGAAAGATGTGGGCTTCCATCAGGATCACAAATAATTACTGAATCATGCATATGTTAAAAGTGTTGAGATTAGAGATAGAAAGAATGGTGGTTGTCAGCAACTAGAGGGAGAGGCGAATGGAGAGTTATTGTTTAACAGGTATAGAGTCTCAGTATTACAAAAAGAGTTATCGGGATGGATGGTGGTGATGGTTGCATAGCAATGTGAATATATTTAATACCACTGAACTGTACACTCCAATTTTGTGCTATGTGCATTTTACCACAATAAAAAAACAAAGAAAAAAAGAATATACTGTATAAATAATACTATGTTATAAATATTGCAACATTAAAAAAAAGGTGCATGAGGAAAGTCTAAGTTCCACTGCACCCTCCCCCATCTATTTTCTCCCCTCTCTGTAGGAGCTGGAGTTTGGGACCATCCCAGGAGGCACTGTGTGGTTTAAGCCAAAATTCAGTGGCAGGGAATGGCAATGAGACCTCTGAAATAAACTGACCTTGAGGTGCCGTCTCTCGACAGGTTTGGGCCAGTGAAGGCATCCCAGGAACAGACAAACTGCCCCACAGTGCTGCTGACCTCCCTCAAAGCAGGGGTGCCCTATGGCTATGAGACATGACAGTGACAATGGGCAGGTGACTCTGCAGGTCTCTTTCTGCCTGGCATTTGGAAGTAATACTGGCTCTCAACTACTCCCAGATCTGGACCAAATGAGTCTTCAATTACTTTTATAGTTTTGGGGGAGCATGTTTCAAGAAGAAACTGTTAGATTTTCCACTAAGAGACTAGTCTTAAGTGATTAACCAAAGCCGCATGACTGTTATTTGTGCCCTGTTTTTAGAATAGGTCAAACTCTTTACCCTTACTACCTTGACTGCACCTTGAAATCATCTGGAGAGCTTTGCAAATTACCGATGCCTGGGTCCATCCCCAGAGATTCCGATTTAGTTGGCCTGGGGTATGGCCTGGGTACTTGGTGTTAAAGAAAATAATAACAAAAGACCTCTCCCCCCTCAAAAGAAACTCCCTAGGTGATTCTAGTGTCCAGCAAAATTGAAAACCATAGGCTGAGGCATAGAAGTTATATCAAACGTAGTAATATATGTAAGGTCCTCAGAAGATTTCCTGTCACATAGAAGAAACACATTAGATGTTACAGTTTTTGTTGTTATAGTCTGGCCAAAAACTAGAACAAATACTGAATAAATAGTATATCTCAATACTCAGATACAAACCATAGCCTGACCAAAGATCCAGTTTAGATTTCTAACTGCTCCAAACAGTTACCCACTTGTGAATTGCATTTCTCTTTCTACTTAGGTAATTGACGCTGGGAAGAGGTGCCTTCCTTTGATGTATGCCTTCTGAAAGAAGGTTTAGTGGCTCTGGCCCTTAAAATGAGAAAGGCAAGCTTGTGAAATTGATATGTTTCTTTATTTGTTAACATATCCAAAGCTTGAAAGAAGTTTGAAGGTGAATAAATAATGAGCCTTAAGAATAGACTGAATGGAAACACATTAGCCATTTCTTCCCTCTCTCGTGGGGACATTATTGCTGTTTCATTTGCCCTGAGCACCTGTTACCGTAAGACCACTTTGGGGACCCCATGTATGATATACAAAACACAAGACCTAACCTCCTCAACTAAGAAGCTTATAATATTTATATATAACACACATCAAATTTTAATGAGAGTAGAATTCATTTCATATGCTTAAAAAAAACCACTGGGGTATTTCTTTTTGAGTTGTGGAAAGTCGACTTAGTCAGTGTAACAGATTTCTATCCACTTTGTTACTTGTTGTCCATGTATGACTGCATCGAATGTAACAGTATACAAAATTTCAGTGGGTTTTCTCATCCTCTTTTCAGAATAAAGAAGAAACATTCACCTGCCAACAACAAAATACTTTTTCCTTCCAGTTTTTACTGTTTTAAAGTTCTAAATCTTTCTTGATGAGTTGAAATTGCCCAAATAAATAGTTTCAGAACAGCCTGAATAGTAAGTCTCAGTTGCCTTTGTATTTTACGTACGTTTGCTGAAAGACTGTCTGGGCCAATTATCTCAGTAGAATCTCCTTTTCATTTGACTCAGTACTTCAGCAAGATGATACTGTTGTTCCTGGTCAACGGGGGAGTGTGGTATACCTTGGCCATTAACTCAGGACTTTTCTTACAAATTGTTCAACTGTGGTTTGAGCTGTCACAGGAAGGCCAGGCTGGAAATATTACACAGTAGCTCAATCCCTCACGATGGAAAAGTACACAAAGTCTCAGCACAAGCTACTGCAATGGTTTTGGCTCCAGTTCAGCATGTAGGCTGGCCAGCCTCCCTGGTGCCTCTTTTTAAATATAAAAATGGAGCCTCTCAGTGTTGACACGATTTCTTTGGCTTATTTGTGTTGACAGTTCTGCCAGCGATGACTTGTCCTCATGAGAGCTGTGAAAGGTGACACTTAGAGGGTTATTTTGCAAATGACCCTTTCCGACTTAATTATGCCAATGGGTCTTTTCTGTAAATTAACATTGTTGAGATAAAACCTGGGCAGAGTTGAGTTTCCATAGTCTTATTCTTTGCTTATTTGTTAACTTCATTCATTCAGACGAGTATTTATTGACTGAAAACCTAGTGCCAGGGCAGTATCTGACAAAGACCTTGAGAGAATTCTCACTCTGCCATTTACTATTTGGGTGGCCTGACCGTGTGACTTGGGGGCCCTGCCTAGGGGAAGATCACATGTTCCCATCCTGTTGAAGTCTGATGTCATCACGTGATTCACTTTGACCAATGAAATGGGCAAAAGTGACACACATCCCCTCCACGTGGAAGCTTCAAGACCTTGCCCTTGGTCAGCCATCTCTCTCCATCATGCCTCTTGGAAGCCCAATTTTGTCCGTAGGATGCGTTACTTCTTCTTTTTAGGTCCAGGAGTGAAGGCAGGGTGGGGTAGGAGGGAGCTGTCACCTGATAGCCAGGGATCATGGAAGAAGAAAACATTCTTGAGATTTTGGAGTTACCCATTACCACAGCATAACCCAGTGTGTCCTGACTGCTGAAATGTGTATTACTGCAGTTGTACAGTGGCCTACAGTACTGCCGATTTCCTACAGCTGGGGTCTGAAAGTCACTTCCTTGCAATCTTCACCCCCTCTCCCCTGCCCCCGTTCAGGACCCATCTGAGCCTGCATCATCTTAAGCCATGTTCTTTTTATTTTGAAATTTTCCTAGGTGAAATTTATCTCCTGCACACTTGTATTACTCACACATAGGCTCAGCTACTCAGCAGGATGAGCCAGGAATAGGGGAAGGGAAGGGGCTGCAGAGAGTACTGGGGGAGTTTAGAGGAGAGCAGGGGCTAGCTGGGGAGCTGCTTCAAGGACTGCATCTGCAAGAACTTCTGCTCAATTCTTGCCCCAGATGTCACAGTCCACAGCTGCTTCCAATCACTAGATGCATGCATTTCCTGTCCAAACCAAATAATAAAAAAGAAGAGACACACACCACCAGAACCCTCATTTCCCTTTCCCCTCCCGCTTCGTCCCATTCCCCTCCAAAGCTCTAGATTTATATTTCTGGATTTAAACAAACACATTCAGAAAGATATAGTACGATTATTTGGGAAAACAGAATACTTTCTTTAAATAATTTAATATTTTGAAAAAGAGCTCCTTCTGGAGTCAGAAGGGACTCCTGAGTTGGTGGTGCAATTGTTCTCTTAGCAGTGGGTGTTGGCCTCAGGATTTAATCCTGATGCCTGAGCCTGTGCTCTGACCTGGTCCCCTGGGGTAGGGAGGGACTGAGGAGCACTTGGAGGGAAGTTAAAAGCCTTTGGCCAGGGCTCTCTGGTTTTAACCTCAGCTTATCCTTTAGCTCATTGATTTGGTGACAACAGTATTAATCCAATCATTCTACAATTATTAACAGAGCACTTATTATGTGCCAAGATGTTTTTAGATTCTTCATGTAATGACTTTTCTGATTCCTCTGTGGCTTTCCAATGAACACGTAAAGCACACTGCCACTTTCTCATAATGCTTATATTGAGGATCCTTGAGAATCCAATTCATCTTTAGATGACCACCATCTACTTTGGATGGTGCCTTGGGTTGAGATTTCAAGGAAGCTGATTCTCCACTGGAATTTGCATATATAAATTTTATCGGGGAGTGTGTTTGGCAGTAACACTTCGCACACACTGGGGTTATCTTCAGCAGCGACACCTGTGAGAGAGTGAGGGAAGCAGGGCTGGGCAGAGGGAGGACATGGGCTTTGAAGAAGCAGTGACAGAAGCGTAGCCAAGCCCATTGGAGCTAAGGAGCTGAGATGGCTCTTTGTTGTTGCTCTGTGGGATAAGGGGGCTTCTATTCTTTACCTTCTTAGTATCTACAAGCTGTTGTATGTGGATGGCTCCTGGGGAGGGAATGGAACCTTGGGAGTGCCTCCCCTTGGTGGACGGCAATTCCAATATCCCACTTGGGTCAGCAGCTGTCACTTCCAGCAGCTGGGGAATGATCCCTAAGGGGCTCTGGGCAGCTCACTCAACCAACCACTGCAGATAGAATCAAAGCAAGACCACCACCTACCACCGTTTTCCATAAAGGATCTGCCTGAGTCCAACTTGTGAGCTAGTAGAATTTGTCTTCAGCCCCACACTCTTACTCTGCGTACTTTCCTGCTGTTCTCATTTTACTCACCGAGAAACCAGTGACTGGATAACAATTTCCTTTAAAAAATATTGGTTTTTTAATTTGCTTGGAGGAGGATACTATAATCTTGGAAGAATGTGTCTGCACTAATGCTTCAAAGAAATAATGTTTATGTCTCAATAGCACTTTAGAGGATAGAAAACTCATGTTCTCATGATTCTTTCCAGAATTGCCATATTAGCCAGGCAGGCAGTGTCACAGATGCAGCCCCGAGGCAAGAAGAAGTGAAAGGACCTGCCCAACACGCATGTGTAGGCAGGGCTGCGCGCAGGGTTGAGCCCAAGCTGGAGCACTTTCACCACAGCAAGCTGCCCCTAAATTCCAGGACTTCAGCAGGTGGATAGGCAGGGCATCTCAGGCACAGGATACCTCTTCTGTCTAAAGCCCAACCTTGGTCTCCTTGCTTGGAGGCTGCAGTGTTCGTGATGTCCAAGGCCATTTTCTAAGTTGGGTGGCTTTACTTTCTTCCTCCTTTTACTTTGGGAAGAAATGTCCACGTTTGATTTTTACGAACAATATGAATTTGGGGTCATTGAAGAGAAAGTGTTCATTGATAGACGGATTGAACGGATCCATTTAGTAAATATTTATTAAGACCTATGTGCCAGGTACCATACTGCAAACTGAATGAAAGGAGGTCTGTTTTTCCTCTTCCACATAAAGTTTTTCATTCAGTGGTTTGTTTCAGAAAATCATAGAGGGGCGCCTGGGTGGCTCAGTCGTTAAGTGTCTGCCTTCGGCTGAGGGCATGACCCCGGCATTACGGGATCGAGCCCCACATCAGGCTCCTCTGCTGGAAGCCTGCCTCTTCCTCTCCCACTCCCCCTGCTTGTGTTCCCTCTCTCGCTGGCTGTCTCTCCCTCTGTCAAATAAATAAAATCTTAAAAAAAAAAAAAAAGAAAGAAAATCATAGAAGAAAACTGATAGCATCAAATACTCTTCTAATCAGAAATTACTTGAAGGTGCCTGGGTAGCTCGGTCTGTTAAGTGTCTGCCTTCAGCTCAGGTCATGATCCCAGGGTCCTGGGATTGAGCCCTGCCTCAGGTTCCCTGATCAGCAGGGAGTCTTTCTCCCTCTTCCTTTGCCCACTTAATAGATAAATAAATAATCAATTAAAATCTTAAAATTAATCTCAAATAAATAAATAAAATCTTAAAAAAAGAGAAATTACTTGAAAATACATCTCACTGGTTTCAGCTTTCTCAACAGAAGGATTCAGACTAGGGGATAAAATTGGGTAAACAGAGAAGGACACATCTGAACATCTCAAATTCAATTTGTCATGAAATCCAATCTCCTAAAACCTAAAAGGAGTTGAAAACTTTCCAAATGAGTATGCGTTATCTGGAATTTTAGATACATTTCAGTAGAATTTGATATGTGCATAGAGATCACAAAGGCGGGTAGTTACAGAGAGTGACAGCTACGGTACACAGAATCACCAGTTTTCAGTTTAGGTGCTTTTTGTGTATGATGGGGATAGATATTTATATCCACTCAATAGAAAAACAGAATCAAAATTAAAATATTAACTCTTCTATGTTCCAATAGACAAAAGTTTGCTCCTTTGTTCAGGAATCAGGACATTGATTTCTATTAAGTTAACAAATCTTGTCACATTGAACTAATCCTAGGAGCAGAAACTTCTAGTAAGTGTTCTTTCACAACCTGGCCCTGTACATGGAGGGCCAGGAGAGACCAGAGAAAGAGACAGACCACTCCAGATTAGTAGGTGGCAATTTTAAAAGGCAAGGGAACTTACAAGGCTCCTCTTCAGGTGGCACAAGGCAGGTAGACTCCTGCACCTGCCCGCCAGAGTCTTGGAAGCTTATGTAGAGGACCTAACTGAGTTTAGTCACGTATTCAGTCCAGACGATCTCAACAATGCAGTGCTCTCTCGAGGTTATGTCTTTGGAATAGCTCCAGCTGTGGGAACTGTGGGCAGAGCATACTTTCCAAGGACAGGGGAAGGGGTGAAGAGCCTCTGATTGATTGCCTGAGTCCAGCTTGCAGGTCAACTGGCAGTCACATCCTCTTGATGACCTCCTCCAACCGTAAGTGCTTCCCCTGGGAGCTTTGCAGGTAAAAAGGGCTTCAAAGGGGCCAAATCATCTTTATAGCATCCATGCAAACAGATACAAGACATGGAGGTATACATAGATACAAGGAGATAGGACATTTTTTTTTTTTTAAGATTTTATTTATTTATTTGACAGAGATAGAGACAGCCAGTGAGAGAGGGAATACAAGCAGGGGGAGTGGGAGAGGAAGAAGCAGGCTCCCAGCAGAGGAGCCTGATGTGGGGCTCGATCCCATAACGCCGGGATCACGCCCTGAGCCGAAGGCAGACGCTTAACGACTGAGCCACCCAGGCACCCCGAGATGGGACATTTTTACTTGCTAGAATTCAGGGGTGCTCATGAAGAGAAAAGGGGAGTTGGAGCTCATATCCAGAACAACTTCTTGCTGTGAAGAGGGGTGTGTGTTGACAGCATGAGTTCTTGGAAGGTGGCAGAAGACACATAGCAGGAAATAGAAAAAATGAGTGAAGTGCCTCATGCCGGCGGCTGAGCTACACGGAGAAAGAAGAGAGAGGGAAGCAGCTGCTATGTGGTGAGGAATTTTGGGAAAAGAAGAGGTGTTTGAGTGAATTTTTATAAAGTTTTTGTATGTTGTGTCCCTTCCGTAAAATCTACAGCAAAGTGCGGTGTTAATTTTCAAGGTCTTTGGATGACAGATGACAGTCAACTCATGGCTGTCTCCCCAGTCAGAGACATGCCTCCAGGATGGTCTGGGTTTGGTTTCATTACGAGCTCGTGGAGAAGGAACACCGACACGCAATGGGTTTATGTTTATACTTCAGCGCTGGGGAGATGGATTTTGTAACCCAAGAACATGTCAAGGATTGAGAAGAGTTAGAGCTCCTAATCCAGCCACTCCTCTGCTCCTAACTGCTTCTCCTGTCCCTTCTAATAACAAACTGAGGGCCTCAGAGGGGAGGGGGGTGGGGGAATGGGATAGACCGGTGATGGGTAGTAAGCAGGGCACGTATTGCATGGTGCACTGGGTGTTATACACAACTAATGAATCATCGAGCCTTACATCGGAAACCGGGGATGTACTGTATGGTGACTAACATAATATAATAAAAAAATCATTAAAAAAATAATTTCCACTGTACATACAGTGGTTTTTGAAAAGTAGAAGGGAAATGAAGAAATAATTTAGCCTAGAAAAAACGGATAAAGGAATTCCTTCTCTACGTTAACTATGAGAAAGGTGACTTAATTATATAAATATTTAATATATTTGTGCAATTTTCTGATTATATATTAGGACAGAAAGTTTATACAATTTTCTGATATATTATGCAGTTATTTGCCTGGTGAGGAAGTTTTGAAAATTCAGATTATGAAGAATGGTGTGCATAGAAAATTGGCAGATTAGTAAGGCCTGGATTCCTCCTTTATTCTTCTCCTACATCATCTCAGAATGCTTGGCTTTGATGTTCAAAGTTGTCACTGCTCATTTATATCACTGCCTAATGGTATTCAGATCCTTTCATACTCAAACCTTACCAAACGGTTAGATTTTATTTCTGAGGATTTAGATACTGACCTAGACAAGCATCCTCACCATGGAAATAGGATTTGGGCCCATAATTTAACCAGAGTTAGGTTAGTTCTTCCCATTAGAATGGGTTTATTTGGTGGAACAGCTAGCTTGAAATTGAAGATAGCATTGCTCTGTCTTATTTGTCTCATCTTCCGAGGGTCTATAATATGATCGCTGGCTCTGCAAGCTCTACAAGAGTAAGCTAAAGAAGTATTTAAAGAATTTATTAGGAAATTTTCTTGAAGGAAAATAATTTTTCTGGCAGCAGTGATCTCTGTGTCTTCAAATTTATTTTGTAGACAAGACTACAGAGAGAGGTAGACTTCCTGAATGAGACCCATGATATCACCACTTCTTTATTCTTCAGATTCACAGTTTTTTATTATGTCAACTTAGGAATGTGGATGGGCTTCTCTGAATGGTGGGAAGCCTCAAGACATTCTTCCCATCGAAATAATAAAAATAAGAAGCCCCACTCTTTAGATCCTCTGTCTCCCATTCTTCAGTGGGCACGGAATTGGTAAAATCTGCCTAAGTCCCCCCAGTCAGATTTCAGAATCGTAGGAAAGAAGAACTACAAATTCCCCCGGCAAATTTTTCCAGATGAAACAGATTGTAGAACGCTTAACCACAGGCATTTTTAAGATTGGATCAGAATCATCGCTACAGAAAATGTCGCCTTTCCATGAAGCTCCCTGAGTAGTCAGAGATCCTGAGAACTTGCTGGAATCTAGAAGCGTTGTCTGTTGTGAGCCATGTTTTGAGTATGTGTCCAAGTCTGAGGTATTTACTCAAATATGAGTGAAATGCAGTCTGTGAACTAATAAAAGGTGGAATTTTAGTAACAGGCCTAGAAAAGCTTATTAACTTTATTTGGAGAAATGCTCATAGTTGTAGATCTAGTGAATGAATTGCTGAACAAATTACCGAAAGAATTACTGAGATGACTGGTAGTAAACCATTCTTGAGGTGTGGACTATGGACTCTGATAAAACACATCTCCATTTTAATTCCAAGCTGAAATGCAGGCAGTGATTCTTAGTTTTTAACTCAGCAGTTTTAAGAAAGCAAAGGTACTTTCAAGAAGCCCAGGCATCCTAAGCATTGCTTAGAAGACAGCCCTGAAAGAAGAAATTTTTTCAAAGATTCATTTATTTATTTGAGAGAGAGAGAGAGAGAGTGCGAGTCTGCATGAGAGTGGGGGTGGGGGCGCAGAGGGAGAAGGAGAGAGAGAATCCTCAAGCAGACTACCCGCTATGTGCAGAACCCCTGGGGGGCTTGAGGTCACAATCCTGAAATCATGACCTGAGCCGAAATCAAGAGTTAGCTGCTCAACCAACTGAGCCACCCAGGAGCCCCAGGAGAAGAAATTATAAGAGATAAATATATTCTCGATCCGCAGAACACTTTGTTGTTTCCTACTCATTTTCATCTTGGTCTCCTTTTTAAAAAAAATTTTTTAAATAATATTTTTAAATTATATTATGTTAGTCTCCTTTTTATCTGCACCAAAGTTTCCATTTGAGAAGGGCCCTTCTGCATTTTTAACACTTTCCTCCCCGCAGTGGTTGGCATCTGGGTGGGTAAGTCATAGACCAATTGCTGTTGAGCCCAGGGCCTTTTGTGTGTGTGTGTGTGTGTGTGTGATGAAAGGAGAATGAATCCTCCTCTCCCTTGCTTTCCCCTCATCCTCTTTCACTTCAAAATAATGAGTCCTGACCAACACATGGGCAGAGGCTTTTTTCCCAGTAAAATTAATTTCCCTTGAAACTGAGCTATAATGATAGGAGAGATGCTTGAACATCTGAACACATTCTGAGACATGTTCTTGGAATTTTCCATAGAAAATTAAAGCCTGATCCACGGTGACACATTCAGCAAGCATTTGCTTAGTGCATCCTCTTCTGAAATGGTGAGATAGATCCGAAGCGCTTGAAATCCAGGCTTCTCCAGAGAGCTTAGGGTCATTGAACATGGTAAATGGATGCTGGATGGATGTTTGGAAATCCATCACATGAGCTACTGGATGGTCTCACGGGGCAGGTCTCCAGAAGCCTTTACTTCCAAAATCTTTGAGGCCAAGTGCTCTTGATCAAATGAAGTATGTAGTGCACTGAATTTCCTGGAATTTCAGAATTTAGGCATCTGATTAGATTAATATAAACTAAAATTTTGTATTCTACTTCAACCTCATCTAAAATGTTCCGTAAGTTGACGATGGTGACTAAGGATATGAACGTGATAAAATCTCACCATCTTGGTTTCTTCCCTACACACAACGGGATGAACAAGATTTACAGAGTTAGTACAGAGACTGTATACACCCATTGGCTGAGTGACACAATAGAAACACCATAGAAGCTATGCATACAAATCTCCTTTGATTACTAAAATTTCCTTCTCCTTTTTACTGCATAGATAGTCATGCACGCAGCTAATTATACTTAGAATTGCTTGTGTTTAAAATCTCAGTGGATTTCATTTTACCCACTGGCAGTGGATTCCTTGGTCCTAAACTGTCATAGAAAAGATTCCTAGAGCTACTGCCTCTCTACCACAAAGATGTGGTTGACTTTATCAACTCTTAACATGTATGCTCTGTAACTGGTCTGAAAAAAATTCACTAACTCGCCTGAACCTCTGAGTGTAAGTAAGCATTCCTTTAATGTAGGACTTTGAGAGGCTTATACCAACAATCCAAAATCTGTTTCCTAACTTGAAAACACTTTTGAGTTTTTCTTTTGGAATTAATTGCCATCCTAAAATATTTAAAGTAGTGTAAATTTTTACTTTTTGAGGACAGATTAGACTTTTAGAAATTTGGTTAATCTTTTTGGACAAAAGGGTGGTAACGCTATAAAGAACACAATAAAGGGACATTAGCTGTGTGTGTGTGTGTGTGTGTGTGTGTGTGTGAGCATGTGCTCATGGGCAGGGACACATGCGTGTGCACACCCATGCCCAAAGGCAGTTTGAAAAGCTGAGTGCTTTCAGCTAAGGCGATATCCCTGCCGTAAGCCCACATATTCCCAAGTTTGAAGAGGACAATACTCATTTGTATTTGTTAAATTTCTTATAGCTAAAAAAGACAGTTCTATCATTACATAAATATATAAATATATTCTGTATGTGGGACGCCTGGGGGGCTCAGCTGGTTAAGCGTCTGCCTGGGTCCTGGGATCGAGTCCCTCATCAGGCTCCCTGCTCAGCTGGGGGTCTGCTTCTCCCTCCATCACTCCCCCTGCTTGTGCTGTCTCTCTGACAAATAAATAAATAAATAAAAGCTTAAAGAAAAAAAAAATATATTATATATATATATATATATCCTGTATGTAAGAAAAGCACTCTCCCTATAAGTTGACTAGGTTGTTTACTTTGCTTACTTTTATTACCTATATTGCCTCTGCATGGCAGCCTATCTTTTCTCTTTTAGGGTTTGAGGGTGTAGGCATGCTGTATAAATTTTTGTCTAGGCTCTGCTGTATCGGAATGTGGAAATAGTTGGTCACCAAGTTTTCTTGGTAATTGTTATGAAGGGTCTGCACAGAACTTTTCATTTCTAATTATGGATTATTTAAGATAAATACTTAGCCACCTGTAAGTCTTCAATTGTTTCACATTTAATTAACGTTTGGTTTATGATTTATTCCAGCAGAGAGTCTATATTTAGATAACTAACTACTGATAGAAAGGGCTTTACCCTAGTGTGTGAAATATCAAAGTTTAGACTTTTTAGAGTGATCAAATAAGGATTTTGATGATCTTACCAGCCTTGCAGCAAATCTGAGTGGAGACCAGTCAGTTGTCAGACGTTCCTGCAGCAGATTCTCTTGAACTTCTCATTTCTAAAAATTGATGAATGAAAACCTTACATGAAGAACAAAAGCATTAAAACATAGGGCAAATTATTTAAACAATGAGCTGTATGAGCAATTAAAGCTACAGTTGCAATTTCTGAGGAAATGGGTTCTAGTTTTTAAAACAGAAACACCATGGCTTCACATCACCTACATTTATTTATTTATTTATTTATTAAATAATTTCTTATTATGTTGTGTTAGTCGCCATACAGTATATCCTTAGTTTTTGATGTAGTGTGCCATGATTCATTATTTGCATATAACACCCAGTGCACCATGCAATACGTGCCCTCCTTAATACCCCTCACCGGCCTATCCCAATCCCCCACCCTTATATTTATAAGAGAAATTCATGCTAAAAGGGAGGGCTGCAAAGCAAACTTTGCAAATCCATTGTTATAAAAATGATGCGATGTTACCAAGTTTACCCCTAGCTTCTTCAAAGACGGTTTCTGAATTCCTTCACCTCGATAAATAAATATATTTCTCCATTTTGTCTTTTTGGAGTGATAATAAAATAAGAATTACAAGCTACGATTAGAATCCTGTGTGCTCTTATACAAGGCTAGAACTGTAGAGCACACGAATTATAGCCTTATTCTGCTTATTGCTCTACTACCTCATTAATTTGATTTTGTATACCTTAGAAAATGTTTATTATAGAATATATCATTCTATCATTTATAATTGATTAAATAAGCTGCCTGAGGTCATTACTTCGAAAATTGTGCATCTGATCCCTGACGAAAACTCAGAAATACTAGAAAACATGCAGAACATCTGATCAAAGATGACTTCGCATGGTACGATTTTTGCCATTGCTATCGCAATGAAATTAACCAGAAAAAAAAATCAATTTTGAATTCCAGTTTTCTTCTTGTGAAGAATTTCTTATTTCTTGTATCTTAATTCTAAGATAAAAAGAAAAAAAAGTTGGATTGTAGCATCTTTACCGTAAGAATCTCAATTCATTTTGCAAACACCAGCTGTGATGTATTAAGGATTTCCTGTAGAAGGAAACATCATAAAAGGGTGATCTTTTGTGTTAGAGCCAGTGTGATGGTGAAAAGAAAGCCATTGACCACCGTTGACCTTGGGAAGTTCTCAAGCTCTTTGAGTATCAGTTTCCTTTTCTGTTAAAATGGGGATTTCTCTATCTCACACACAGGATTGCTTTATTAATGCAAATAAGCCACCAGGCCCATGAAACATAGTTGGTGCTTACTAAACTTTAGTTTCCATCCTCTTCCAATGCTTCTTATCTCTCTTGCTCTTATTTAACCTGTTTCTGCTGTGTCTGGGAAACTACCAGAAAAAGCATATAGTGATCTGCAGCCCACAGAATTTAAACCCCATCATGTTGTTTCTGTTAACGAAGAAGATGAAAACCACCGGAAATATTCCTCACCTGTGGAGGGGGGTAAGTGAGCAGCTGAGACCACCCAAGACCACACCAAGAGAAATGTAAATGCTTTTGAGTATAAACTTCTACTAATGAAGAGTTTCAAATGGGCAGAAAATGTAGGTTTTCCTTGTACAGAAATGTTAATTCTGTCAAGTGTCATTTTTTATAGATACAACAGAGTTTTACATTGGGAAATAGATGTCTTCTTATTGAAATACTTCCCAAGGTTTACATACACAAGCTCAAGTTTGTTTGTTTTAAGATTTTTATTTATTGATTTGAGAGAGAGAGAGAGAGAGAGAGAGAGAGAGAGAGAACGAGCAGCGGGGAGGGGCAGAGGGAGAGAGAGAGAGAGAAGCAAACTCCTTGCTGAGCAGGAAGCCCGATGCAGGGCTCGATCCCGGGACCTGGAGATCCCGACCTGAGCTGAACGCAGCCGCTTAACCAACTGAGCCACCCAGGCACCACACAAGCTCAAGTTTTATCCATCAGTTCTGACCTCAAACTTCACACAGTATTCATATAGGACCGTGGTAGGAAATATGATCTCTCTTTCATACTCTGATGGCATCCACATCTGCTTAATTATTTTTATTTGTTGTTCAGTGTCAGGAAATATGCTCAGAAGGACTTCTCCCAGCTGGTTGGTTTCGGCAGTAGCTCTCCATGTGGGCATGGTGGATTATGTGTTTTAATCCTCTAAGAAAAAATGCTGTTGGTGGGGCGCCTGGGTGGCTCAGTTGGTTAAGTGTCTGACTTCAGCTCAGGTCATGATCTCAGGGTCCTTGGTCAAGTCCTGCACTGGGCTCCCTGCTCCATGGGGAGCCTGCTCTCCCTCTCTCCCTGCTTGTGCTCTCTCTCTTGGTCAAATAAATAAAATCTTTTAAAAATGCTATGGTATTTTGATAGAGATTGCATTAAATATGTAGATTTCTTTGGGTAGTATGGATATTTTAACAATATTTTTTCCTCCAATGCACGAGCATGGAATATTTTGCCACTTGTTTGTGCCATCTTCAATTTCTTTCATCAATGTTTTATAGTTTTCAGAGTATAGGTCTTTTACCTCCTCGGTTAAGTTTATTCCTAGGTATTTTATTATTTTTGGTGCAATTGTAAATGAGACTGTTTTCTTAATTTCTCTTTCTGCTGCTTCATTATGAGTGTGTAGAAATGCAACAGATTTCTATATATTGATTTTGTTTCATGTGACCTTACTGAATTCATGCATCAGTTCTAGCAGTTTTTTTGGTGGAATCTTTAAGGTTTCCTACTTTTGGTATCATGACATCTGCAAACAGTGAAAGTTTTACTTCTTCCTTACTGATTTAGATGGCTTTTATTTCTTTTTGTTGTCTGATTGCTGTGGCTAGGACTTCCGGTACTATGTTGAATAAAAGTGGTGAGAATGGACATTCTTGTTTTGTTCATGATCTTAGGAGAGAAGCCCTCAGTTTTTCACCGTTGAGTATGACGTTAGCTGTCAGTTTTCACATATGGCCTTTATTAGGTTGAGATATGTTCCCTCTAAACCTACTTTGTTGAAGGTTTTCATCACGAATGGATGTTGTACTTGTCAAATGCTTTTTCTGCATCTACTAAGATGATCATATGGTTTTTATCCTTTCTCTTATTGATGTGGGTGTTGTATCATGTTGATAGATTTGTGAATATTGAACCACCTTTGCATCCCAGGAATAAATCCCACTTGATCATGGTGAATGATTTTTTTAAATGTGTTGTTGATTTGATTTGCTCATATTTTGTTGAGGATTTTTGCAATCCATGTACATTAGAGATATTGCCCCGTGGTTCTCTTTTTTTGTGCTATCTTTATCTGGTTTTAATATTAGGGTAATACTAGCCTAAGAATGAATTTGGAAGCTTTCCTTCTTTTTCTATATTTGGAATAGTTTGAGAAGAATAGGTATTAATGCTTTTTAATTAAAATTTTTTTTTATTTTACATTTTATTTTTTTAGAGAGAGAGAGTGCACGTGAACAGTGGGGTCAGGGACAGAGGGAGAGAGAGAATCTCAAACAGACCACATGCTGAGCGTGGTGCCCAAAATGGGGCTCAATCTAATGACTGTGAGATCATGACCTGAGCCAAAGTTGGATGCTTAACCAACTGAGCCACCCAGGTGCCCCTTAACCCTTTTTCAAATGTTCATTAGAACTCACCTGTAAAGCTTCCTGGTCCTGGACTTTTGTTTGTTGGGAGGTTTTTTTTTTTTTTTTTCTATTTTTTATGACTGATTCAATTTCATTCCTGGTAACCAATCTGTTCAAATTTTCTATTTCTTCCTGATTCCATTTTGTTTTTTAAAGATTTTTAAAAATTTATTTATTTGAGAGAGAGAGAGCAGAGCAAGCAAGAGAGAACATGAGTGGAGGGGGGAGGGGCAGAGGGAGAGGGAGAAGCAGGCTCCCCGCTGAGCAGGTTCCTGATGTGGGGCTCGATCCCAGGAGCCGTGAATCGTGACCCGAGCGGAAGGCAGACACTTAACTGACTAAGCCACGCAGGTGCCCTCCTGATTCCTATGTTGTCTCTATTAAGTTGATGGTAGCTTAAGTTTAAACACATTCTAAAAGCCCTAAATTTTTAATTCCCCCCTCAATGTTTTATACATACGGTGTCATACTTTTCATCCTTTTATTTTGTGAATCCCCTGACTGCCTTTCATAGATATACTTAATTTTACTGCTTTTGTGCTTCCTACTTTTCTTCTTATTGTCTTTCCTGTCCACTCAAAGAAAGAGTTCTCTTTAACATTTCTTGTAAGGCTGGTTTAGTCGTGATGAATTCCTTTAACTTCGTCTGGGAAGCTCTTTATCTCTCCTTCTATTCTGAATGATAACTTTGATGGATTGAGTATTCTTGGTTGCAGGGTTTTGTTTTGTTTTTTCTTTCAGCATTTTGAATATATCATGCATGTACAGTTTCTGCCTGTACAGTTTCTGCTGAAAAATCAGCTGATAGCCTCATGGGATTTCCCTTGTATGAACATTTTATTATCTCTTGCTGCTTTAAAATTTTCTCTTTATCCCTACTTTTTGCCATTTCATTACTGTGTGTCTTAGTGTGGGCTTCCTTGGGTTGATTTTGTTGAAGGCTCTCTGTGCCTCTTGAATCTGGATTTCTGTTTCTTTCCTCAGATTCAAGAAGTTTCCAGTTATAATTTCTGGGGAAGCTCTCGCGGAGGCCAGCGGAGTTAGAGGGGATAGATTCCGCCAAGGCAGGCGTTTAACTCACTGAGCCACCCAGGCATCCCTGTGATATTATTAAATAAATCTCCTTCCCATCTACCCCCAGTGTTTCTCGGACTGCTGCTCCTGTGATGGACCCCAGTGGGGCCATTTGTCGTGCTGCCTCTAGAAGGGTGTAGATTCAGTTTCCTACCACCCTCCAGCTCTCCCAGAGCTGAGCCTGCTGATTTTTAAAGTTCTAGGTGCCCAGCCCTACTGATTGTAAAAAAGTCATGAAATCAGGCCCCTCTCATGCCCGTAGCATCCCTCCCTCCCAGACAGTCCTGCAGGTCCATTTGTATCTAGACCACATCTCTGCCCTTGCTACCCCCTTCAATGTGGCTTCTTCTTTCTACATTTCGCTGTGTAGAGTCTTCTCTACCAGTCTTTGGGGTTTTTCCTGGTTTATTTAAACTATCCTGGGTGTTAACCTAGTTGCACACATGGGATGAGGTGAGACCAGTATCCTCCCACACCGCCATCTTCCCTGGAAGTCTGAGTTTGGCTCTTTAGATTCCACACATAGGTGATATCATATTTCGTGTGGGTTTTTTTTTTTTTCTGTCTGACTTATTTCATTTAGCATATACAGTCATTTTTTAAACAATAAATTCCGGGAGCCAAAAGTTATTAAAATAGAATCGAATGTTTTATTTGGGACTCTCAAAAAAAAAAAAATTAAAGGGAATCCAGATTGTAACTAAGAGGAAATATTCCCGTTTCCTACCTCCTCCATTGTCTCACAACCTGTGACAAATAACTGGCCAATTGCCCCCCCTCCCCACAGGTTCCCCTAACAGATCAGATCCGGCCTTTCACATTACTGATGTCCTCTCTCTTCTCTGCATTGAAGAACAGACTAGCTTCATCGTATACACACAGCGTATTGGGTATATCTTCCTTTTTGTCTACTTGCTGGTATGGTTTGTGTAAGATTGATTTGTTTTTCTTCCTTGTTGAAAATTCTTCTCCAAAACCTTCTAGAATTAGTGCTTTCTGGGAGTTCGCTTCTGACTACTAATCTAATTTATTTGATTGTTTCTCGTTTCTTTGGGGTTTCTATTTTGTCTTAAGTCATTTTTGTTAAGTGATATTTTTAAAATTTTATTTATGATTTGTAGAGCACTGAACTATAGTTTTTCATAGTAATCTCATTATTCCAAAATTGTTTATTGTGTATGATGTTTTAACCCATTTTTCATTCCAGTATTGTTTATTTGTACCTCTTCCCCTCATTCAGTTTTACTAGAGGTTTTCCCATGTTATATCTTTCCAAAAAAACCCTAGTTCAAAAAAATAAGTACTATTCTTTAAAACATTTTAAAATTCATTTCTTTCTGCTGTTGTGTTTATCTCTTCTACATTATTTTTAATTACTTTGCTGTTCTTTTTCTATTTTCTTGATTCAAATGTCTAGATCAACAATCTTCAAAACTTAAAAAGATCAATATGGAAGACAAAAGGCTCTGAATTCTGTTTTTAAGTTTAGAAATAGTCAGAAGCACTTTTATTTAATTCAAACTTGTTATAAATAGTTGTGGCAGGAGCCAGGAAATATCAAGCAATATTTCAGAATACTAGAAGTTGTACTGGATTTTTATGGTGGATCAGAAATAAAAACTTCAGTCTAAGATGGAAAAAGAGAAAAAAATTATGTTTTTGTCCTCTCAGTTCAGTTATATCTGAAGTGATAAGTCATAGGTATTATGCATGAATTATCACAAGTTTTATGACTTCCCACAATTATTCAAATATGCTTCAAAAACACTCAAACATAAATGGTTTTATTGTCCTTGGATAAAGACAGGCTCTGCGGTAAAACAATTTAACAGAAAAAGAATTTTTATTTCTCTTATGTCGAATGGCAATGAAGAAGGACATGTGAGGTTCAGCAAGAGAGGAAAGGGAAACCCAACAGAGGAATCTATTCCGTATTAAAAACACCAGGGATAATCAGATTAGATCTACTTGGAAACATGGCCTTGGCTGGTTAGCTAGCCCTGAAGCTGTTTGTTTAAGTTACTGGGTCATGAATTCAGCTTCCCTTATGTAACAGTGCAAGACGCCTTACAGCACAACATCTGAATAAACACAGGACTGCCTGTTCTTATGTCATTTTTTTCACCCTATACACAAGGTAGTCTTTATTAAACTCTATGATCAGGTTTCTAGGTTTTGTTCATGACATAAAAAGGGAATTTAGAAAACCTGCATTTCAGGAATATTGCTTGCTAAGAGCTTTAAGAAGTCAGTCTTGCCACTGATCTCTTTGAAAACGACCTCTTGTACGATGGACCTACTGTCACCCAGAGGCAATGAATGCCAGTGGTTCAGATTGGGGTAGCCACAGGGAGTGAGCTGGTAAGCTGGGGAGGAATGGAGTGCTATCAGCACTGTAAGAGTTTAAGCACACCAGTCATACTCCCGTCTCAGCACACAGGGCACCTGACTGGCAGCATGGAGGACAGCTCTGGCAGCTTTGGGGACGAAGGAAGACAGCCTTCTTGGCCTGGATACCCTTGATGATAAGCCTGGAGAATACAAGAACAGACAAGTCAGAGAGGCCTGAATGAGGAAGAAGGAAAATGGTGGACGCCATATTACAACCAGAATACCCATTCATGAGCACTCCTTGGGGATTTTGTAAAATAATTGAGAGGGACTAGGAAGCCCTTTACTTGTTAGGTTTATTGTGCATGGGAAACACAGGCAGCATGTTTTGAGGGCCAAGATGCCTGGAAAAGGAGTTAAGTTAAGCTACTTAACATGGGTTAAGTAGAAGCAACAACAATAATAATTAGAATATCCAACTTCTACTGGATAAAGTTTGACATGACTTACGTCATTTAATTTCATTTGAATCTCTCAGTAATTAAACACACGAGGGAAAAGTTTTATCCGTGTTAATACAGATCATGAAGATTATAAAGGTTATTTAACTTGCTTGGGGTCACATATTAAAATGCAGCATCATCATTTGAACCTGAGGATTTCTGCCTTTGGAAGCTAGGGCAGCCTCTGCTTCTATAGGTCTAGGGACCATGAAGGAAGCAGGGGTCCAGAAATTCTTGGGGCTGCTCACTGCAACCTCAAGGGGAATTTTTGAGTGTAGGGCATTAGAGGATACCATGAGACTAGGCTTTCTAGAAAGGGATTCAGCAGTAAACCGTCCTTGTCGGGGGAGAGGGATATCCTAGAAGCCAGGCAAAGAAAGTGTGAGAAGCAGTAGCAGCTGTAAGCCCAGCCAGCAGGGACAAGGTGCATATACCGCACTGTGATACTCGCATGTGAAGGACACGTGGAACCAGGGCTTTACGTCCCCCTGAAAGTGAGGTCTCCTTTGCTTTGCTTTTGTTACCATCCCACCTTTGTGCATCTGGGTTTCTCGGGATCTTGCATATTTAGGGCCTTTAAGTTTGACCAGTGATCCTCTTTGGGTTGGGTTGGCACGTCTCTTGTAGTTTAGCTGCCTTTGTTACACATGTCCAGTGTGCCAGAGATGGCACCTGCACTTGGATCTGACATTCTGTGTCAGCCCAGGGCTCAGGAACCAAGCATAACAGACCATGAATACAAATCTCCACATTTCCCCTTGGCTTGGGACATATTCTTTCTTGATTTTGTACAGACCTTTTTATTTTTTTGTTTTTTTATTATTTTTTAATTTTATTTTTAATTTTTAATTTTTATTTATTTATTTTTGATGTAAAGTTAGATGATTCATTAGTTGCGTCTAACACCCAGTGCACCATGCATTTAAATTCCAGTTAGTTAACATACAGTGTAATATTAGTTTCAGGTGTACAATTTAGTGATTCAACACTTACATATAATACTTGGTGCTCATCACAACAAGTGCCCTTCTAATACTCATCACCTATTCAACCCGTCCCCCTGCCCACCTCCCCTCTGGTAACCACCACTTTGCTCTCTATAGTTGAGTCTCTTTCTTGGTTTGCCTCTCTCTTTTTTTTCCCCATGTGATCATTTGTTTTGTTTCTTCAATTTCACATATGAGTGAAATCATATGGTATTTGTCTTTCTCTGACTGACTGATTTCACTTAACATTTAATACTCTCTAGCTCCATTCATGTTGTTGCAAATAGCAAGATTTCACCCTTTTTTTATGGTACACACACATACATCTGTATATACCACATCTTCTTTTTTTTTTTAAGTTTTTATTTATTCATTTGACACAGAGAGAGACAGCCAGCGAGAGAGGGAACACAAACAGGGGGAGTGGGAGAGGAAGAAGCAGGCTCCCAGGGGAGCAGAGAGCCCGATGCGGGACTCGATCCCAGGACCCTGGGACCACACCCTGAGCCAAAGGCAGACACTTAACGACTGAGCCACCCAGGCGCCCCTGTACCACATCTTCTTTATCCATCATCAGTTGATAGACATTTGGGCTCTTTCCATAATTTGGCTATTGTAGATAATGCTGCTAGAAACATCAGGGTCTTACAGACCTTTTCAGCCTTTCCTGAAACCTAGAGTGAGATCACGTGTCCCAACACTGCGGTTCTTTATGTTCACAACTGTTTGGAAAGCAAGATTTACAGAGCTACGCGATCAGTGGTTGGAGCATAAACTTTCTTCTCAGAAATGAAGTTGAACCTGACTCAGGTGAAGACTCCTCTCCCCAGAGAAGCTGCCGGCATCAGGAGGAAATAAAAGTGGGGAATAAAAGAGAAGTTATCCGAACGCCTACACTAAGCTCAGCACTGTGATAAGTGCTTTATGTGTATTCAGTTACTGGGTCTTCTTAGAAGTCCTATGATTTGGGCATCGTTATTCACGTTTTATGAATGAGGACAGCGAGTCTCAGAGAGGTCAACTGACTTCCCATCAGTAACACAGCCAGCAGGAAATAGAACTAGGATTCAAGATGATCCCGAGTTACTCCAAATCCCAGTAACTGAGTACCCTAGGAGTGCCACCAGGACCAGACTCCAGGGGCTGCTGTCAGACCAGCTCCTGGCCCCTCCTTACTAAGGGGGTAAATCTCGTGAAAAAGGGTGGAAGCAGTGAGAGGGCTCAATTTCATCAGGTGACTGGGTGCGGGAAGAAGGAAATCAAAACGAGGCACAAGTAACACCTTCAGTCCCCAAGTCAGCTTGCATTTGCTGTTCCTCTTTTCCGGGGTCAGTCTCATAACCAAGAGAGAGTGCTGAGAGACGGCACAGTGTACACTAGTCAGAAAGCAGAGGCTCTCTGGATGTTTCCTGGAGAACATGTCTAAAGCTAGTTAGACTTAGAAGATTTAAAAGTCACAATTTGGAATTTACTCCAGGAGAAATCGAGAGTCAGATCAACAGAATTTCCAGAGCCAGAAGAACTCATCAATGCCCAAGAGTCCTGTTGCTCCCCTTAATGTAACAACATCACCAAGCTGCTTAGTTCTTTTAGGGGGAGGTGGACAATTTACAATTATTGTCTTAGAAGTATGATTGAAGTATAATTGACATATGATATCCTGTTAGTTTCACATATACATTATAGTGATTTGATACTTTTAGATATTTCATAATGATTCCCATGGTAAGTGTAGTTACCGTCTGTCACCATACAAAGTTTTTACAATATTATTGACTGTATTCCCTATGCTGTACATTATAATCCCCTGAATGATTTATTTTATAACTGGAATTTTACCTCTTAATCCCCCTCCCCTGTTTCACCTTCCCCTGAACCCTCCATGCTCTGGTAACCAACAGTTTGTTTCTTGTACCTCTGAGTCTATTTCTGTTTTGTTTTGTTTGTTTGTTGTGTCTTTTTTGATTCCACATATAAGTGAAATCAAACAATGTTTGTCTTTCTCTGTCTGACTTATTTTATCCAGCACAATACCCTCTAGGTCTATTCATGTTGTCACAGATGGCAAGATTTCATTGTTTTTTATGACTAAGTAATACTCCATATATGTATGTAGCTCACATCTTCTTTATCCATTCATTTATTGATGGACACTTGGGTTGCTTCCATATCTTGGCTATTATAAGTGATGTTGCAATGAACATAAGGGTGTATCTATCTCTTCCAACTGGTGATTCTATTTTATTTGGATACATAGTCAGAAATGGAATTGTTGGATCATAGGGTAGTTCTATTTTTGATTTTTTGAGGAACCTCTATACTATTTTCCATAGTGACTACACCAATTAAAATTCCCATTAACAATGTACAAAGGTTCTCTTTTCTCCATATCCTCGTATATTTGTTTTTTTTTAATGGCCAATCTAACAGCTGTAAAGGGATAGCTTATTGTGGCTTTGATTTGCATTTCCCTGATGATTAATAATTTTGAACATTTTTTCATGTTTGTTGGCCATCTGCATGTCTTCTTTGGAGAAATGTCTATATAAACCCTCTGCCTATTTTTTAATCAGGTTGCTTTCTTTATATTAAGTTGTGTAAGTTCTTTATGTATTTTAAATATTAATACATTACTGGATGTCTCATTTGCAAATATCTTCTCCCATTCAGTAGGTTGTATTTTTGTTTTGTTTATGGGTTCCTTCACTGTGCAAAAGCTTTTTAGTTTGTGTATTTTAGCTTTTGTTGCCCTTGCTTGAGGAGACTAGTCCAAGCAAAATATTTTTAAAACTGATGTCAAAGAACCTACTGTCTGTTTTCTTCTAGGAGTTTTATGGTTTCAGGTCTTACATTCAACTCTTTTATCCATTTTGAGTTTATTTTTTTGTATGGTGTAACATAATAGCCCAATTCCGTTCCTTTGCATGTAGCTGTTCAGTTTTTTCAAAATCATTGACTGAAGACACTGTGTTTTCCCCATTGTATGTACTGACAAATCTTTCTTCTGAGAAGAAGGACTGGTTACAATCAGCCCCTGAGTTGATCAACCCATCTGTGGGATCTCCCCCAGAGACACTCTGTCCCCTTAGGAAAAACCCTTGGCCTCCTTTGGCATAGATTAATTTACCGTATATGTATGGGATTATTTCTGGGCTCTCCATTTTACTCCATTGATCTATGTTTCTGTTTTGTGCCAGTACCATACTGTTTTGATTACTATAGCTTTGTAGTATAGTTTGAAACCAAGGAACATAGTACCTCCAACCTGCGTACTTTGTATGACTAGGGTTTATACAGCAACTGCAAAGAAATACATGGCAGAAATATAAATATTTGTTAATTTTTTCCACCATAGGTCTTTTAGCTTGTTTTCTAGTATAGATCCAGTGTTTGTCTTATTGTCAAGAAACTAACATAATGCCATGTGCTTAATATAGTGACTGGAACTTGGTAAGAGCTTAATAAACAGATTAAATGAGTTGGGAAAAAATTTATATTCACCTGTTCTTATATTCTTTCTCTCACTGTCTTTGGAATTCCACTTAGCCTTTTAATGTTCTAAATGATTTTGTAAGACCTCAAGTTAAAATCATTCATCTTTTATTTTGTTGATTAAAATTCATTATTTCTTTAAAAAGTTCCAACAACAAGACCAGAAAGATGAAGAGTTGTGAAACAAGAGTACACAAACTGTAATTGGATGTTTGCCTTTGGAAACCGAAGTCAGTAGGCAGATTGTTGTAGCTTCCCAGAGTTCAACTGTTTTTCAAGGCTGTTTTTGTTATGTTTAAGCATTTCCATCAGCCATGGCAGTGATTTTCAAAAAGTACATCTCCTCCAACACTTGTCAGCAGTCAGTTCTGCCAGAAAATCCAACTTGCAGAGCCATTTGTCATTTTAGCCATTAGGAGAGAAAGTTGCCTACCCTGCGGTTATCATTAATGAGGTAGTCCTTCCTGGGTACTCCTCCTCCATGCTGGGCAGTATGCAAGGCACAGAGGAGAACAAAGATTTTTAAAAGGGTAGTTTCTACCCTCAGTATGTCATGACCTAGAATAAAGTCCTTCATTTTCATTTATTTTCTAATCCATTCAGTTGACTTTATATTCATCTAACATTTCAACTGAGAGTCACAATAAAGGTCAATGACAAAGCTGTTTTCCTATCTAATTCAAATCAGTGTCAAGAAGATTTGTGACACATTGAACTCTACTTCCTCTCTTCTGGGAGGGTGAAGAGTCTTCAATTAAAGGAGGGGCCAAGGGTTTTTCCTAAGGGGACAGAGTGTCTCTGGAGAGATCCCTCAGATGGGTTGATCAACTCAGGGGCTGATTGTAACCAGTCCTTCTTCTCAGAAGAAAGATTTGTCAGTACATACTGCGGCGTGCTCTGGGACCTTTTCTGCTGCCTAGTGGCCAAGTAACAAAGTTACTCCCTTCTCACAGTTGAAATATTTGTTCTTTTGGCAGGAGGGTGTGGATTGATGATACTGGATAATCTGGGAGACCGTGGCTCTGCGTGAGCTAAAACTCATAGCATTCCCAGCGTTCAAAAAGATCAGATTCCTTTCTTGATCATATGTATTCAGTTTTTTTATTGTATTAATCAGTGAAACTCTCAAATTTCTGACAGGAGGATGGCTTAGAGGTATGGTCTTTTTGAAAGGGTGGCCTAGAAGTCTTGTCTTGAAAGTATAGACAGTGTAATTTTTTAAGGTGCAGGTGATTATTTGAAGGTTTATTTAGGGATCCTTTGGAGACAGATTTTGTTGAGCGGGCATGAGTTTCACTTCCCACCCTCCTGCTCTGTCTTGCTACAGTAGTTATCACAGCACAAATGACAGTCAGTACAAAGCTCGACAGAGGACGATTCTAATGTCAAGGTTTCCTTTTATACTCTGAAGACCTCCATTCCCTCCTTCCTTCTTCACTCTCATTCTCTGACATTGTCTTTAGATGGGGATTTCCTCAACTTCTGTCATCAGAGCTGTATCCATATCCAGCCTCTTCCCTTTTCATTTGTTACCATGGAAGTTGTGCTCATTTTCTGTCAAAAACAACCCTTCTACCTGTGTTCTAGATTCCATCTCTTTCATTCTCCTCTGATACTCTTTTGAACTATCTCCTTGAACTGGACCATGTGGTCTATGAATGTGTTTTAAGTTATTTGTAAATCCCTTAAAATTACTTGCAAAAAATTCCTTATGGGTATTTTTCTTTAATTAATTGAATTAAATTTAACTTAATTTGTATACAAGTGATATCCGCATATGGTTAGTCAAGTAATGCTTATAAACTTATAGTGAAAACATTTGCAATCCTTTTCTTTACTTTCCCTCAACCCACCAGTCTACTTCAAAGGGTAACTGTTCACAACTCTTTCAGCTAATTATTTTTTACGTTCCCCCAAATTTATAAATAAGTGCTCTAATTTTCCATTTGATAAATTTTCAACAAGAGATGTTATCTTTTGAGGTTTCTTTTATGTTGGCTAAGGAGTTAGCTCCACTAAGCCACCCATATGCCCAGTTCATCTTCCTATATCTTGTCAATATGGTTGTATAGAATTTTTGGTTATGTTATTTTGCCCTTTTATTTATTTTTTTATTTTTTTAGAGATTTTATTTATTTATTTGACAGAGACAGCCAGCGAGAGAGGGAACACAAGTAGGGGGAGTGGGAGAGGAAGAAGCAGGCTCCTAGTGGAAGAGCCTGATGTGGGGCTCGATCCCAGAATGCTGGGATCACGCCCTGAGCCAAAGGCAGACTGCACCACCCAGGCGCCCCTATTTTGCCTTTTTAATATGATTGCTGCTTCACTAAGATTTTTTTTCTTTTCTCAAGCGAGTTAAGTTTTTGAGTTCTTGCAGTTCCACTCTGACATTTGGTTGACAGTTGTGCCATAGAATTTTCATTGAAAATCATTTGAAGGTTTAGTACTTAGTAGATTTGGTTTTGTTTTGTTTTTAATCTTTAGTGTATTTAAATTTCACAATAATATGTTTGGTGTGAATCTTTTTCATGACCTTTGCCACACTCTCACTGAACCTGTTCACCCTGAATACCCATGTTCTTCAGTTCTGGGATTTTTTTGTTAACTTTTTTGTATGATCTCTTTGATAACTTCTTCCTCTTGGTTTCTGTCTGTTCCTTTTCTGGAGTCCCTGTTAGATAGATGTTGGACTTTGTAATTTTACTTTTCTAAGCCTTCAAATTTTCATTATTTTTATTTTTCTGTTCTATTTTATGGGAAGTGATCTTTATATTTAAATCCCTATATTTAATTTAAAATTCTGTTTACTGTGCTTTTTTAATTTCTAAGAGATTTTCTTATTTTGTAATTATTTATTTAAAAAAGCTTGTAGATACACAAAGTGCTTTAGAGAAAAATATAATGAATAACACACACTGCTAATTAAAAAAAATCACTACAAATAGAGTTGAAATCCCTTGTAATAATTTCCTAATTAGACGGCCTTCTTTTTTTTTTCCAGAGGTAACTGTATTGGTCTTTATGACTGCCATGGATATTGTTTATGGTTTTACTACATTTTTCCCTATGTATTTTATATTCTTAAACATTTTATATAAATGGCATCATATTTTAACAACTGTAACATATCTTGCTTTTCTGCTCAACGTTGTGTCTGTGAGGCTTACTCACGGTGATCTATGTAGCTCTTGTTTACTCCTTTCCATAGTGCCCACTGTGTGACTGCAGTACATTTCACTGATCCATAGTCCTCCTGATGGGCATTTTGGGTATTTCCATTTTTCTTTTTTGTTATTTCAAATAATGTCACCATGAACATTTTGTTTAAGATTCCTTGTATACATCTTTAAGAGTTTTTCCAGGGTTCATACATGAAATTGGAATTGCTAGGCATAGGACATGTTTACCTCTAAGTTGGCAAGGTACTGCTTTAAGGATTTATATTCCTACTACCAAACTTTTATCACCCCATGTCCTTGTCAACACTTAATATTATCAGACTTTTGAATTCTTTCTAATTTAATGATTTTGAAATTGTATTGTACAGTGTCCAATGAGAAGAGGTTTTAATTCTCATTTTTCTCATCACTAGTGATCCTGGCCATTTATATTTTTTTATTTGTTGGCTCATAGTCTTTGCTTTCTCTTCTACTGGGTTGTATGTATTTTTCATGTTGATTGGTATGATCATTCTTTTTGCTTAGTACTGTTTTTTCCTTATAGATGCAATATTTTCTATTATCACAAAGAGAATATTTATACTTTGGAAGTTTTCTTCCATTAAAATATTGATTTTGCTTTTTCTGGATCTTTATATTTTTCTTTCAAATTTGTGTATTGACTCAAATATCTAGTGCTCTTTGATTATCTGTTCATCTTTAAGGGTGAGGCCTACAAAACTAATGTGCAGCTCTGTGAGCTTGGGCAGAGCCCCCACATGCAGAGTTATTTATTGGCCAATTTGTCCTATTATAAAGCATTTTTATTTAGGGCCATTTAGGTTTTCCAGGAAAGGGTCCACCATTATTTGTCTTGGACTCCTGGGATATACTGGGAATAGGCTGAATATCTTAGGATATACTGGGAACAGGGTAGATATCTTGAGATATACTAGAAGCAGAGTGGAGAGAATGGTCCTTCTAAATAGTGTTTAGAATTATTCTTAGTTCTTAAGGAGACAGGCTCTGGAATTTCTTGGATTTCAAACCCATGACTATCACTTGTGGGGCCATGGGAAAGTTAATTAACACTATGTGCATCAGTCTCCTCATTTGTAAAGTGGGAATAAAATCAGTATTACCTTGAGGGTTGTTATGAGAACTAACAGATATTTAGGAGAAGTTGTAAAAACATACTCATTAGAGACCATAATTAGAAAAAGAAACTCAGAGAAATACCTCAAGAGCTAATGACCAAATCCTTACATTTTAGAGAATGTGCATGTCCCAGAGCCTCCCTACAACCACAATCATGAAAATATAACTATGGTAAAAACACAAACACTCACACACAAACCCTGGGAACTGAGAAGGTGAACGCTCATACAAACTTCAGAAAATTCCAGTTTGCTGCTCTACTTACAGTCACCCCTATAACAAGCTCTCAGGAGCTCCAGATTTCTCTCTTCTGGGCTGGCAGGGAATCATTGATCAGACTGCCTCGGTATCAGGTTAAGCTCTCAGAGCATTATCACTGAAGTCTGAGCCCTGAGCAGGGCTTTCCTAGAAATAACCAGTGGTGGCTGTCCCCCCTACAGTAAATGGACCAAAGATTTCTTCCCAGAAAACGTCCATTTACTGAACTTAACTCCTCCCCTTTCCACTTCTTAACCTTTGAGCAGCTGGAAATACATCAAAATGGCGTAACTCGCTTTCTTCCCAGTAAGCTGAGAGCCTCAAGAAGCCAGAGGTAGAAGCGTTATTGCTGTTCCAGGCAAAGAATCTTAATTGAACAGGAGACGTTAAGTAGGTGTTGGAATTTAAGCAACTCTATTTTAATTTGTTCTGGGTTGCAGGTAAAAGATTTTATTATCTGAAAAAACAAGCTAGCTTGGAGTATCTCAAATGTATAATCTTAAAACCCACTTATTTGGAAATGAGCCTTCCAAACAAGATTTATATGGAAAAAATATGAAGTATTGCTGACTTATATTTGAAGATTTTGATAGAATATGGTTTGTTTAATTTTTTAGCTACAGTTTTGGCTAATACCAAATGTCTAAACGGAAGAGCTAAAAATGCATCAAACTGTTTAAAGTGATTCCTGTTTTTCCTATTTCTCCATCTATAGAACAGTAAACTCAAAGAAAGAAGTTTAACTTGTGGTCAGAAACCACACCCCAAGCAATTGGTAAGAGGATTGTGCCAGAGATTGGACTATTAAAAAAAAAATGTTTAAAACATTACAAAATAGCACGAGCCCAAATTTTAGAAAGATGGGAGACTGAGCTTTCTTTTTTTCTCCTGCCATAACATTTATCCTAGATTTGTAGAGTTTTTGCATGGAGGTGGAGACATGCATTTAAACTGAAAAAGCTAACCCTAACAAAAAGTACGGCAAAATAAAACTGGAAAAATTATCGTGTACCTAACGTCTAAAGAATGTATTTGTGTGTGTGTGTGTGTGTGTGCGAGCGCGCGTGCACACATGTGTGTTACCCTGTGATAAATACAGTTACTAAAGAATGAAAAACTGAGAACTGGGGACATGGAATATCGAATTCCACATCAGAGTTTGGATTTCTACAGTAAAAGTAAATAGCTAGAGGCTTTAAGTAAATGTTTTGCAGAATAAAATTTTAATAAAAATGTATTATAATTAAAGTGTTCTGGTTGAAAAACTGGTGTGTTTTATGTCATGGTTCTAGAAGCACTCAATCTGGAAACTATATGAATCTATAAAAAAGTTTCTATTTATACTTTCTGGGTATGTTTTAAAAGTATAACATATGATACATTTTCCAGTTTTAAACAATTTAATGATTATTATATTTTGATAGATTGAATTATATTTGCTAAGCATTTTATTTTGATAAATTCTGATTCTTTTTTAATGTTTTAATTGTCTTTAGAAAGTTTGACCTTGTACAGCACGGAAGTACTGGATAGTTGTGCCTAACCAAAGGTCTCTACAGACTTGGGATTCTAAACTAGGATTATCCATAATTAAAATGAGGATATTAATAGACTATATAAAGTTTTTTTTTTTTAAAGATTTTATTTATTTATTCGACAGAGACAGAGACAGCCAGCGAGAGAGGGAACACACGCAGGGGGAGTGGGAGAGGAAGAAGCAGGCTCATAGCGGAAGAGCCTGATGTGGGGCTTGATCCCGTAACGCCGGGATCACGCCCTGAGCCGAAGGCAGACGCTTTAACCGCTGTGCCACCCAGGCGCCCCTAGACTATATAAAGTTTTATTCGTATGTGAGTATGATTTTTAATAATATGTGATGTTTATCATCTAGGGCTCCATGGTAAATGCTATCAGCACTTAGGTCTCCGTGTTACAGGTGTCTGCTTACTTACCGGGTCTTACGAGATTGTACGCTCCTTGAGATCCGTGCTGCATGTATTCTCTCAGTTAGGACAACTTGCATGGTGCCTGGCATGAAACAGAGACTCAATAAACATTTATTTGATAGACTGAAAGCTAGAATGGACTCTCTCATTTTACGATAAAGAAACCGAGGATGGGGCACCTGGGTGGCTCAGTCAGTTAAGTGTCTGACTTCAGCTCAGGTCATGATCTTAGGGTCCTGGAACAGAGCCCCGTGCCAGGTGCTCTGCTCAGTGGGAGTCTACTTGTCCCTCTCCCTCTGCCCCTCCCCCCTCCCTCTGCCCCTGCCTCCTGCTCATGGTCTTGCATGCTCTGTCTCTCAAATAAATAAAATCTTAAAAAAAAAAAAAAAAGAACCTGAGGCCAGCTGATTAGAACAGAGCCATGTTAGAATCACACTTCTAGATTTCTATTCTAGATCTCTTGTCGCTGTTTCATGCAGTTTTATATTTCAGTTGTGTTATGATGTAAGGACAAAAACCTATCTTGAATAACAATAAGATCTCCCCACCCCACACTGTCCAAATGTCACTCAATGTTTAACAGGGACAGCAAAGGACCTTGATAGAGCATTTGTAGTTATATAGACTGGGTGTTTCCAACTCTCTACTCTTCATAGTTCCTCAGTGACTGCTTCCCCCCCTTCCCCAACACCCATAGCTGTAGGAGGATTTCTAGCTTGTCTCATCAAGAATCTGAAGGAAGGTTAGAAGTTGCAGACAGACTGAGAAAAATGCTCATTACTGAGACCTGCTTGATGGATAGTTAATGACTGTGTTCAAAGAAGAATGGGCGTTACTGTTACTGAGAATGGAAGGGAGCAAATCAAAGCTTTGTGATCTGTGGTAAGAAAACTGATTTGTCAGACATGAAGAGATTGAATTATATCCACCTTGAAATCTAAGAGCAGCTGTGACACAATGGCACTCACACAGCGCCTGTGGGTTATCACTTCCCACAAAAGCATGACTACATGCTCACCCTCCTTGGGATGGTGCCCAGGCTCCTCCATGTGGGTTCTCATGCTGAGCTGGCTTTTAGACAATCCAAGCATGCAGGAAAGGGATGAGTGACATGTTCATAATTCCCAATATTTTAAGGTCCAACAAGGCCTGCAGGCTGTCATCAGTAACATCCTTTGGTCAGTGTAGAAATGAGAAGTTCCACTTGACCCAAAAAATGTTCTGAAAAGGTTTTATGAGCTGTGTGGATCCAAAGAAATGTATTTACCTACCTCTGTCATATAAACTGACCAAAGCACTTTATTTGTCCTCTACTGATGGAAAGAAAGAAGGATGGAAAACAAAAAGGGAACGCTATATTGATCTCGGGACCACTTGTGGACATTACATCCTCTGATGGCAATTTTAAAAAATGCCTTGTGTCTTGTTGCATGGTATGGATTTTTAAAACAGGAAGAAAACTCTTAATCGTGATCAATTGATGAGGTTACTTTCTTTTTCTTTTCATAATTTCTAGGGTTTTTTATTTTTGTTTTTAATTTTGGGTGCTGCTAGGGAAAATAATCCTCCTTTCTCCATTCACAGGACTGTTTCCTTCCACGATCAGTTTCTTGTGGAGAAAGATTTCTTAAACTTGGGGAAGGTAGAGGATGCTTCACACTGGAGAGACGCTGTAGTGTTGCGAACACTAGGTCATGGAGTGAAGCCAAGCTGGGTTGAAAGACTGTTGTTGACGTACAAGCTGGGAAAGACACTAGGTCTTGCTAAGCCTCAGTGCTCAGCATCTGTGTCTCTTCCTGGGAACTGTACCCAGTACGAGTTTCATTTGGGGGACCCACCCAGGGGAAACCATGTTATGCCATGGTTTGGGTGAAATCGACTTTCCTCCTGCTCTAGAGGTGAGCCTTGATAAGCCAAAGCAAATAGATCAATTCCATCCCTTGGTAATTCATCAGAACCAGTGTCATTTGATAGAGATATTTGCTGTCCTCGAGATAGTTCCTCCCTCTGCAGCAGCGAACAGAAGAGTGTCTCTCTTCCCTTGTGTATGAGTCTGCTAGGGCTGCTGGAACACAGTACCGTAGATGGGGTGGCTCACACAATAGACATTTTATGTTCTCACAGCGCTGGAGGCCAGAAGTCCAAGTTCGAGGTGTCGGCAAGTTTGGTTTCTCCCAGAGCTTCTCTCCTTGGGTTGCAGGGAGCTCCCTTCCTGCTGTGTCTTCACGGGGTTCCTCTGTGTGCACACCTCCCAGTTGTCTTTTTATGTATCCAAATCCCCTTCTTTTAAGGACAGCAGTCAGATTGGATGAGGGCCCATCATCTAGGTTTCATTGTAGCCTAATTACTTCTTTATAAGTGCCTTGTTACCAAATGTGGTCACATTCTGAAGTACTGGGGGTTAGGGCTTCAATATATGGATTTTGGAGGGACATGATTCAGTCCATGACACCTTGAACTGGTGTGTGTGAAAATATAAAGTCTAGAATTACTGCATTCATCTCACCACTTTGAGGAAAGCCAACCTGAGAATCAGGTTCACAGCTGATACAACAGAATGATGAGAAGAAACAGAAGAAACCAGATCTTTGATTTGTGTTATTTTAACTGCTGAATTAAACCCTGGCAGAAGCCCCAGATCCTTTCTGGACTTTTGAGTTACATGAAATTTTATGTTTCTTTTACCGTTGAAACCAATGTTGAATTGGAGTTCTGCTATGCATTCAGGACTAATAGTTTGGTCCTATAACCAGAGGATTCCTAATTCACTGTTACTTTATGCAGCTTTGAGTTGTTTCAAGAATGGATTCACATGGGTGGCTCAGTTGATTAAGCATCTGACTCTTGGTTTGGGCTCAGGTCATGATCTCAGGGTCGTGAGATCAAGCCCCACTTCGAGCTCTGTGCTCAGTGGGAAGCCTGCTTAAGTTTCTCTCTCCCTCTGCCTACCCCCCTACCCGTTTTCTCTCTCTCTTTCTCAAATAAATAAATACATCTTAAAATTATATATTTTTTAAAAAAAGAATGAAATCACATGAGATAATTTATTTAAAATGTCCGGTACAGGATTTCACTAAATCTGAAATGCCATTGTTGTAAGATACCCTTAAAAAGGATTGTGTAGTATGGTGACTAACATAATATAATAAAAAAAACATAAAAAAAAGGATTGTGTACCCTTAAAAAAGGAAAGAGTACTGCCAACTAAACTGTGATATGATGACTTGTTACCACCTTGACTTTTACATTTAAATATATTAAAAGGTGCTTTCACTGTTATTTAAACATAAGTTTTTATTATATAAAGTATTTTTTTCATACACAGAAAAAGGAAAATGGAAGCAAAATAAATTGGTCAAAGCCCACCTAAAATTGCTCTATACCCACACTCATACTGTTTGGAATCACTTTCCCTCCTTTCTTCCTTCCTTCCTTCCTTCCTTCCTTCCTTCCTTCCTTCCTTCCTTCCTTCCTTCCTTCCTTCCTTTCTGTTTTAAAGATTTTATTTATTTATTTATTTTAGAGACAGGGAGTGGGTGGGAGAGGGAGAGGGAGAGAGAGAGACTTTCAAGCAGAGTCCCCGTTGAGTGCGGAGCTGACGGCTCAGTCTCTTGAGGCTGAGATCACCATCTGAGCCAAGATCAAGAGTCAGATGCTTCACTGACTGAGCCGCCCAGGCGCCCTGTATCACTTTTCAATTCAGAGTTGTGGAAGCCTGAGTCTGCCTTTTGCAAACAAGAGTGTTATTTCTGGAAAAGGTGCTCTGTTATTGTCTCCAAGACTTTCCAAACTATAAGGTTTGATGTGTATGCACAGGCAATGATAAAATGTCACCACAGTTGCTGCCTGTCCAATTGTGGTCATAAGATGCTTACTGATATCAGAGATTTCTTTTTTTAAAATTTTAATTGTCTTAACTGTATATTTATCGTATACATATTGGTTTAAACTTGTGCCATCATTTAAAACACCATTTTTTTTTACAACACTGAGTTACACAACTTTTATGTGCATGATTTGTATTTTTAAATAGCATTTGCATTATGTTTGCTTAATTTTTACTGTTTTTTTTCCCAAAGATGAATGAACAGCTAAATGCAATTATATTTATATTCGCCCAACTATACAAACTTTATGGGAGACTAATCTTTCTGAAACTGAAAACTTTTTGTGAATGTTCTTTAATTTTTGGCACTTAAAGATCATCACTCAAAAGAGCACATTGTCATTGGACTTGAAAAGGTCAACATTTAAGATAGGACTCTTCGTTCACATTAAGCTTTACTTATAGTTGAAATTGGAGTTTAGCTACACATTTGAAAAATGTCAGGGAAAGTTCTCCCACCCAGAATGTCACCCCTGTGTATTTGACTCAATCCTGAAATTTCATCATTGAGATACATTCCTTTGGGCTAAGGCATAATCTCTCTTTGTACCTTTCATTAAAATGCTCCAGGTTGTACCATTGATCAAAAAAATAAATTCTGTGGGCTTGCCAGATTCTATAACATAGGTTTTAGGCAAATATTGGAAATAGATTTTTAAACTTAGAAATTTTTATTCTTCGTTACACACATATTCTGAGTATATTTGTCTATAGTGAATGGAAAGTTAGGAGGCTCGAGGTTAGAGGCTGACTAAGGAAAAGACAAGCCAGCAATAACATTATGAGGTTATATTCCTAACCTTATATACAATGTTGCATATATTTTAAGCATGTAAATCATGCTTAAAATATTAACCCTGTGCTTTCAACCAAGTATGAATGGGGAATTTGGGTCCCAGCTAGAATATTATTAACAATATTGAGGTTAGACAAAGGTGAACTGGATGACTGAGCGCCCCAAAATTTGGAAGGACAGGAAGGTGTGAGGACTCCTGCTAAAGAGAGTCAAGTTGCCAACCTTAGCCCTGGAACAAATCCTTAGTCATCGTAGGATCTTCCTGGAATCTTTCCATTCGGGTCAGTACTCTATGGAATCTTGTCTAGGTCCTGAGGAAAGAGAAAACAGAGTAAATATCCAGAGAATTTTCCATTAACTACTCCATACAAGATATTGGCAAACAGGGCAGTTAGTGCTTTTGTCCTCTCCTGCTTCCACATAAGCACCATGTAGCTTGGCTCTCTAGGGCAGCTGCACATTAAGGGTGGTGCCCAGTGGAAGCACTGGGAATGCCTGGAAGGACCGGTATGGCATCTGGTGGATGTGGAGGATTTGGCAGAGAAAGGGTGGACAAGGAAAAATGGTGGCTGTCACACAGTCTGTGACCGAAATGGTCTAGGACTCCATGTCTAAGATTCTTTTCTTGAGGATTTTAGTAACACTTGTGTGTCCTTTGTAGAGAGCTGTGGTCCAGCAAATGGGAGGAATAGTTAGCAAAATAACTGATGGAATTTATGTGACCTTCTTTTAAACTGGAAGCTAATAGGATTCTTTGGGAATAAAGGTTATGTACACATGTATTCATGGCTAACATTATGGAGTCATTCATGCACTCATTCATCATTCATTCAGTACTTATTGAGTGCCAGAAATTGTTCTAGAAAAAAAATGTCCAGTATTTTCATGATGGGAGGTGTTGAATATAAATCTTTACCAGACCTTGGCTCATGAAATTAGGATATAGACATATCTTTTCCTTGGGGATTTGGTAGAGTTATCTTTTCAGACAGTAATTTTTGGAAGATGGTACAGAGTAATATCTAGGATTACAGGCTCTGGAGGAATTAGCAAGTTAGTAATTAGCAAGTTCTGCCCCTTGCTGTGTGGTCATAAGCAAGTTACTCAATGTCTCTGAGCCTCAATGTTCTCACCTTTGGACTGGGGACACCACCAAACTCATAGAGTTATTGGGATTATTGCAAGAAGTTAAATTAGATCATCTAATTGTATAGGCAATTGTATAGGTGAACCACCTAAAGGTCTTGAGCCTCTCTGTTTCATGCCTGCGGGTCCACTTCCAAAGATCCCTGCCTACATCTCTTTCCTGAGGCTTTCTCTGAGTCTGTGGGAGACCACAGCTCTGAGGTGCTAGGGAATTCCTGCCTAAAGCACATCTCACAAATAATGGTGGAAGGGAATTGGTGTATAAATACTTCAGCTCCCTCACCCTTCAGGCAGGATAACTGGGAGGCATGTGTTTAATAATGTTCTCTACCATTTTCCTGCAGACTTAGGCTCACTTCCCCTTCAGTGGTAACTGACTTGATAATGCACACTTTATTGGCCTGCTTCTCTTCCCTGTCTCATCTTTCTACCTATTTTCCAGTTTCCCTACACCTTGCAGATGAACCACATGCCCTTGAATCTTTGTTTTAGAGTTCTCTTCTGTTTCAGCCACATTAAGAACAATCCACGTAAACGATTCAGCATGTGGCAAACACTCAAAAACAAAACAAAGCCAATAAAAAATTATTAGTAAGATAACCTCTTAGTTCTATTTCATCCCGAAAGTTCCTAATTGTTGAATATTATAAAGTGATTCATTGTTCCTTAGAACTCCTTCGTTTTAAGATCTTAACCTCATGGCTTATCTAAGGAAAAAAATGTAATGTGAGATAAAATGATAACAAATGTGAAAGGTTGCTCCACCAAGCCACAGTTTTGTAACATAATTTTCCTCCCCATGGGTCTCTTGATATTTTGGCGAATAACCAATGAATTCCATCCTATTTATATTTCTGTATAAATTTAGTTGTTTACAGGATGTTTGCCTGATTAATGAACAGAGAAGAATGAAAAACGGAAATATACCAGTGATAATATGATAATGACACCAAAGTACACTTGTGTTATGACATGAATATTAAAGGTCAGGCTTTTCTAAGAATTCTAAATTTGTCTTAGAGGACATTTTAATCCTCAACTAATAGAAAGGTGAACTTCAAACAAAATGACCTTAGACCTTTGTTTTGACTAATAGCTTTGACAGAAATTCATATAAACAAAGGGTTTTTTTTCTTTTCTGTCATTGATTAGTGCTTCTCCAAATAGATTAGCCCTATTATTTGGATAGCTTTTATTTGTATTTCCTGCTTGAAAGATGTTTAAAGAAATAAGCATCATGCACCAGAGTATTTGAAATATAAGGTGTGTAACTCTTGTCTATATATTTAGTTTAACGAGTTGGTTAAGATTAAGGGCTCTGGAGTCAGGCAGCCAGAGAACAAATTCTGGTTCTCTAACGGATGAAATAATTGATCTTGGTCCAACTGTTCAATATTTCTACCTAGCCTCATTTTCTGTGTCTGTAAAATGAGAATAAAATGGTGTTAGTCTCATGAGGTCGTAGCGAAGGGGTCCAAGCACAAAATGGGATGATACAAGTAAAGCCTGGTACAAAGGAAATACTCGGTGTTGGCGACTGCCATTGTTTTTAAAGGAACTCTTTTTCTTCTACCCTTTCTCCTTTGAAATGGAATAAAATAAAGGCATGAAAAGTTTATAAATCTTCTAAAATTTTGTGTATATCTGCTATGGTGTGAGTATTTGTGCCCCTCCGTCCCCTTCACTTGCTGAAAACCTAATGCCCAAGGGGCATTATCAATATCAATTGGGGGGGAGGCTTTGGGAGGTGATTAGGTCATAAGGGTGGGGCCCTCATGAATGAGATTAGGGCCCCTATAATTAGTGGCTTAGAGAGCTGGTTCATCCAAGGAGAAGTCTATGACCTGGAAGAGAGCCCTCACCTGACCATGCTGACACCTTGATAGCAGACTTCCAGCCTTGATCTCTATCGTTTACAAGCCACCCAATCTGCAGTGTTTTGTTACATCAGCCCAAATGGATTAGGACAATGTGAAACAATTAGTGTCTGTCTCCAAATTTAAGTCCTTATATTTTTGTGGAAATGTTGATTCAAGAGTTACAACATGACAGTTTTTCATAGAAAAAAACATTAGATGTACAATATACATATACATTGGGAGCCATCTAGAAGCTAGATTCCCCATTTCGTAGTTCCTATAATGCATTTTCTAATACTCCAGCGTGTAATTTCTAACCTCGCAGTATTACAGTCCTGGGCATGCACATTCATATTTCACCAGAAACTTAAAGAATATAGCTATTTGTTAGCTCTGTTTAAAGTCAGGAAGACAAATGAATATAACCAAAATATAGGTATAATTTGGCAGTCTACACTTATTTTTCTGCTGAAATATTTTGCTCGAGATTTCTCCCCCAGTCCATGCTCTCAAACAACTAATGTGGGCGTTATGATCTTCTTTCTCTCCTCCCTTCGTTCTTTCCTCTCTCCTCTCCCTGCCTGTCTCCCTCTCAGCACTTCATATCTTTCCCTGTGTGTTCCCTATTGTCTCATGCATATTAGAGAACCACGAAGACTTTGGAGAAACATTACCCAAGGCAGTGTATTGGGAAATATGTATTCATTGACTTTCATGGGTCACAGAAACTGCGCTATTTTAGGAGGACTCCAGCTAAATAGGAGATCATTTGGTAAGGGATATCAAAGACTCACAAAGCTATTTAGGCTATTAAAGAGAAGACAGTAATTATATAAAAATTTACACCTCTCACTTTGAGGCAGGGAAATCTAATTATAGAAGGTGAATTAGAGGTAGACACACTTAATATCTTCTTGGTTTTATCCTCCATAGAAAGATCAGAGATGGATTATTGTTTGGGGACTGATATAGTTTTGAAGGATAAGAGAGGAAGGAACAAAGTTCTTACAGAATATCTGGAAAACCTGGGGCATTCAGATCAGTAAGGTCGAGTGATCTGTTTCTTAGATTTTTCCAAGAACTTCAGGGCAGCCGGCCAATATTTCTAAGAAATTCTGGAAAGGGGTTGATGTCCTTTCACAGCAGCAAAGGGGAAGTGTTGCGCATATATTTAAGGCGAAAAAAAGTCTCCTAAAATATATTGAAAGAATTTTTAAAATCAATTATCCATGACTTGCAGAGGCACACAGATGATTAGAAATAGAAAGTGTAACTTTGGTGTTAATGAATCTTTCCAAAGTTAAGTAGTTATTTATGCTGCTCTCGTGGGTCATGCAGACAAAGGTAGAGCAGAAGAAACACTTTGCCTCAATTTCCCTGTGGCTCATAACTTACAAGCGAGTTAAGAGATTCTGGAATATTGAGAGTCCTTGTGAAGTTAGCAGCACAACTGATTTTCATGATGCATGGTTACTTACTGCTTACATGCAATCTTTTCTTGCTCCACATTTGGAATGTTACCTCCTAAAGTTCAATTAAGGCAGAACAATTAAATCAGCATTTCTGAAGGTGGAGCTGAGATATCCGTATTTTGTAAGCTGCATGATTGGTCCTGGTGCCCAGTGAGGGTTGAGAGCTACTGTCTGAGAGAAAAGGTGTTGCAGCTCTACACTCCACAGAGGGTGGTAGAGACTGCCAACCAATTGAAAGTTTTCTCTTTGTCCCGCTTGTTTTCCTGCCTTCTCGCCTTCAACCATGGCATACCCCATGCCTACGAGGTCCCCTATCTCCTTCTGAGGTGTCCATGTCCCATTTATCTTTCAAGCCTTAGCTCAATTTCCAACCCTCTTACAAAGCTTACTGCCCCAGCCTTTACTCTGCAGCCCCTCCCACCCCTGGACATCCACAGTCTCGCTATTCAAAGTGTAGTTCATGAACCAGTAATGGGAGCATCCTGGGAGAGTTCGTTGGAGATGCAGATCTCAGGCCCTCCCCCAGACCCACTGAATCAGCATCTGCATTTTAAGGAGACCCTAAGGGGATGCGTGTGCACCTTGAGGTCTGTGGAGTTCTTAAACTGCTTAAGACTTCCCTGTAGGTTGTCTGGTATCGTTCACAAATGGATTTGTCCGTTCGGCTCTTCTTATCAAATTGATTGTATATTCTTTAATGGAAAGGACCACTTCTTACAGTTTGTTGCTTCTCTTTATAACATTTTGTATATGGGCACACAATAGCTACTAATTATAGTAACATTTATGGAAATGCAGATTGTGTGCCAGGCATGGTGTCAGATGCTTTATATGAATCATTTCATGGAATCCCCACAGCAATTCTGTGATGTAGGGCTGAATACTCATTGTAGATGAGAAACTGAGCTTCAGAGCAGATAAGTAAGTTGTACCAGGCCACAAGGCTGGCAAGCGGCAGAGCTGAAATCTAAAGCCATGGCTCTTAACCTTTCTGTGAATGGCAACATGCACCCAATAATTGTTTAATAATTCCAAGCTTAGAAAAAGATGTCACTAATTTAAAAATCCTACGGCTTTTACTTACAGGTGTGGAGCTAATAGAGGTCCACAGGCCCCTTTGGGGTATTTGGCGGGCTTACAAAAATCATTATAGGCAATGGCTCTTCTCCTGTCTTATTTTTCGTGGTAGCATATTACTGCATTCTTTATCTGGTTTCTTTCTAGAATGAATCTCATTTGTGTTGTTTAGGGTGGCAAGACTCAATCTGATTTCTATTGCTGTTCGTCTCTTGGTTGGTTTTATCTAAGAGACCCCTAATCTGATTTTGGTAAAGGAGTTGGGGGTGGGGGTGACGTGCATCTTTGCGTTTCTTTCTGTCGTCTTTGCTACCATGACCACAGTAGCAGTGAACAAGAACATGGACTTTGGTAGCAGGAGGCTTGGGTTTGAACTGTGACTCCATCACTTGAGTAAGTATTTTACTCCTCTGCACAGCTTCCCCATTTATCAAATGATGCCAATTGTATTTACCTCATAGAGTTGTGAAGATAAAATAAAATTATGTATTTAAACTTTCTAGGTCACAGGAAACAGTAACTATGAGATGCTATCATCAATGCAAGCCAGACTCCCTGTTTCGTTTGTTTTTGTTTTTTACCTTGTCCCAAGGAAACTTCTGGTAGAAGGCAGACCACCAGACTGTCAGCCACCTGGAAGACACTGCTTTATTTCTAGTACATTGCACAAGGTAATGCACATTGTCTTGAACGGGCAATCTCGGTTGGATGTTTCATGGTCAAGATTGAAGATAATAATAGGTCATCAACACACACTTCCCACTTGATTATTTCTCTTCCTTACATGTTAGTGCCAAGAAAAGTTTGACAGATGATGAAGGCGGGGCTCTCTGGGAAGCTGCAGACAGGGCGTGGTTTGTCGGGTTCTTTCCTAGATGGCCAGCCTCCGCTTGGCATAGCATCCAGAAGGCACGCATGGGTATCTGTTGAGTGACTGGCTTTGCAGGCAATGAACTGGACATGATTTCTAACCTAAAGTTAAACATGGACAAACGTTGCAGCATCAGGATAAACTGATTTGGAAAACCAGATTTAGAAATCAGCACTTTTGGAATACCACCATTCTTCTAGAAGTGATTGAATTTGGGGTACGTTTCTGAGTTTTAGTAGCCAGGGCACTTGGCAACAAACACATAAAATGTAGAGCTGGATCCCTCATCGGTTCTGCAAAGCTAATAATGCTTAGCTTCCCTCAAAGGGATATTGTGTAGGTTTGCTAATTAGTGTCAGTAATGAACTCGCAAGCTACCAGTGAGTATTGAATTAATGTTAACGGTTTGTTAGGGATAATTTGATTCAGATGCCTTCTGACGCTCAGTGCTTAGGCAGTCAATGTCCTCAGAATTTCAATTCTAGAATTTTTTGGGTGAATTAAGTTAGGACTTTTAGGAAATTGAAGTCTTTAGTAATGCATACATCTCCGAGGTTCTGCCATCACATATTATATAGGGTGAAGGGGCAGGAGTACTAGTTTGGGAACCCAGGAAACTGCTTTTGGTTTCAGTTCTCCAACCATATCACCTTGGGCAACATTCAGTCTCCTAGACCTTCAGTCTCTTTATCTGTAAAATAAGAGAAGTGGACAAGACCTTTTAGTTACTTACAGTTATGAAGTCCATGACCAGGCTTAGGTTGGCTTTCCTCTGGGCTGCTACTGTTCAAGAAATTTAAAAATCTCATCCATTTCAATGCTACACAATGTTTTGAGAATCCAATATCGAGGCTTGTGATATTAAATATTCAATAGAGAGAAGTATTTATGGGTTTATTAGTCCTGGTAATTACTACCACCTGGATCGTATTTTCTATGTAATTTCCAATATTCCTTAGCTGTTTTGGTTGATGACATAGTAATATAGCTCATTGGCAATCCCAGGGTACAGCAACGACAGACAGAAAAACAAAACCATTCCTTACTCATGGACAGACTGTGGAATGTATTAACTAGACAACATAAGGTGTCTATAGTGATTTGTGTTGGCAGAGTACTTCACTCCTAAGCGACACTGTTCTTTCGTTCCCTACTTGGTTCCGTTCATAATTTACACCATGTTTGAGGGAGAAAATCATTGAATATTATTGCTCGTCTAAATACCAGTACATTTTGTGCCAGTTTGAGTGGAAAGGAATATGTGTTTTATTTCATTTACTATGTAGCTACTCCTTTGGGGGAAAGCAGGCTACTAAAAATTATGGGCTGTTAAATATTTTCCATTTGCTTCCAAGACTCCAATAAGCGGTATAACACTTCAAGGATCAAGGAAAATTTTCCATTTGGATAATACGTCTCTTGAGCCAAAATTCCATTTGCCAATTCAGTTGAGGTCACGAATTGTGATAAAAATGTTCGCATTTTTAAATGTGATCTAAAACTGATCACGTTTAACAGAAAAGCAGGCTGAATTTTAGTAATGCAGAATATAATCTTAAACTTCTGAAGAATGTTATGAAGAAGCGTGATAAGCCTTTTAATTTATTTAAAAGTTATTTCCACCTACTTCTGAAATGGATTTGAGGTGACTAAGTTACTGAGAAATTTGAGTTGCAATTGAAATTCATCATTTCTGTTGTGCTGGAGGTGATTTGGTTAATGGAAGCTTAATGGGCTAAAACTGTCATTGTTTGGTAAGGATTTCTAAGTTCTTTTATTGCTTCTTCATTTTCACATAGTTTTCAACAACACCGATGGTTCAGAAAATGAATGCAAGTGCTTTTGAGACCTGCAGTTTTGAGAAAGCAGATTCTGAGGCATTCGCATGGAATTTGTATACCACGAAGCGTGTACTTGTGTGAATATGGCCATGCTATGTTATTTAAATTTCAAGAATTCAATAAACATCTCTTAGAAGGTTGATTTTATGGAGAAGCAATGGAAAGAGGGGCTGGCATTTTTTCTGAAATCTTTTATTCTCATCTTGGTATTTATTTGATTAAGATAGTACAGAATGAGGGGCATCTGGGTGGCTCAGTCATTAAGCGTCTGACTCTTGATTTCTTTGGCTCAGGTCATGATCTCAGGGTTGTAAGATCGAGCCCCGAGTTGGGCTCTGTGCTGGGTGTGGAGCCTGCTTAAGATTCTCTCTCTTCTTCTCCCTCTGCCCCAACCCCCTCACACGTGTGCATGCACACACACACACACACACACACTCACTCTCTCTCTCTCTCTCTAAAAAAAAAAGATAGTACAGAATGAGAGGAAAATTATTGTATTTTATTAATTCAAGCATACACTTTCATTTTACATTTCAACATATGAAAAATTTTTTTCATTAAAGTATAGTTAAAATCCATTATCCTATGAGTTTCTAGTGTACATCATAATGATTCGATAGTTTTATACATTATGAAATGATTTCCACAGTAAGTCTAGTTACCATCTCTCACCATCAAAAGTTATTTCAATATTATTTTATTACATTTAAACATCTTTGAAATCAGGATGCATCCTATAGTTGAGAGTGTCTTACAAGTGTTGTCAATCAAGGGATATGGTTTTCATAAACTTGGTTATAATTCTTAGGGTGAAAAACAACTGCAGTCCCTGAAGGTTGACATCAACAAACTGTTCATAGCCCATTTGACAGATGGCCAAATCCTCCTTTTTGTCTGAGAACTTTCAGGTGACAAGTTGGTAAGATGGAGAAAGTACTAATAGCAAAGATTTCAGTATGGATGTCAGAGGATGAGCAGAAAATCCAGAGATAGTAGTGGAGAAAGTCTGAGAGCCTAGTGCCACCAACACTCCACGTGGAAGGTTTATTTAGAAGGCTGAACTCTGAATGGAAGTAAATTTTAGGACTACCTTAACCAACTTATTTTACTTACATTTTATTTCACTTATGCACACATACGTACATAAGAATGATATATGATAAACCCTTGTGCTTACACATATAAAGTAAATATCCTAAACAATGAGAAAACATTGGTCATAGTTCAATTAGCAGATATTTTTCTTTCTTAAAATGGGATAGGCTGATGATGGGTAATAAGGAGGGCACGTATTGCATGGTGCACTGGGTGTTATACGCAACTAATGAATCATCAAACTTTACATAAAAAACCAGGGATGTACTGTATGGTGACTAACATAATATAATAAAAAAAATAAAATAAATAAAAAAATAAATAATAAAATGAAGACATATTTCCAATGCAAAATAGAGATGTATTAACTAGTAATATAATCAGGACCATAAAAAGAGACTAGAAGAAAAAAAATTTATGGTGTTGTACTTGAAATCCAGTATTTATGTATTGATTCAATTTCTGCAGTCAAATTTATGGAGGCCACCAAGAAGTTAAAATTAGTCCATATCCCCAAAGAGTCAAAAATACACAGGACATTGTAAATTCAGGATATCCTGCATTATTGTTTCAAAAAACCTGGTACACTTTAGAAAGACTCCATTATTTTAGGAGCTGTCCCTTTGATTATGGGAAAAAGTGAGAACTTGGACAACACAGATGTTTCTAATTTGGAGAATGAGGAAGCCCATGTGCCTGCATTTTATTCTGGTTCTTGGGGATCATGAGAATCTGTTTTCTGGCTTCCTGGCCATGATCAACATATACGCAGCATTAAGCTTTTATAATTGTACTTTATGCTAACCCCCTGCCCCAACCCTAATACACACTAATAAAAAAAAAATCTGTAGAATTTTCTTCTTGACCTCCTCAGGGAATTTTGGATAAAATGTTGTAAAGATTGATCTTAGTGTTAAATCTTGTAATAATGTGAGGTCTACCCTTCTGATTTACTCTTCCCCATTAATGTAAAGGGTGGATAAAAATTGTCCCATTTCTCTAGGGAACACATATCCTGTACATTAGGAAAAGAGATAAGCCACATGGAGCTACAAGAAGGAATGAACATAGCTATGGCTTGTTTGCAAACTCTGGGCTTCGGTGTTCAGATTTCATATAAATTTGACACATGCTAGGAATAACTATCCCCAAATAAAATTTTTTAATTAGAAAAAATGGTTTCAAATCTTTTCATGGTCAGTACTATCACATGGAAACCTCCCAGTTCAACAATGCCAACAACAAAAGTATCTCCAACCCTTGGCCAATGGCCTACTTTTTTCTGTAGCATTATGCATGTTGTAATTCTAGGGCAGGAAAAGAAATGGGACAGTTCCTGAAAGTGGTTACAAAGGGATTTGGTCTCTTCTCAGGGCAATCTAATGCAATTATATTCAAGCCTAATATTCAGGGCATGAGGCTTTAAAATACATAACAGACTTCAGGGACTGGAGACAGTTGTGGGGCCTTAGGAGAAAGGTGTATACTGTTGTTCCACCATATGAAAATAGCATTGGGAAGACAAATCTTTCTTCCCTTCTCCCTCCGCCCTTCCATAAAACTTATTTACGGTATGTCAGGTACAGTCCTGGACACCTGAGATACATCAGCGAACCAAACAAAATCTACTCTTGTGGAGCTTATATGCTGTTGACAAAAGAGGCAATAAGTAATAAATAAAACATACAAGTCACACAGTGCATTAGAAGGACATCAGTGGGAAAGATAAAAGAGAGCAAAAAAAGCTACTGGGGTGTGGAGGTGAGCTGTGAGAGGAAGCATGGGATATAGCTTTAAATAAGGTAGGTGGGGCAGTCCTGATCAAAGGTGAAATTTGAGCAAAGACTTGAAGGAATGAAGGAGTTGGACAGCAAATACCAATGGAAGAACATTCCAGGTAGAGAGAAGAACCAGTAGAACAGCCTGGAGCCTGAAAGATTCTTGGAGTATTAGGAGGACGGAAGTGCTTGCATGCAGGATGCATGTGGAGTAGCAAGCAATGATGTCAGAAGGTAAGGGGGTCCTATCCTATCAGCTGGGACCACGTGCAGCACAGTATGTCTCCTTTGTGCTGGAGGCTGTATCTTCTCTCTGACACTGAAAATGGCAGGGTCATCTCAGACTCTGGACATGGCTGTTTCTGAACTTGTAATGAGCTCTTTCCTCAGCTCATGCTGGAGCTCACTCTTTTCTTCATGCGGACCTCACCTTTGATGCCATCTCCTTGGGGAGGACTTTTCACATCACTCCAGTCCACCCCCACACTGCTGCACTTTAGCTTATGAAATTGTAACTGTCAACAATAAGAAAATACATGTATTGTGCAAAAACCCATGACCTCCATTTAAAGAAATTCATTCCTTCTAACAAGGGGGTTACTTTTTTCTTTCCCACCAAGTGGAGGCTAGAAGCTGTGCAAACGCTCCCTTTCAGTGATAGAATAATGGTGGCCAAGAGCTTAGATCTTGAGCAGCTTCAGTAAGGAAAGTAGGTCTGTGCTGAAAGAAGCTACAGAGAACAGCCCATCTTACCCTCGTTATTGAAACTACTGCAAGTTCTTTGTTTTCTGGGAGTTGATATCTCCTTACTCATTTCCTGAAGCAGAACTCCTGTTTCCTCCACTGGCCATTGTCCCCATTGTAGGTCTGGGGACAGACACATGGCCCACGTCGCACTAACTGGAGCTGCCACTGGAACTTTTATGCCAGAGCCATTGGGGCACGTGCTCCTGCTCTGGTGGAGTTGCTGAATGGGTCCTGGGGGCATTAGTGGCCATCCGGCTCTCCAAATGGAAAAATCTCCAGATAGTGAGAGAGACCGAGATCTGGTGATGTCGTATGAGACCTTGATCCCGCTGTGCCTGAGCTTCTTGTGCTTTTGGACATTTTCGTCATAGCAGCCATAATTACACTGGTTAGATTTTGGTTGCTCTCCCTTATAATAAAAAGAGTCTTAATAATGCAAATATCATTTTCATTTCTACTCTTTCAATAAGTAATAGTGATGATCGTTGCTCCCTAGCCACTGTAGGATTCAGAGGCAACATAACTAGGCCCTCAGTTATTACATGAGGACTTCTCCAATACCTCATACCATATACCATTGCCGATTGGAATTCTATTTGTTTTGGTTTCTCATCAGCAAATGGAAGCTCTTATTTTCTTCTTGAACTTGTACCTTTAGTTCCAGCTTAATTATTGTAAAGATCCCCAAAGACCTTGGAAAATTAAATTAGGCCTATATGCAAAATTTCAAGCTCAATTAAGAAGGTCCTAGAAATCCAATTCCTTCACAGTCTCTTGCTCTCTGTAAAATGATATTTTTCTACTTAAAAGGTAAATTTGCTCCACATCTAAAAGCTGTTAATGTTAATGGGCCTTTAGAAGAAGTTAGGAGAAAAAATGAGTTTCTAGGAGGATGCTTCTCTTTGTCTCCTGCTCTGCGCTCTCTGTTCTCCAGCATCACAGAGCGCGACAACTATTACCCAAGAATGTACAGAAATAACCCCATCTCCAAAATAACAGTATGAAAGCATTTTTTCCTTGCTGATAAAAATCAGGGGTATCCAAAAGCAACACTGGAGCAATTCCACTTCTTGGTATATATCCAAGAGAATTGAAGACGGGATCTCAAAGGAATATTTGCACACTCGTGTCCATTGGAGCATTATTCACAATGGTCAAGAGGTGGAAGTAACCAAGTGTCTGTCAACAGATAAATGGATAAAGAAAATGTGGCTTATATACATAGATACATATGATGGGATATTACTCAGCCTTAACAAAACAAAGGAAATCCTATCTCTGCTACAACATGGATGAACCTTGAGGACATTATGCTAAGTGGAATAAGGCAGTCATCAAAAGAAGAATACTGTATAATTCCACTTATATGAAGTCTCTAAAGTAGTCAAACGTATAGACTGAAAGTAGGACGGCGGTTGTCAGGTGCCAAGGGACAGGAAAATGGAGAGTTGTTGGTTAATGGGTTCAGAGTTTCAGTTTTGCAAGGTAAGAAAGTTCTGGAGAGCTGCAGCATGACAATATGCACGTTGTTACCACCAATTAACTGTACACTTAAATATGGTTAAGATGATAAATTTTATATTATGTGTTTTTGCCACACGAAACAAGTTTTTAAAAAAAGGAAAAACAAAGAACAAAAAACACCCGAGCATTCACTTTCCTGTCTTCATGGAGCTCCTGTGCCTGGGAACTCAGTGTCACCAAGAGTCAAAAATCCCATCTGAGGTGTGGAATACAAAAGCTAGAAGGTCACTCAGTTATCTTTGCTCCTTGAACCTCGTCCTCTTAATTTTTGCTTTGCTTGTTTCACCAGAACACAACCCCACACATTTGTATGTATTTTCTCTGGCTGCTTTCACTCTACAGTGGTGGAGTTGAGTCGTTGTGGTGGAGATTGAATGGCTTCCAAAGCTGAAAATATTTGCTGCCTGGCTCTTTACCAAAAAGTTTACTGACTCTTATGGGCTGAAATGGGTCCCCCTAAAATTCGTGTGTTGAAATCCTAACCCCCAGCACCTCAGAATGTAACTGGATCTGGAGATAGGGTCTTCAAAGAGGTAATTAAGTTAAAAAGAGGTCTTTGGGGGTGGGGCTTAATCCAATAGGACTGGCATCCTGATAAAGGAAGGAAATTTGGATAGAGACACGTGGAGGGAGGATGATGAGAAGACACAGGGAGAAGATGGCCACCTACACGCCACAGAGAGAGTCCTCAGACAAAATCAACCTCGCCTACCTCTTGATCCTGGACTTCCAGCCTCCAGAACTATGAGAAAATAAATTTCTGTTGTTTAAGCCATGCAGTGTGTGGTACTTCATCATGACAACCTGGTGAACTAGCACACCGCCCCATAGAAAGTCCTTTGTTTTCTAGAGTTTTTCAATGCTAGCCTTGCCGTTAATATCTCGTCATTTGTTTTCAGAAAACAGAACTCTTTTCTGTTTGTTTTGTCTGATGGGGAGCCATAGACATCAGACCTTAACGAAGGAGAACAGGGGATGGACTGGCTGCCCTGTGGCCCTTTCACTTGCAAAGAACATGATATCTAAGCAGCTTAATATTTTAAGTATGTAATGAAGCCTTGTAGTGGGCTGAATGGTGGCCCCCAAAAAGCTATGTCTGGGTCCTAATCCTGGGAACATGTGAATGGGAGTTTATTTGGAAACAAGATCATCTTGGATTGCCTGGATGGACCCTAAATCCAATGACAGGTTGCCTTATGAGAGATGCACACAGAGGAGAGAGAGAGGAGGCAATGTGACCACAGCGTCAGTGACTTGGAGGGACATAGCCATCAGCCACGAACACCTGGAGTCCTCAGAACCTGGGAAAGGTGAGAAATGGATTCTCCACAAGAGCCTTTGGAGAGAGGGCAACCCCTCTAACACCTTGATCTAGGGTTTCTGGCCTCCCAATGGTGCTGGAATACATTCTCATTGTTCAAAGCCACTGATTACTGCAGCCCTAGGAAAGGAATTCAAGCCTTGATGATACCCAAAGTTTGCACTCAAATGTCAAATGCAGTGTGTGCTAGGTTTATGATGATCTGGGGCTAAAGAGAGAAACAGTGTTATAGCTAAAGGATTAGTTTGGTCTTGAACTGATCTCTCCATTTTCTGGATTCTTACTGCATGGATGATAAGGTTTGACATTATCAACATGCACTACAGTTTTCAAAGGGCTTTCAATGTTATACTCTTACACTTGAGAGGGTGCCACATGTTGTCTCTAGGACATGGGGGAAACACAATTATCCCCAATCCATGGAGGCAAGATCTAAGGTTTGGGTTCATAACTTACCCAAATGATTCATACCCAGGCTTACTGATTGCCAGTTGATGTCCTTTTGACCTAGACACAGTGGTGCCTATAGACCAGCATTAATGATGAGAGCAACCGACTAAGGACTTCCAATGAAGCGGGATGGGGACTGCAGTGATTTTATGGTTTCTTTGATTAATCTCAGATACAGTGCTATACTACCCATTAATTCGGATGGGGCTTTTGTTTTTGGAAAAGCAAACATAAATGAAAGTAATTTCATAATGTAAAATCTCAGACGCACAGGCCATTAAGGTGAATACTTGTCTCTGTGAGGCTAAATGAACTGCTGGGAATGACTAGTTCATTTCCAAACCTTGGACCTCAAAAGTTGAGGCAATGCTACAATTTCACCTCTGGCTTTCCTTGGTTGCTGCCTGTGTACTTATTTTCTCATTTAGCGTTCATGATAACACTACAGCTGAGCACTGATTTTCCTTTGAATGAAAGGCATTGGGATTTAGAGCAGCTGAGCCGTGTTTCAGGTCACACAGCCCCGAATGTTGCAGCTAGAACCAAAGCCTAGACTGTTTGACTCCAGAGCCCGAGACAACAAGCTCCCTGCACATGGCAGGACCTATGTGCCATTGCCCCATTCCCAGTGGTTATGGCCTCCATCAGACCCGTGTGGACTTAGCTCTAACCCCTAGATGAACCCAGAGATTTGGCGCCTCCCTTCTGCCTACCATGTGTCACAAAGCAAAGCAGATAGGTTTTGGCAGCTCTGGGCTGCTGGGTCCCTGACACAACATTGACTGAGTGTCATATTTTCCTATCTGATTTCACTGCTTTTCACAAGGCTATTATTTGTGTGCAGCAATAAGTGAGCATAAACACAACTCTGACTTTTTGGAAGTAAATATCAGCTAGAATAAGCATTTGGTCTCCCCGAAGGCTTTTAAATCTACTGAAATGTCAGGTGCAATGAGATTCTGGGCAAAGGACAGAAGAGCAAATCTCTGGATTTTATAAAAGTTCCCTGAATAATCAGTGCTTTAAACGAGCCAAGTGAGTCCTGCTTTGGCTAGCCTCTCCCTGGATCCTTTATATGGCTCTAAATTCATCTCCTTTGGTGGACAACGGGTAGGATTTAACTTAGCTGTCAATTGTGGTAATTATTTATACTGCAAGCACAGATCACTGATCCATTCCCCCTTTTTGATATCTAGAACATCACATGGAACAGAGAATTGACTGGGTCATGTTCATTCTGAGGGAGGAAACAATTGAAGGAGGAACATTCCTATAAGTCAATGAATTTAGCCTTTCTCGGGGCTCTTGCTAGAGAAAACTTTTCACATTTGGGTTGCCAGGAGGGATAATGTTTTGTTTCATATTGATATTTAATATAGATATAAATCCTTTGGGCAAATATACACCATTAGCTGAAATATACTTACAGTACTACTAGTGAGAGAATTCGTAGCATTCCACCCATATCTTTCCAGCCACAGCTGTGGATTTCCAAGCAAAACCATTTATACAAGGATCTCCTCATATTTCCCTATCGGAATACTAAGACTTTCTATGTGAACATTTTACATACTTTCTGGGTATTCTTGACAGATGGATTTTTCCCATGTCTACCAGGATCTTCTGTGTAAATATTTTAGATAGGTCAAAAATTACTAGGAGCTTTATAGGTCACTTGAGTGGAGTGGTTATACTTACTCCTTAAAATATTTCCCCCATCATTTGTATGCCTCTAGACTGAGCAGCAATGATTCCCAAAGCCAATACCAAAAATTACAGAGATATGCCAAAACTACCACTGCTACCACCACTACCACCACCAAGAGCAACAAACAATAACAATGAAACAACAACACAACAGCAACCTATAATATAGATCTCCCCACCACGAGGGGCAAGCATCGTAAGTATAACAATAATTCAACATACTCCTTTATTTTGATTTGTTTTTTTAGAGATAGAAGGAGAGTGTGCATGAGCCAGGGGTGGGCAGAGGAAGAGGGAGAGAGAGAATCTTTTTTTTTTTTTTTAAGATTTATTTATTTATTTGACAGAGAGAGAGACAGCCAGCGAGAGAGGGAACACAAGCAGGGGGAGTGGGAGAGGAAGAAGCAGGCTCCCAGCAGAGGAGCCCGATGTGGGACTCGATCCCGGAACGCCGGGATCACGCCCTGAACTGAAGGCAGACGCTTTAACGACTGCGCTACCCAGGCGCCCCGGAGAGAGAGAATCTTAAGCAGGCAGCACACCCAGTGTGGAGCCCAACGTGGGGCTCGATCTCATGACCCTGAAATTATGACCTGATGACACTTAACCGACTGAGTCACCCAGGCATCCCTCAACATACTGCTTTAAATATCCTATTATCCATACTAAAATCATTGTCAGAATTTGCTCCCCACTAACATTGGTCAAGTTCCTGAAATGAAAATTTCTATTGAGTATTTTTTATTAGCTCTTTTTGTTTTTTAAGAATCTATTGAAACACAAAGAAACATCCTTAAACTACCATTCTACTTTTAAAGATTTTTAATTAATTTATTATCTCTCAGAAGTTAATTCTTCTTTGATAGGTGCTTAAAAGGCCATGGTGGGCTTACGCCAGTTAGAATGGCAAAAATAGACAAGGCAAGAAACAACAATTGTTGGAGAGGATGTGGAGAAAGGGGATCCCTCCTACATTGTTGGTGGGAATGCAAGTTGGTACAGCCACTCTGGAAAACAGTGTGGAGGTCCCTTAAAAAGTTAAAAATTGAGCTACCCTATGATCCAGCCATTGCACTACTGGGTATTTACCCCAAAGATACAGACGTAGGGAAGAGAAGGGCCATATGCACCCCAATGTTCATAGCAGCAATGTCCACAATAGCTAAATCGTGGAAGGAGCCGAGATGCCCTTCAACAGATGACTGGATTAAGAAGTTGTGGTCCATACATACAATGGAATATTACTCAGCTATCAGAAAGAACGAGTTCTCAACATTTGCTACAACATGGACAGCACTGGAGGAGATAATGCTAAGTGAAATAAGTCAAGCAGAGAAAGACAACTATCATATGATTTCTCTCATCTATGGAACATAAGAACTAGGATGATTAGTAGGGGAAGAAAGGGATAAAGAAAGGGGGGTAATCAGAAAGGGGAATGAAACATGAGAGACTATGGACTATGAGAAACAAACTGAGGACTTCAGAGGGGAGGGGGGTGGGGGAATGGGATAGACCGGTGATGGGTAGTAAGGAGGGCACGTATTGCATGGTGCACTGGGTGTTATACACAACTAATGAATCATCGAGCCTTACATCGGAAACCGGGGATGTACTGTATGGTGACTAACATAATATAATAAAAAATCATTTAAAAAAAAAAAAAAGGCCATGGTGGGACCTCATAAAACTCTAAAAAAGCTTATTAATTATAGGAGGCTTGCATAATTTATAGTAGTTTTGAGAAATGCTAAGTAGCAAAAAAAAAAGCTCTTAAATTCATGTTCCCCTCATTCTGACCTCTGGAAAAATCTTAATAAGATTTATTATTTTGTACTTGGGTGGTTGATATATTCTGCAGATAACAATTCAGATAGGGCACTCAGGATTCAGGAACTCTTGTTTTATGACTTTGGTATGTAGGTATAAGGCAGTTATCCTTTGGAGTGTGTAAGATCAGTGCTATCAAGTCCTTCACTTAGGTTGCATAGGGATTTCAAAGTCAGTGAAGAGGCCTGGCAGTGACTTTTCGAATCTATTGTTTCCAGAGGACTTGATGCCATTATTTCTACCTTAGTCTTCATATTTGGTTGTGGTCACTGATTAGAGTCATTCTTGGTGTTTCTTTCTTTAAACAGCAAGCTGAAGGCATATGTAGATTCCCTTTGCCTGAAAGAGTTGATGAGACCCTGCCGGCTTGAGTGATTATCCTGGCTGGTGTTAGATGCCTCCCTTCTGTGTCCATCTACCCTCATGGCCTTTCTTTGAGTCAGGCAGGAAGGGTAGGGAACATTGTTTCCAACATACTATGGCAAAAAGTACAAGTGCTAGCTGAGAGCAAAGGGATGATTTGAGGAATCTTGCTTGTTTGTTTTCCCGTGAACCCTACTGAGACAGTCATTTTGCTTATGACTTAGGTAGGCAGAGGTTCACGTAGCAATAGGGGCCAGGGACTGGGCAGGAAGGGGAAAGGCAAGGAGAGACCAGCTTTTGGTAAACTCCTGGCCACATGTGAAGACTGACTCTGAGGAAGGGTGCTTCACGGTGGTATTTTTAGCAGAGGCAATTGGAACGCAGACCCCTAGGTCAAGTGCTTGATGGAAGGCAGGTGTATTGGTAGAATGTCTCAGAGGAAAGATGAAGGTAGAACAAGGAATTCACTTCATCTATTGTACCATTATGCCTAAAACAACCTTACAAATAGGATTACTACTAGATTATAAAGCCTCTGGGCCTCTAGCCAGCACTAATTTTAAGCATGTTTTCCAAGCTTTGAGAGCGTTTGTGTATTAAGCCAACAGTTCACAGCAGCTCTGTTATTTGTAATAGTCCATTTTAAGCCTTGGTTGCTCTGCTAAGCAAGTCATATTTTAATGTTGGCGTATGAAGAATAAATACTGGAATCTAGTCTGTCAGCTTAATATGGCTTCAGCTTCGCATAGACTTCACCATTTCTGAAACTCCTGTGTCCCTCTACCTCCACTGATGGTATAAGCTCAGTTTTTGGGTACAGGAACATCATCTCTGATTATGAACTATTTACCTACAATCCCTCAAAGAGTCTCACATTCCACCACCTTACACACATCTGTATTTGAACCATCTAAGTCATAAAGCAATCAGGCTGGGCTTGCTAGCGTGCTTCTACTTAGGGGTTTTGGTATTGTCTAAAGAAGTACTGACGTAGAAGGAGCCTGTGGGCGAGGGTGAAGAGGATGAGTTGCATGTTGACTTAAATTCTAGTCAATGGACTCAAGATATGCAGGACTGGGACTCAGAAGAGAGTCTAGTGTTGGGCCAAGAAAGTCAAGACAATTCTGTTGAGGGAGAATGTTAATGCCTTAAGTGTGCTGAGAGATATATCAACTGGGAAAAAATAAAAGGTTGCTTAAATAAAATAGAAGACTATGTCTCTCTCATGTCATGAAGGGCTGCTGGTTGGTAGTCCAGACCTAGTACGGTGGCTGCACAGTGACCCAGAGTTCTTCCAGCTTATGGCTCCTTATCACTAACGTGTGGCTCTCAATTTTCTTTATGGCCTAAGATAGCTGTTAGAGCTCTAACCATCACATTTGAGGTCCTGGGAGCAGGAAAGGCACACATACTCACTTGAAGGAGATGTCCAAGAAGTTTCACAATGTTTCATCTTACTTCTTATTGGCCTAAACTTAGCCACTTGGGAGCCTGCAGGGGAGGCTGGCAAATGTGGTGTTTTGGCTGGATAATAATAAGAGATCTGTGTGATCAATTAAAAATTGGAAGTTTTATTACAAAGTGAAAAGGAGAAGAAAGTGGATGTTGGGAGGCATTTACCAGTGTATCAGTGTCTGCCATAAAGAGTCCTGAAGGGAAACCAGTTAGGGAGGTGAGAACAGCCCAAGGAGCAGATGAGTGTTTTCTCAAAAAGGAGGTCTTTAGTTGTGTTGCCAGAAAGGGAGAAAAGTCAAGGAGAATGGAAGCTGAGAAAAAGTCACTGGACTTCATATTATTGGATAATTTTATATTTTGGCAATATTTGGTTTGCGTAGCTTGGGGCCTTTTGGAAGCAGCATGCCTTAGACTCCTGGAGCTTACTGCCTTATTTGGGTGGACAGGAAACCAACCAGTGAACACACAGATCTATGATAAAGTTTTTCATGTAGAACTAAGGCAGGAAGAGGAGAGAATTACTGGCACTGGCATGCTCGCTTGGAGAGAGTGGGCAAGAAAGCTCTCTTGAAAGAGGGGACGTTTCAACAGAGACTGAAGGAAGTGATGGATGGAATCAAGTAAATAGCAGTTCACTGTTTTGGGCAAAGGACAGCAGGGGTAAAAGCCCCATGGTGCAGTGTGCTTGTATTACTCTAGAAACCACAAGAGTCATGTGGCCAGAAAGGAGTGAACGAGGAGAGGAGTTTCAGGAAATACGTCAGAGTAATATCCAGTGCTGGATCATGCAAGCGTGCTCAAAGCAAGCACATTTTATTCTAAGAACAATGGGTAACCATTAGGAAGTTGAGTGCAAAAGTGTGACATTTTATGATCTACATTTTAAAAGAGTCTCTTTTGATTATTATCTGGAGCACGAGCTGTAGGACAGCAAAAGTGAAGCAGGGAGACCAGTCAGGTGGCCGCTGTGCAGATCTAGGTAAGTAATAATGGTGCCATAGATTAGGGTTGTAGAGGTGGAGGTGGGGAGAAAATGGGTCCTGAAGGTATTTTGAAGGTAGATAAAGGAGCATTTACTGAAAGATTTTATATGGGGTATGAATGAAAAAGAGAAGTCAATGGTGTTTCCAAAGTGTTTTGCTTTGGAAAATGGGGGAATGGTGTTGTTATTTACTGAAATGAGAAGTTTGGGGAAAAGCAGCAAGAGTTTGGTTGGACATGTTAAGCTTGAGATGTCTATTAGACATCCAAGAAGAGACGGTTGGTGGGCAGTAGGATATGCCAGTCTGGAGTTTAGAGAAGAGATAGTTCAGATATAAAACTCAGCAGTTACCAGCATATTGATAGTAGTTAAAAATCAGGGGACAGGATGAGATCATTTAGGAAAAGCACATAAAAAGTAAATAAAAGAAGTCTGGGGGCTGAGACTAAGGGCACTGCAACATTTACAGCTGAAAATAGAAAGAAGTTCCAAAAGAGGAGCTGGAGAAGGAATGGCCAAAGAGATAGGAATACATCCAAAGAGTGTAATGTTCCTAAAGCCAAGTGACTAACTTTTCAAAAAAGAAATGATCAAGTGTGCAAATGCTGCTGTGAGATCAGGAAGATAGCGTTCATGGGATCTAATGATGAGTAGTAGTTGGAACAAAATCTGGTTGAGAAGGTTAAGGAGAAAATAGAAGGTTAAAAAATGGAGAAGTCAAGTATAGACAATTACTTACAGAGTTTTTCTATAAAAGGAATCAGAGAAATGCAGCAGTACTGAAAGAAACGTGGAGGGCTTACTTTTTTTTTTTTAAACATAGGAGATATCTCAGCATGTTTGCATGGATAGGGAAATACCCACTAGGGAGAGAGAGAGAGAGAGAGAGAGGGAGAGAATATTGGTGATGCATATGAGAAAGGTAATTATGACACACAGAAAGTCTTCAAGTAAATAAGAGGGCTGGGTCTTAGTAAAGTAACTAAGTATTTTAGATCAGCAGAAGGTCAGTTCAAACCTTTAATAGGGAGGAAGGCAGAGAGTGGAGATGCCGACCCTGAAGGCTGGCTAGATTTGGTGGTTGAAGGTAGTCGTTCTTTCTGAGGTCATCTATTTCCTCAAAGAAAGAAGAAGCAAAACCACCAGATGATAGTGAGAAGTGGGGAGGGGCTCTCATAAGGTTTATGAGGAAACAGGAAATGTGAAACAATAACCATCTTGGAACTTGGGACTTTGGATGTGATTGAGAAAAGTTAGTAAATTATGAACACTACTGTGAATCAACTTTTTTGGTGGTTTCCCAGAAAAGTGGACAGAACAGGGCCAAGTGAGGAAACCAAATTCCTGAGGTGGAACACAGAACAGGAGGGACAGGATACAGAACGGAAAGGAAAAGGGGGTCTCTTTTGTGATTAATTGCAGGATTTTACATATAATGAAGGAAGGAGTTTAATGAAAAGGAAACCATCTCCTTTAAGAAACACATTTACCAAGACTAATGATAGAGACACACACGCAGTGGGATCTTTAAAACAAGAGTAAAGCAGGCAGCCAGGCAAGCAAGCAAACAAAACATAATGGCTTATATAACTTTTATTGTCTGATAAATAATTGTCTACATACCATTTTCTAGGAGAGTCGGGGTTCTTTGTTGGTATGGCTTTTTTTTTTAACCACATTATTCTAAGAGAAATTTATTTTGTGGGTTTGTTTACAATTAACAGCTTAATTGAAAATCTCTTCGATGACAATTTTACACAAGTTTTAAACACATTTTGCTATGGCTGGTTCATATTCCAAATCTACTTAGTGGCAGATGGTATTATGTTAATTCTTGTTCTGAGAAGACATTTATATGGGGTCATGTAAAATAATATTGTCTAGTAGCTTTTGCTGCTCCACTTACACTGGGATAGGACTGGGTAACTCCAGAGGAGGAATGAACGGTTAATATGTCCTTCAGTTTTCAAATATGCATTATCTCAATGAATTTTTTGGAAGGAACTGAATAACCTTTAATTTGAGATGAAATTCTCTGCAAAGTATTGAGAGTTTCGGTATATTGTGCTATTAGCAAACAAAGAATAGTCTTGGGGACAAATAATGTCTGATTATTTATTCATGTAAAGTATTTAGTGAGCATGTACAATACGGCATGTCTCGCACTGTTCTGGGCATTTGGGATACATCAATGAACAAAATAGACAAAGATTCCTGCCCTCATGGGCCTATGTTTTGAAAATTAAAGACCCTGACTTGCTTCATGCCCAGATGGATGACAGAAAAAGCTTTTGGTGGGCATGTGGAGTAATTAGCCAAGAGAGGAAAGATCTTTGACATTCATTCGGCAACATTTAGTAAGTGGTTGCTAATAAATCAGGCACTGACCCAGGCTGAGATGGTTGAGTGAACCCATAAGACAGTCATCAGAAAAACAGACTGATGGGCCAATCTGCATAAATGCAGAGACCAACACATACAAATTAATGTGGGCAAATATTGATGTAAAATTAAAAAACATTCTGCCATTTAAAGTCCTTCAACAACGTTATAGGTTTCAGGGATGTGATGATGTCCTCCTTGATGGGACAACTCAAACAGAGGCTGAATTAGATGCATCTGCTGAGAGTTGATTGGAAATTCCCTAAAATCAATTCCTACCCTGAGTTTATTAGTTCTTATGGCCCTGCCTCCCACCGAATGTCCAGTATATGTCTGGCTCTGGGACCCTCAAGTACTATGAGTTTGGACATGAGTCTAAGTGTATATCCTGAAGGAAAGGTCCTAGAAATGAGGAGGGGATCCTTGGGCAATAGGGTTTTTTTGACATGACACTATTAAGCCCTCCTTCCCATGATGCCTGACTGAATTGGTTGTTTCCTAAAGCCACCTTTACGATGGCGGGAGTGGCGGTGAGCTGGTGCTTGAGACAGATTTTCAATATTTGTGCTTCTTTTGTCTGTGTGAGGACCATTTTCTGCCTGAATTTTATCTGAAGAGTTAAGATTGATTTAGGATGGCGGTTAAATGTGTGCGTTTTCAAAGACCCTTTGTTGCCCATATTGATTTGATGTGGTTTCATAGGTTGTCCACTGTCATGTGCACTGACATTAAAGGGTTTGAAGCCTAAAGGCGAGTAAAAAAACAACAACTCTTTTGTGAGGCTGATCATTCCCTGAGATTTATGTATCTTGTGGATAGCTGTGGTTGCTACATCTTTCATCTTACTAACATTGTCCCTCACTTTAGAAGGTCAACAGCCACAGAAGTCATATAGATGGGACCTTGGAACATAGGACCCGTACATCCTACTCCTGACACTAATAATGGGAGCCACTTCCTGAACTAAGAAAGATCAGATTACCAGAAAAAGTTTTTCTCCATTAACATTTTCTCTCATAATTTTTTCCTTTCAAATGTTCTGCTTCTTTTAACCAGGAATCTCAATCTAATAATTCCAATTTATCATCATGTGATATGTTTTGTCATCTTTAATTTTATTAACAATATTTCATGGTGTTCAGCAAAGAATAGTATTTTTCAGGGGCTCCACTGCCTGAAAGTTTGAAAACAGCTGCGTGGGACCTTCCTTTGAGTTATTCAACAACTATTCCTTAAGTGTGTATGAGTATATACAGAGAGTTAATAATATAGGGAGGGGGTAGATCCCTAAATTCTAAACATTCTAGTAATTCTAAAGTTAAAATTCTGAAATAACTTGGAAATAAAATGGGACAAATATTGAACAAATACGTGCAACATAAGATGTGAGAGTTAACATAGGATAGTGAGGGTAACATAAGATAGTTCAAAAGTCCAGAGAGTTCAAAGAAAGCAATGACCAATCTCAACGGGGGAGCTAGTGGTTAATTGTCAGACCACATAATGTAGCCTTGATGACTGAGCAGGTGGAAATGCTGGGTCAGGACTTTCTGGGCATGAGCAACAAAAGCAGCGGTGTGAGAAGGAATGAATTGTGTGGGGGAAGAGTGAGATGCCTTGCAGTGATCGTACCTGGCAGGGTAAAGTAAGAAAGATTAGGTAGATTGAAGGTGAGTTGAAGGTAGTCATGCAGCAAATATGTATTGAGTACTCTCTATCAGCTATGTTTCTATCCTAGATTATGAGGACCTTGAGTGCCATACTAAGGATTTGGAGAACAGACCCCTCACTTTCATGCTGAAGTCCGAAACCAGTGATCTGATTTTGTCTGTGTATAGAAAGTAGAGTTGGTAGAAGCCTGGTGGATAGATTTGGAGAGAAGCAAGACCAAAGGAGACTATTTGGAGAATAACAGAATAATCCAGATATAAGATGAAGAGAGTTGGAAATGATGGAGTGGCAGTGAGAACAGAAACATGGTGTTGGTAGCAACAGTTGTATTTCCCATTGCTGACTATTTGAGGTCTTTGACGTGTCATACAAAGCATCATCAGTATACGTCTTCAAGAGACTATCCTGAATTCTTGACTGTGGAACACTATAGAGGAACCTAGTTTTCCTATTTTTTTTCCATTTATTAAGTAACAGCTATATACCACATACCTGAAGGGTATTGGGAATAGTGTTAAGCAAGACAGACAAGGTATTGGCCCTATTTCATTGATATCTTTGTAGGAAAACATAGATGAGGAACATGTAAGCAAACAAATAATATGTATATGTGTTGTTTTATTTTTTTAAGTTATGTTTTGGCTTACTACTTATGCAATCGCCCAAATATGAATCTTTATAGCCATAATGTCATCATATAAAACTATATCCTCCAATCCTTCACCCCCAAGGTCCCATGCCTTATTAAAGCAAGAGAATAACTTAAGGTCTAGTAGATAAAGGAGGTCCTTGAGGACATATTTTTACAACAATTGTGGACTGAATGTGTATATTTATATAAAATAATATATTTGCATTTACAAACATGTTTTTGGCTTCCATAGGTCCTGATTAGTAGTTTAGAACAACCTTTTTTTTTTTTAAATAAAGACTTTATTGATTTATTTGAGAGAAAAAGAGAGCACGAGAGCATACAAGTGGAGGGGAAGGATCAGAGGGAGAGGGAGAAGTAGACTCCCCATTGAACGAGGAGCCGGATACAGGGCTCCATCCAGGGACCCCAGGATCATGACTTGAGCCAAAAACAGATGCTTAACTGGCAGAGCCACCCAGGCACCCCTAGAGCAACCTTCTTGATTAACAATAAATAGACAAGTAGGACAAAATATTTCTTTAAAGTGTCTGGTTGATGGGTGCCTGGGTGGCATAGTCAGTTAAGCCGCTGACTCTTAGTTTGGCTCAGGTCATGAACTCAGGGTCGTGAGATTGAGGCCTGTGTCAGGCTCAGCCTCGTTGTGGAGTCTGCTTAAGTTTCTCTCTGCCCCTACTCCTACTCCCCCCCCCCCCCC
>NW_024423343.1:14821919-14878278 GCF_017311325.1 Ursus maritimus | reverse complement strand
CCCCCCCCCCGCTCTCTCGCTCTCTCTCAAATAAATAAATCTTAAAAAAAAAAATCTGGTTGAAAGCACAGGAGACCTTCCAAGAAGTGAGAGCCAAGATATGAGAGAGGAAGAAATTCCAGAAAGGGGAGACAAGGTGGTATTTTCCGCTAATGGTACCTGACAATTACAGCAAAGATGATAGAAAAATTGGAAAACAGAATAACTTTTGAGATATTCAAAGGGATGAAGGCAAAAATTGGAGGCCAGGGACTGCCAAGGGGAAAAAAAAAGGCTCTAAAAAATTAGAGCGTTTGCTGGGATTTTAAAGAGGTATATCCTGAGAACCAGAATGGGCTGAACATAAACCAGTTCTCACAGGGGCTGGAGTATGCTTTACATCATGCTAATCTCTTATTAATTGAAGGTGATCTGGAATTGCTAATAATAAACTGGTGGTTGATAACATCCAGAGCCTCAAATTATTTTTACAATTTTTCATATGTAGCATCCATCACCCAAATAAAAATTACCAGCTATAAAAAAATAGCCAGCTATACGAACGGAAATTAAAATATGACATAAAATCACAAAAAATAATAGATAGAAGGATGTGGCCCACAGGACATCCAGATAATGGACCCATACACAAACATTTAAATAAGCTTTGTTTAATATGTCAAGGAAATAAAAGATAGAAAATCTTGGCAGAGAACATGAAACTATAAAAAAGAGCCAAATAGACATTTTGCTGCACTGACGACTACCAAAGAGAAATAATTCAAGGGATGGTTTTAAGAGCAGATTAATCATAGCTGAAAAGTGAATTAGTAAAATGAAAGATAAATCAAAATAAAATATGTAGACTTCAGGGGCGCCTGGGTGGCTCAGTCAGTCAAGCAAAATATAGACTTCAGTATAGAGAGACAAACAGATGGAAAACATAGAAGACAAAGAGACATTTGGGATATAGTGAAAACATTTAATATACGCATAACTAAAATTGTAAAAAGGAGTTGAGAGAGAGAGAGAGCGCACAACAGATTTTTGGAGAGTTAATAGTTGAGCATTTTATAAAACTGATAAAAAATATCATGACAATTTCAAGAGACATACCCCAAAAAAGTAAGTAAAAAAACTACACATAAGCACTACTCAGTAAAAATGCTGAAATGCAGATTTAAAGAGAAAATATCAAAAGAAGTTGGAGAAAAGATAATTTCTGCTAAAGAGCAACAAAAAGACTTCCATTTCAAGAAACCACAAAGAAAACACTGGAATATAAAACCCATGGTAGGAAAAGGAAGATAATGCTAATGATGAGATCAGAAATTAATGAATTTGAAAATAATCTTAAAAGAGAGAGGACCACCAAAGCTCAGAATCAATTCTTTCAAAAGAATAAAATTGATCAATATTTGATGAGATTGACAGATAAAAACGAGAGAAGGCACAGACAAGCAACCTTAGGAATTAAAAGGGGGGCATCACTGTAGAGCCCATAGACATTCCAAAGATTTAAGAGGATATTATGATCAACTTTATACCAATGCATTTGAAATTTTTAATAAAATTTTAGATGAAATTAGATGAATTTAGAAGAAATAGAAATATATTCCTGTAAGACACCACTTACCAAAGCTGACACAGACGAAATTGAAAGTCTTAATAGATTATAACTATATCTGTACTTAGAAACTTCTTTACAAAGAAAACTCCAGGCACGTAAACAAATAACATCAAATTTATGCAAAGTCTTACAATAGAAAAAAAAAAGGAATAACTTCTCAACCTGTTTTATGAGGCCAGTATAACTTTGATACTAGTACTTAACAAAGACATAGTAAGAAAGGAAAATTATAAGCCAGTATCATTTACGAATATAGATTGAAAATTCCTATAATTTAGCCATTCAAATTCCATGATATAAAAAAATAATGCATTACAACCAAGTATTGTTTATTTCAGGAATACGGATTGGTTTATCATTTGAATATTAATTGATGTATTCACTACATTAGCAGAATAAAATATCTACATTAATTCATAAGTACAGACAAGTATTTGAAAAAATTTCAACATCCATTCATTGTAAAAGAAAATACCCTTACCAAACTAGCAACAGAAGGGATTTTCCCTATTTGGATAAAGAATATCTACCAAAAAACTAGAGTGCCCATCGTACTTCATGGTGAGATACTGATAACTTTCCTTTTGACATGGTAATGAGGAATAGGCGGTCACTATCAACACCTTTATTTAACATTGTTCTGAAAGTCCAAGCTACAGCAACACGGCAAGAAAATAACAGGAAAGTCATAAGAAGTGGAAAGGAAAAATAAGCCCATCATAATTTACAGGCTACATGATTGTATAACTAGAAATCTAAAAGATCTACAGATAAATTATTAGAGTTAACTAGTGATTTTAGAAATTTTGTTTGATAGAAGATCAAAACAAACAATCAGTTATATTATGTATACTGGTCACAGAGATTTAGAAAATAAAAATTTTAAGATTTTATTTTTTTAAGTAATCTCTACACCCAACGTGGGACTCAAATTTACAACCCTGAGATCAAGAGTACCATGCTCTACTGACTGAGCCAGCCAGATGCCCTAAAAACATCAATCATAAAACGTCAGTTCTCCCAACTCTATATATTCAGTGCAGAGTCAAAATCCCAGCAGATTGTGTGTATGTCTGTTTGTAACGTGTATGTGTTTGCAAATCGACAAACTGATTCTTGAATATACATGGAAATAGAAAGAGCCAAGCATGTAAGATCAACTTAAGAAGAGAGAATTGAAAAACTTATTCCTATTGGAATTAAGACAATATAAACTAGAGTAATTAAAACGAATCCACATTTAATTTATGACAAATGTGATGCTGCAGAATAATGGGAAAAAGATGCTTTTTCCAAAAAATTTTGCTGAGTTAATTGGATATCCTTAAATAAAGAAGGAAATTTGAACCCTACACCATACACAAAATCAATTCCAGATGCGTTTAAATCTAATTATGAAAAGGAAAACAATAAAATTTGTGAAGAGCAATATAGGAGACTATTTTCATAATTTTGAGACAAGAAAAGATCTCTTAAACAGGACATAATATAAAATAAAATTCTAATAAATGACATTACTTTAAAATTAAGATTTTTTTGTTCTTTTAAAAACACCACCGAGAGAGTGAGAAGGTAAACTGCTGTGGGAGAAGATGATTGCGACACACAAAACTGACATGTGTGGAATGTATTACGAATTCCTACAAATTTATAAAAAAGAGAAACAATCTAAGGTCGAACAAAAGAAGCAGTGTGGGAGAAAAGAGATGCCAACAGCCACTTTACAAAGGAGGATATCAAAATGGCCAATAAGCATTTGAAAAGGTGCTCAATCTCATTATTAACAATCACGGAAATACAAAAGACAACCATGATGAGACACTCGTATAGAACGACCAGAATAGTTCAAATTAAACAGACCGACAGTTCCCAGTGTGGAGCCGTGGGGGCAGGGTCACCATGTTGGAACACTGCATTATCTGTTAGGGCTGAACAAACATCAATGTCATTAAGTAGCAAATCTGCTCTCCACAGATCGGCATGCACAGGTGCAGCAAGAAACTTGTCTAAGGATATTTGTTCGGGCATTATTTCATAATAGCCCAAATTGGGAAAAACCCAAAGGTCCATCAATATTAAAATGAATAAATGAGCTGTGGTATATTCATGCAATGGAATACAACTTGGCAGTGAAAATTAATATACAGGTACACATAATAATATGAATAAATCTGTCAAGCATAAGATTAAGCAAAAGAGGCCATATGCATAAGGGCACAGTCTATGTGATTTCATTTGAATTTCGAAAACCAGGACAGAGAAATCTAAGGAGTTAGAGGGCAGGTGGGTAGTTACATCTGGGGAGGAGGAAGGATTCTATTTCTTGGTCTACATTGGTGGCTACGTTGGTATGTTCACTGTGTAATAATTCGATGATCTGTAGGCTTATGATTTGTGCATTTTTCTGAGTGTATGTTATAGTTAACTTTTTTAAAATTTAAGGAATTTTCAATTTCCCAAGAGAAGATTTTATTTTGAAGTCACCCTGCAGATTGCCAAAATGTAACTGCCTTAGTTCTCCAAACTTTTTAAAAAAGATTTAGTTATTTATTTTAGAGGGAGAGAAGGGGGGGAGGGGCAGAAGGAGAAGGCGAGAGAGAATTCTCAAGCGGACTCCCCGCTGAGTGCAGAGCCCGAGGGGCTCCATCCCAGGATCCTGAGATCATGACCTGAGCCAAAATCAAGAGTTGGATGCTTAACTGACTGAGCCACCCAGGTGCCCCTAGTTCCCCAAACTTTTTATTTTATATTTTGCCTTTATGGTAAGAGGGAGGGGTGCAAAATTTGATTTCTTGCCACTATTTGTAGTTTTTAGGTTTAATAATCATCCTAGAATATTTTTTCTTTCAGATAATCTTTGCTTCTTTTTTTTTTCCCAATCATACGCTACAATTTATAGACAAATAAATCTCATTTTCTCTATTTACACTATATCTTCATTGCCAATCACTTCTGAACCAGCCATCTATGGTAGAACTCATTAAAATAATGTATCACTTATACTAAATATGTGTTTATCATTAAAGAAAATCACACAAAGTTTTTTCTTCCTTGCAAACTGGTATGATTTGCTTCCTCATGAAGTTAGAAAACGTACTTCCTTGGCTGCAGAGCCAATTCTATTATAAGGAGAAAAATTATTTAGCCAAACTTTCGTAGGGCATTTTCCTTATCTGGACATATGTAGAACGAATGGAATCTTTGGCTGTTTTTCTGGGATCATCTTACTGCAGTATACGGAGGGATAGGTGGGGTGGTCCCATTGTGGGGTGGGAGGTAATCCATGCTTGATTAGAAACTCAAGTCAGGAAGCTTGAAAGGAAAAGAGGATTGAATCCAAGTTTTCATTTCCATGGCAGTGGCTGACTTTGACTTCCCTTCCTGGTTCTTCTGCTCTTACCTTGGAGCTTTTGATATTTCCAACCAAACTAATGATGATGAAGAAACCATGGAAATACTCGAGGCCAGCTTGCAACACCAGCCAGAGGTCCAGCCGTCCTGCAGGCAGGTGTTGGCAGACCTGCCTTTGCATTAGGAAGTTCGAGAAGAATGTTTATTGTGTGTAGGAAGAAGACTTCAGGAGATTATCCAGCCGTCCTTCTGGGTTTTGCTGGGATTGCATGAAGCCAGATTGCAAGTTCTTTTAGCCGTCCTGTTGACAAAATTGGATAACCTCCTCAAAACAGGGCAGGCAGATTCCCATGATGCTGCCCCCTTCACAGACATTCTGTTTGGCTTACAGCCACTCTGCCTGCCAAATTCCAGCCCGGCTCCCTAGACACATGTGCTGCTGCTGACAGTCCGAGACTTTCCTTTCCTCTGACTTCTATCTAGAGGTCCCAAGTTTGGTCCAAAGATAAGCAGTAGCTGACTGGGAGCTTGTTGGGAATGCTGACACTCGGGCCCCACTGTGAACCTATGGATCTTGCTTATGAACAAGAGCCCTAGGTGGTCTCTTCACCCCACCCATCTAGAAGCACCACTAGAGGTGAAAGTGTCCCAAATGCAGTAATAGAAAGACAGTTGAAGGAATCTTGGGTTAATCTTCGGATTTAAAAAATGCTTTTAGTTTGTTTGGAACGATGGAGAAACCCAATATCAGATGTTTTTGACACTCTCAGTCATTTATAGTTAAGTCAAAACATTTCATTTATTTATTTATTTATTTATTTATTTATTTATTTATTTAAATTCCACTATAATTAACACACAATGTTACATTAGTTTCAGGTGTACAATGTAGGGATTCAACAATTCTATACATGACTCAGTGCTCATCAGGACAAGTGTGCTCTTAGTCCCCTCACCTACTTCATCCATCCCCCCACCCACCTCCTCTCTGGTACCCTTCAGTTTGTTCTCTATAGTTAATAGAACTGTTTTTCCGTTTGTCTCTTTTTTCTTTTTTTGTTTTTTAAATTTCACATGTGAGTGAAATCATATGGCATTTGTCTTTCTTGACTGACTTATCTTGCTTAGCATTAAACCCTCTAGATCCATCCATGTTGTTGAAAATGGCCAGATTTCATTCTTTTTGCACGGTGGAATAATATTCCATTGTAAATGTACACTACGTCTTCTTTATTCATTCATCTACTGATGGACGCTTGGGTTGCTTCCATAATTCGGCTATTGTAAATAAGTCTGCAATAAACCTAGGGGTGCATATACTTTTTGGAATTAGGGTTTTTGTGTTCTTGAGCTAAATATCCAGCAGTGGAATTACTGGATCATAAGGTAGCTCTATTTTTAATTTTTAAAGGAAACTCTATACTGTTTTCCAAAGTGGCTGTTAAATCAAAACATTATTTTAACCCCTATTTTAGGAATTGGAACTTAGAACATTATTTGAGAAATTATGCAAAGAACTCAGATATGTAATTTTTACTGAAGTTTTATTTTTCTGGAATTTGAGGAAGAGATTATCAGGTACTTCTAGGTACAGAAAAAGAAGTTCAGGCTATACTATGAATAGTTGGTTGTAAGTTAGCTGGGGGATAACATTAGCTTCACATTGCTGGTGAAGGAGTTTGCAAGAGAAAATAGACACAATAATATTAACACATAATGTTTATTCTTTTTTTTTTTTTTTAAGATTTTATTTATTTATTCGACAGAGATAGAGACAGCCAGCAAGAGAACACAAGCAGGGGGAGTGGGAGAGGGGAGAGGAAGAAGCAGGCTCATAGCAGAAGAGCCTGATGCGGGGCTCGATCCCATAACGCAGGGATCACGCCCTGAGCCCAAGGCAGACACTTAACCGCTGTGCCAGGCAGGCACCCCTGTTTATTATTCTTCTTAAAATTATTAATGATAATGTTATATTCCAGGTACACGGTGACTACGCTATGAAGTAAGTACTATAATTATCACTGATTTCATAGGTGAAGAGACTGAGGATCATAGTGGTTAAGTTATTGACCCAAAGTTACCCAGCCAGGAAGTGTTAGGGCCAGGATTCAAACCCAGAGAAGCTGGGCCTGGTGTCCATCCTCTTAGAACCACTGTATCATGTTGTCTCTCAGCTTTGGGAGTTTATACTCTCTGAAGTTCTTATCAAAGGAGTCCCAAGAGTCGTGGCCATACTAATACTAGAGCTTGCAACTGCTGTGGATGTCTTAGATGGATTGCATCCTCTCCTTAGGCAGACCTCTGGCTTTAGCCATTGGATGGTTCCAGTCCATCTCAGATGTACTTGTGTTGCTATGTCCCAGCTCAGGTGAGCACTGAGCATTCCAGGGCTTCTCTGATGGCTGTCAGGCCTGGGAGTGAGGGCAGCCTATAGTGTGGGGTGTTTGATGACCCTTGGGCAGCTCTCAGTCAGTGAGGTCCAGGAACGATCCTCTTATTCCCCAAATTCTCAGCCTTCCAGTTCTGTGAGGCATTCTGTTTGCATCTCAAAAACCTATTAACCTACAGCAGTGAAGTCCCTAGTGCACCATTCCAATGGCCTTTCCTCCTTTCTTGTCTTTCATTCTCCCCCATGCCTTCACTCAGCTTCCAGGAGCCACCTCTCAGATTAACTGCCTGTACTTGAGTCTTGGTCTCAGGCTCTGCTTTTGGGGACCTCAACTGAGGCGGCAACTCAAGTGGCAGTAGGAATCAGATAGGTGATGAAAATGCTTGAAGAGAGCCAGTTAAATTTCTAGATAGACACACTTACACAATGAAATAATTCCAGCTTTTATAAAGAAACATGCGATCATTCAATTTTCCTAAAATTTTATGGCCATTTTGATCTAGTTTTACTTTTCCCTCTTTTGATAGAGATATAGGAAGAAGAGACGTTCATTTTAATGTTAAGTTAAAGAAAAACAACAGTGTAATGATAGAAAGTGGCAGAGTGAGTTGGTCTCAGTATCCGGACACCCCAAAGAGTGGTGAGTGCTGGAATGAACCGGGAAGCTGACGCCCAAAGTGAGGAGCTTCAGCTCATTGTTGTCATGTGTGTCTTTGGGCCCAGCTTTGCCAGAACTTTCCATTTTAAAGAAAAGCTCAAAGTTCTGATATTTACCTGGAATTTATGGATTTTTAAATGTTGGCAATCCATTCAAATTGTTTAAAAAACATCTGGAGGCAAAACTATCGAAGGCTGCCAGTTTGAGGCTGATATTGTACATAATTTCAACTTCATTAAAACCTTGATGTGCTAAACTCAGATATTTTTCCCACTCCTTAAAGCCTTCTTTCTGGGACTCCACCTTGAAATACTTTGTTAACGTATTCTTATAAAAGAATAAATAAATGATTTATACCTGAACATGATAACATTGCATTTCTTTTATAGTTAGTCATCTTAGTAATCCAAGTTGGCCTCAGTTTCCCCCCTGAATGAGAATTAGAGCTCTGACTCTACTTTCAGAGGCACCGGGTGCATGGAGACTTCTGAGAGAACATGGATGGGTCAGCTGTGGGTTTGGCCAGTGAAAGGTCCCTTTGGGTCAACAGCATCTCGTTCTGATAGCATCGTCCTAGAGCAAGACATATTTCACACAGTCTCCTGCTGCTCCACGGAATCTGGGACACCAGTTGTCTTGAAGGAATGCCTTGTTATGTAAGTGAAGCCACAGGGAGGCAGAGACAGGAAGCATTCTTCATGGGAGGTTACTTTGAGGACCCAAAGCTGGTGTCTAGGAAGAGATGCAACTAGACTTGAGTTCATCTGTAGTGCTCTATCAGGTCAGGATTCGGGGGATCTGAAGAGAGTTCATCATTTCTGTGTCTTCTTGACCTTCAACTCTCCACTACTTTGCATTCATTGTCCTTCTACCAGACACTTCTCTGGCTCCCTGTGCCTTCCCCCACCCAGTCCTCTTCCAGTTTTCTCTCAGTCAATGGCTTTGCTCTCTACTCAGTTCCACCAAAAATCCTGAAACACAGCAACTGGCCCTGATATCCCTTGCCCTTAGTTCCTATAGCTAACCCTCCTCAAGTCCTCGGGATTTGATCCCACCCAGCTCTTGAATCCCTCTCTCATACCCACTGCCACGGGCCTTTGCAAGTGATCATTATATCTTGTCAAAGTTTTCCATACCTGCATTGGCCCAGCTCAGGCTGCTATAAATATCATGGGCTGGGTGGCTTAAACAACAGACGTTTATTCCTCACAGTGCTGGAGGCTGGGAAGTCGAGGACCAAGCTGCCTTCTCACTCTATCTTCAACATGGCAGAGAGAGAAAAAGAGAGAGTAGAGAAGAAGTGAGAGAGTGAGAGAGCGTGCACGCATGTGTGCTCTGGTGTCTCTTTGTTTTCTTATAAAGGCACTGATCCCGTCACAGGGCTCCACCGTCATGGAATCATCTCAAGCTAATTACCACCCAAAGGTATCACCTCCTAATACCATTACATTGGGAGTACAATTATACTAGGGGTCATCATATAAATTTTGGAAGGGGGAAACATTTAGTCCATAACAGTGATCTTAAAAACATGCAGATTTGATTGTATCACCTTACTATCCTGCATGACCCATAGGCAGGCCTCTCCCCATCACATACTATGCCCTAACCTCACTGGTCCTTTCCCATTTCTCTAAATTCCGTATATCCTATCACCACTGGGCTTTCCCTATGCCTACACTGCTGTTCTCCACCCCTTTGCTGAGTAAATCCTTGCTAATCCTTCAGAACTCAAGAGTTTTTTCCTCGGGGAACGCTTCCCCTCTCCCAGATCAGGCTTAGCCCCCCTCTAATAATAATAATAACAACATCGTTGTGGTTGATGATGAGTGTATTAGAAATGGCTAAAACTGATTGATCCCTAACCAGGGCTTCCATGGAAACATCTTATATTTAATCTCTACAACGACACTTTAAGGTGTATTCTAGTGTTCTCATTTTACGAATAAGGAAACCAAAGCAAAGGGGAATTAGTAACGTGACCACAAAACCATAGCAATTTGCTTACACACCTTTATTGCCATTAGAAAATTATTGTTCATCTTTCCACTGGACCTTCTGGTCTCAGATAGCAAGGACTTTTTGGCACCTGTGTTCACTTAGCCCTGAATTACAGGGATCTAGCATCGTGCCTAGAGAATAGCAGGTAGTGAATAATAGAATGCTTTTGGAATTTTTTTATGCAAATAGTTGTGCAAAATGTCCTTCAACAGGAAAAAGATTCCTGTTGTTTCTGAAAGAATCCTTTATAAAAAAAAGAACAGAAAACAATAGAGAGGTATATAGAATATTACAAAGCATCTCTGAAGAGCCATTTTCCTTAATGTTATTATATTAAAGGATTTTAAGAGTTACTCAGGGTGAGGAGCAAGTATGGATGGCAGTTACGAGTTATTCTCAAGAAGTCAGAGGTCTTTGCTCCTAGCCTTAGTGAGAAGACCCTGAAAGTGAATCCTGATTGGCTAGGTTTGGGTCATGTGCTCACGCTGAACCAATCACTTTGGCCCCAGGGGATAGGCGTGCCTGATGAGCTAAGCCAGGCTGTGCCCACCCTTATGGCAAGGGAGGTGTTTTCTGTCACCGGATTGGAGGTGGGCTGATTGTAGAAACATCATAGACAACCTAAACCAAGAGCTTCCACATAGTCTCATAGGCAAGATCGGCTTGGTAAAGATGTTGGGCACATGCTATCTTAGTGAAGAATGCTGCCTAAAACCACCTTTTTGTTCATAATTGGTTCCCTATGCATCTTTGCCTGCTGCAAGATAATTATTTATGCTGGTTTATCCAGTAGTTATATTTCTTAGTGTAAATCAATAAGCTGACATCCTAGTTTGTATACCAGCCCTGTGATATGTCCTTTTCAGTGTGCTAACAATTCAGGGTGATCAGCCATAAGCCCAAGCCCTCTCATGATGAATTCACCAAGGTCATGCTACCCATTTTTTTGGTGGGAGGGGGTCCCCCTGTGGAAGGTCAGAGAGCTGCAGCTGAAGGACATCATGACTTCACCTCTCTACTTCCCTTCAACTTTCCGTATACTGTAAGTATAGGCAAGGAATTAAACAGGATTAGGAATGTGTCCCCAACAGTCAGGTCCAGATGTCACCCAGGGCTGGTCTCAGAGTTTTGAAAATTTTCTAGGTGTGTTTGCTCTTTTGCTTTGTCCTTTTGTGTATGTAACTCACCAGGAGGGTGGGGACCATGTCTGTGTTGTACAACCATATCCCCAATGCTGAGCCCAGTGGTGAATGACCCCTGACATCTTCCATTCTGCCTTTCCTTCTACCCTCCTTTCTGCTCAGGCAAGAGTAATTAAAAAATCCCAGGGCTCCTAGAATCTGGATGCACATTTCATCCACGTTCTTTGTGTCTCACCATTAGTGATGTGTATTGCAGCAATGCACCAATGACCACATCGATTTTTGCGCACTCTCAGCAGACTCTTATTCCTTCGGACCAACATCTAGTCAAATGGTGGAAGACTCCTCTGTTCCTTTTGGAAGGAAAGGGTTTGTTAAAATTGGATGAAGGGCACACAGCTTGCTGCTGCTACACTGCCAGCCCTGGCAAAAACAGTGGTGAAGGTAAACCAAAGCTTTCAAGACAGCACGTTCTCGCTGGCTGAACTGGAGAATTCCAGAAACCCTGCTGAGGCCTCTAGCTGTTGCCAGTTCACACAATCGAGTTGAAAAATACCATTCAATTTTAATGCTGACATTTCTTTTGCTAGGCAGTTCCTTCCCTCAGTTTGTTGTTGTTTATTCTTGACAGTAAAAAAAAAAAAAAAGGAAACATAGCAGAAACGTTCTTTAAAAAGTCCAAGCAATGATTCTTTTTTTTTTTTTTTAAGATTTTATTTATTCATTCATTCGACAGAGATAGAGACAGCCAGCGAGAGAGGGAACATAAGCAGGGGGAGTGGGAGAGGAAGAAGCAGGCTCATAGTAGAGGAGCCCGATGTGGGGCTCGATCCCATAACACCAGGATCACGCCCTGAGCCGAAGGCAGACGCTCAACCGCTGTGCCACCCAGGCGCCCCCCAACCAATGATTCTGAGGTTGTTCGGACGCGTGAATCATGGAAGCAATCCTTCTTTTAAGATATCCGGTCAGCTTCCTTTGGCTTCGAGCTACAGCAACCACAGAGCAAAACCAGTGTCTAAGTGTTAGTTTCTAAAATGAATTCCAAAGAGGAGCAGAGTACCTGGGAGGTTGTTCAAGGGCTCCACAGATGTTTGATTTGAATTCTTCAGGCTTTAAATTCTTCCAAGACTGCAATATTGACATAGCCAAATGTCATGTATTTTAAATATAAATGTATGGAGGTCATTGATCAAGTAATCACTTGGATTGATGGGTCTGTGCTTTTCTGAGTAGGAATAAGTTATAATGGTTCTCCTGACCACTTGTTATCCTGAGCTTGCAAGGCAAATAGTGAAATGGCCTTTAATATTTACAACTCCTCGTCTGTCTTGAATAAGGATTTCCTTTACATCATATTGCCAGCAATATTCAAGACAGACAAAGAGTTGTAAATATTAAACATACATATTAAATATATTAAAATAATATAATAATTTAAAATATTAAATAAATATATATCTCAATTAATTGTAAGCTTAAACTGTAAGAATTCTTTTACTGCCATCTATGAGCCTTAGTTTATATTTTTGTGCTAAAGAAAAGGAAATTATTTTTTCATTAAGTGGCTTTGTAAGCAAATGCTATAAACCTAAACCAGTAAAATGAATTTATCCTAATTAGATACTTCTTTATTATAAATATCTGAGTAAGAAGTTTTTAAAGAGTTCTGTATCTAAAAGACATTTTTTAGACCACTTGATTATATTATTTCTAAATTTGTCAAGTTCTGAAATTGCACGATTCTGTGATATGTTTAAAATCATGAAACAAGTTAGTGATTTTGTAGTGAGGCTAGTATTCATCAGTGATTATGGGGTACCCTTCAGTTAGAATATTTTTGGTTTGTGTTTCAGTTATCTGTTGTTATGGTACAAGATCTCCCCAAATCCAGTGGCTTAAAACAAGTGAATTTTATTATTTTCATGATTCCATGGATTGACTGGGTGGTCTTACTGAGGCTTACGCATGTAGCTACTTTTAGCTGGTGGAATTTCTGTGATGTGGGCTCCCCTGAACTCCTCTCGCTATGTGATCTTGCATCCCAAGTGTCTTTACAGCATGGCCATCTCCAGGTGGTATTCCAAGAGAACAAGCCTTGGTGCACAAGTTTTATCAAGCTTCTGCTCACGTTCTATTTGCTGGGGTTTCACTGGCCAAAGCAAGTCCTGTGGCCAAGCCTAGAATCAGTGTGCTCAGGGAATATACAAAGACATGGATACAGGTAGGTGTGATTCATTGGGCACCATTACTGTAAAAATTTACAACAGTTTCCAATCGACAGAATTGTAAAAGTCTCTGCTAAACTGTATGCAATCTGAAAATAAGACTTCTAGACTATGAGGCAGGAGCCATTATAATAATGGCTCCAAAGAATAACAATTCCCTATGTTCACACTCTTTGCAGTATGATGCTCACATGTCCCATTAGATAATACTTCTCTGCCTTGAATCTTGCTGGCTTTGCAATTTGCTGTGACTGACATGAGGTTGTAGGAACTCCAGAGTCTAAGCCTCAAGATGCTTTGTAGCTTCTGCTTTCATGTTCATGGGACTTCATGCCATGTAAAGAAAGATGGGCCAATCTACTGAAGGAGAAGGGGCCATGTGACAAGGGAGGTCCCAGTCTTCCAGTCACCACACCAAGGCCTCAGACATGTGGATGAGGCTTCACAGACTCTCCAGATGAACACAGCCACAGGGACAAGCCCATTGTGAGGCCACTCAACCATCTCCAAGATCTGTGAGAAATGGTTTGTTGGAGTGACAGAAAATTGATACAGGGAGTTGATATTCACTCTTATTTACTTCTCATAAAATGGAGTAGTTACTCGTTTTCCTCTTTTACAAAGAAGGAAGCTGAGACCCAGGAAGACTGAATTTCTTGTTGAAGGTCAGTCAGCTAAATAAGAGAGGACACAGGTCTGCTGACTTGTAAAATAAGGATCTTTCAGTTACATATTAAAGCTAATGTTGGAAGACTTAAAATTTATTTTTTTTCTTTCTGAGTAAAGACTTATTTGAATCCAAGTTTTGCTTACTTTCCTTTTGGGCAAAACTAACCTAAAAGCTGATCCTTGGCATTATGTCCTTTGGCTGAATGTTTTCTCTTTCCTGGACTGATTTTTTTGGGCCAAATTTCTGGAAAATCCCACAGGCTTCAGAAATGGAAGGGCAAGTCTGAATTCAGCCCTGAGAAATAAAGGGTCAGTCAGAATGGTATGACTAAGTTGATCTTACCAATAGAAGGGTTTTGAAAGTCTTCCTTTAGAAAAATAGCAAGAGGGGTGCCTGGGTGGCTCTGTCAGCTAAGCATCTGACTCTTGATCTCTGCTCAGGTATTGATCTCAGGGTCTTGAGTTCAAGCCCCATGTTGGGCTCCATGCTGGGTGTGGAGCCTACATAAAAACAACAAAACAAAACAAAACAAAACAAAACAAAAACACAGCAAGAAAGTTTCAGTAAGCAGGATATCCTGGCCTGGAATATTTTGGCCTTATTTTCCTTCTGTTTTGGTTTTGATGCAATGTTTGTGTCTTACAGATTATCTTTTTGACCTTTTGGAGTTTATATGAGATAGACACAGGTCACAGGAGTAGGTATCATTCAGTCACAGAAATGTGAATGCCACTATTTATAAAATATTTTTTGCTTTCTTATGATTTAGCTGTTATAGCAATGCAAATATTTTTTTGGAGACTGAATAATGTAGAAGGTGTGAATAAGGATGAAGATAATCTGGGGACAGTGTCATTATGAGTCAAACTTGACTGACCCAGGATGGTACATTCACTGATTCTGAATCACCAAACTCATTGTCCTCTTAAGGGCCCCACTCTGAGAGGATCAAAATCATATGCAGAGTAAAAAAGAAAACTCTTCTTTTGTTATTCAAGTTTTTTTCTACATACGCATTGGGAGGACATTTTTTGGTAACCACATAAGACACAGCTAAAATAACATCGTCTGAATATTGCTGAGAGAGAAAGTGAGTTTAAGGAAGAGTTGTGTCACTTTGGTCAAGAAGAATTAATTTCTGTTTTCAGAGAAAGCTGAGTCAGAAAGTAGTTCTGGATAGTAACAGGAGCCAAAGGAAGAAAAGAGCCCTTGCACACCCTCTCTCTACTTCTCCTCCAGAGGCATGGATATCCAGAGGGGAGGGGGTAGGAGCAACCAGGCCTCAGAAAGAGAGTGCCCATCAACCTACAGCAAATTAGGGTTCACGGAAATGTTTTTTCTTTCCTCTTTTTAAATGTCTAGCTAACTGATCTTTTAGGATCTGATACATCTCAAAAGATGTTTAAAATCCTAGGAACAAAAGGATCTCTAAAGTATGTTATCCCCCTGTCAGAGAAGAGGCCGTGCAGAGCTAACAATTCCTAATGAATGTATCAGCTTCCATAAAACTAACACATTGAAAAACTGTTTTAGCTTGAAGTAGAATGAAGTTGCATGGTGGGTCAAACAGCCCTGATTGATAAGGAGTCCAAAAATCCCTGGAGAAGATGGTGGTTAGCCAAACTGGTTCTCAGAACGTTTGTATACTTGGTATGGGCGGTGAGACTTCCCAAAGGACAAATGGAAAAAATTGGCATCCCGGGAGGTTGGGTATAATTAACTGCAGTGGTTTAATGCAAGTGTGGGGCCATATTCGAATTGTTTGTACATTAGAGGAGGCGGAAAAATCAGGGCTGCCTCCTATAGTTCTCCTTGACTGCCCTAACCAGACATATCATCCAACTTCCTTCCCTAAATGCTGAACATACGTTTTAAATGTTTCAATTAAACTCTCTGGGGCACACATATGTCTCAGCCCAGCTATGAGTTGAAGATTCACATTCAGTTTACGTGTTGATTGCTGACAAATATTCCTAAATTAGTGGACGTAACCTTCACTGTTTAAAAATTTCCAACAGGTAAAATAAAATTGAAAAAAGTTGCACATCTAAATAGTGTTTTATGTGGAAAAAATTTGATTACTTGAAACTATTAGGGTTTTTAACTAAATGTTTTAGAATTACTCTTGTTGCTTGGTATCACACGTAACGCATTTGTGCATCAGTGACGTTTCTCCCATTTCCTAACCTTTGACTGTATTTCTTAACTCCTGCTCACTTCATTCCTCAGTCCCCAGGCCCCGACCGCGATCACTAGACTAGTAGGTTTTCACTTTATATTTGCAAAACTATGGATCATTCCCATGTTAAGATCAGGGCTGTTGCTAATATCCGGGCTTCAAATTGTTTGAATGATTTTGATTGACATTAGTGATAATATCAGAAACTTTTTAAAAAGCTCGATGTTTTTTCTAAAAGTAAATGGCCTTGAGAAAACAGGTAGAAACTTTATATAAAAATAATGGGATATTTTACTACATAAAAAGAAAGTAAAACAAAATCCATAAACGAAATAGAAAGCTGAACAACAAACCAGGAAAAACACTTGCAACATGACCAAGGGTCCTTCTCATTAGACCTATAGAGTCTTCCAAATCAAACCCAAAAAGCTGAACTTCCCAATAGTAAAATAGTCAAGTCACAAAAAGAAGGTGGAATATGATCCTATTTTTCCAAAATAAATATGTATACTATAACACACACACACACACACACACACACACACACACACACAGCTCAGAGGCACCTGGGTGGCTTGGTTGGTTGAGCATCTGACTCTTGGTTTTGTCTCAGGTCATGATCTCAGGGTCTTGGGATCAAGCCCCGGGTTGGGAATCTACACTCAGCAGGGAGTCTGCTTGGGGGTTCTTTCCCTCTACCCCTTCCCCTCGTCCCCACACATGCACTCACTCTCTCTCTCTTTCTTTAAAGTAAATAAATAAATCTTAAAAAAATAAGTTCAAAGGGGTTTTGGGTGATTCTGATGTTCTTTTTGATGTTTAACTGTATTTTCTAAATTCTATACAATGAGCACGTATAGCTTTTGTAACAACTTTTATTCATGAAAAAAAGTTATTTTTAAAAACAATGAAAAAAATACAACTGTTAACATAATGTAGATGTGAGCAAAGCCTGGTGCTGTTCTTGACACCTTACAACTTTTCTATCACATGCATATTTACCTGTTGTTCTGAACAGTTCTCATGGGAATATATTTTTTTAACGTTAGATATGTTTTGTTATGTATATATGAGCTTCCTCCGTCTGTAGGGAGATAGTTGAGGAAGACTGAACTATTTTGACTGCAGTTCTGCCATTAACTATCTTTAGAGCCTCTCTCTAATCTGTGAACTGAGAGAGCTGGCCAAGTATTTTTCAAACTCTAGCTAGTTTCTAAAAATGCTTCTTAATTTTATTTTGTAATGGAATTAATTTTCAAAAGACATCTCAAGAAACTTGTAATAAAAAAATGAGAATTTTTTTTCTCTGCTTATATTCTATGTGGTACAATTGAGGAGGCCACAGAAAAATCACAATATTTTTGGGTTGAAAAACTCTTAAGGAATTTCTCAGTGCTGCTCCTACCTCCAAATAGGATTTTGACCTCTTTCAAAAAATCTGCCTTTCTTTTACTATGTAAGCAATATGTTTTTCTTTAGAAAAATTGAAAGAGTTAGATAATTGGAAAAAAGGGTCAGCTGTAATTCTAACACCCAGAAACAACCACTGTTAATAGCAGAGCATATGTCATCACAAACATTCACAAAAGTCTTACCAAAGCATTCACAATGTTGTTGTTGTTTTTTTTTAAGGATTTTATTTATTTATTTGAGAGAGAAAGAGAGAATGAGCAGGGGGAGGGGCAGAGGGGCAAGCAGATTCCCTGCTGAGTGGGGAGCCCAACCCAGGTCTCGATCCCGGGACCCCAAGATCACTTCCAGAGCTGAAGTCAGACACATAACAGACTGAGCCACCCAAGTGCTCCCATTCACAATGTTTTGAATCTGCTTTCTGTTATTAAATAACATATCCTAAACACTTTCCACAAGGAAATATGTATCTCTATAGTAATTTTTAATGGAACCAAATGGTCCATGTCATTAGTTGCCTTTAAATGAACATTTAAATGGCTTTCCTTTTTTTCCTATGTCTGTTTTCCACTATTATAAATTACTCCACGATAAACAACTTGTAGATACGTCTTTTTGTATTTGTCTGATTGATTCCTTTAGGACACATACTAAAAAGTAGAATTTCCAAGGTAAGTGAAACAAGTATTTTTGAAGCCGTGTATTGGTATGCCCAAAATGCCTGTCAGAAAGGTGATACCAATTCACACTCTTTTAAACATGATCTTTAGCATTCTTTTAAACCTTTGCCAATCGGATAGAAGAAGAATGACTTCTCAACATTGTTTTAATATGTGCTACTCAGAGAACCAGTGAGGTAGAGCATATTTTCATATATTTATCCGTTGTTTGCATTTCTCCTCTTGGAATTTCCCCATTTGGTTATCTTGCAATTCCAGGGAAGAATCCAGACTACTTTTTGGCTATGTGAGTCAGTGTGGAATTGTCCCCAATATTTCATTTTTTCACCTTATTTAAATCTGGTTTTGTCTAATCCTTAGAAAAATATTAGGAGCCTAATACTCACCCAAATTCTTTCATCCCCTGCTGACTTTTTCAACCCATTTTGACGTCTCCTGTTTCAGTCTTTCAATAAAATGTAAAGCAGCCACATCTTTCAAAATGTGACAGGACAGTAATAACGTTTTCAGGTTGGGGTGGGGCATAAAAAGGGGCAAAAAAGATGGAATTTTCCTGGCTAAAGAGATTGAGAGGAAATGGGAATAAAGGGGTTCTTTGCTTCAGTGATTTTCAGAGCTTGTGCTCTATGAATGCCTGGAGAAATGCTCCGGGGAGCAGAAAATGATATGCAAGTTTTCCCAAATGCATTTTTATCACAGGGTCATTTTTTCACCTCTTTGCATTTGTGATACGCACAAGCAGACGGTGGTGAAGAGTAAGGCTGGACCGGTGCAGACCCTTCGCGCTGTTTGAAAAGTCAGCTCCAAATGCACGTCTTGCTAATGGGGCGCCAGAAGCATCATCGGTCTCTGCGAAATATGAGATGGTGATGATAATTGTTATTTTTTTGGAAGATTTTTAAAAAAGATGTATTTATTTTAGAGAGAGAGAGAGAGAGAGAGAGAGAGAGTGTGTGTGTGTGTGTGTGTGTGTGTGTGAGCAGGGAGAGGAGCAGAGGGAGAGGGGCAAGCAGACTCCATGCTGAGCGGGGAGCCTGACACGTGGGGCTCCTGACACAGGATCCCAGGACCCTGAGATCATGACCTGAGCCGAAGACAGATGCTTAACCGACTGAGCCACCCGGGCGCCCCTGGTGATGATCGTTATTATTACTCAAAAACATACGACGACAGGATTTATGTTTGCTTGAGCGAAAGGAGGTGCCCACTTCCTCACTATACCAGAAGGTCTAGAACCTGAATACTAAAGCTGCAGGGCTCCTTGGAGGACTTCCTGTGCCTCAGTTTCCTTATCTGTGCAGTGAAACATGCGGGTGAGTGAAATGCCTTGCCCCAGGGCCACATACCTCAGAGTGGGAAAAATTCAGCTTCCTAACTCTAAACGCTGCAGGCTCTGCCTTACAGCCGTTTTCTGTGGCTGCCTTGGGCCTGGGACCGAATCCCCAGCCGGTGTAGGGGGCCCCGCCCTGCTCTGAGCATACCCTGAATCAGGGGTCAGCTGTGGGCTCCTCAGCCTTGATGCGTTTACGAGATGTGCTCTCATCAGGTTACAGTTTCTTACGACAGTTACTACATTTTCAAGTTTACACTTACAGAGATGGCAAAGCTGATTATGGCTCGGACGTAAGGCCCATAAGAATAACTATTGCTGGGAAATAAGATTTCTGTTTACACCATGAAGCACACTTCTCATGAGACATGTGGCATTTTGCAGCTTCTCTGCTTTTGCAAAATAATCTTCGATGAAAAGATACTTCACAGTCCAAAGTCTTACATACTTCTAACTTTAAACTTAATTAGTCCCTTCTAAGCCAACGTCAGAGGCATTACGGGAGGGGGCTCTTCTTGGAGAACTTTGCTGTTCAGATAAAATAAGAGATGTGCTTGGGCTGTTAAAAAGAGAAAGCAGAGACCAGATTCCGGGTCTGGAAGTTTCTGGAACACGTGAGTCAGGCAGGGAGGTTTGTGCTTCATTTTGAAAACATTCCCGCTCATGAAGAACAGAGTGCAAACTGCAATCCGGGTCTGGGACTTTGCAGAAAACTCTTCCCGATCAAGCTTGGAGGTGATAAAGCCGACTAGGCCCCTCTTCGCTATGGAAATTTCAGAGGCTTCCTCTGAGCTGCTTTCCACTGATAAGCTACTGCATGTTTTTCAAGTTCCCATAGTGAGGAAAACACTCAAGTGTGTTGTCTACAAAATTAACGGTCTGACTCAAGCCGACGGAGGTGGGCTCTGCAACTCAGCTTCCCCCCTCCCCGGGCCCACGTCTGGACCCACCCCTCCCTTTGACGCTGATCCCTGGCGGCTACCCTATAAGGACCTGCTTGAGTCAGTTTGTTCTGTTTAGTATTCCGCGAACATTCCTTGATCTTTCCTGCACGTATCCTTTTTCGCAATGTTCCTCCTGCCTGGGATGTACTCGATGATTTCTCTGGAGAGAAATCTCTTCGTCAGGTGCATGCAGATAGAGCTCGTGCTTAGGGAACGAGTTTGGGGATCAGACACTTGCCCAGCGCCTACCAGCGTGAAGAAGAGGACCTTCTTCCCTTCAGGGCATTCCCACTCCGGTGAAATCCAAAGGCCTCGTGCTCCCTCCCGCCCCTTGTAAAATCCTTTTGTTGGCTCACTTAACATGGTGCTTATTCTCTAAACCTTTCTGTTTCCAACCACCTATTATTATTGTCTTTAGAACAGTTTCCCAAACTTTAATCGTTGGGCTATTTCCTTCGCGAAGGTGAACAAATATAGTCCTTGACTTACAAGTATTTATTTAAATATTTACTTCATATTTGTCTATAGATTCAGTCTTTTTAAAAATTAAGTTTAAAAGGAAACATTTTATCACTGTTTCATAAATAGAAAACCCGCATTACTTGCCTTAAATAAAAAGTAAGTATGGAGAATATTATGAAACTGAAACATTATTGTTAAATGCTAGTGAGAAGCGAAAGGATGCTCATAGGAGCCATATTCATGACGGCAAACACCGGAAGCAGTCCTCATGTCCAGAATAGTATAAGAGATAAGTAAATTGTGATATCTTCATACACTAGGAAACCACAGAGCAATAAAAAAGAACAAGCTATTGTAATATCCAACTGGGTGACTCTCCCAGACGTAATGATGAATGGAAGAAGCTATGTATGTTCTAGATGATTCCATTTCTGTGAAAATCAAGAAAGGAATCAAAGCTCCCAAGCTTGCTTTGTCAGGAGAGAGTAGAGAAGGAAGGATGACAACATTTTAAAGATTCTTCAGCATACCACATCCCCTCCTGGGATGTAAGTGTCGTAGGCATCTGCTTTTTCAGTGCTGTATCCCCAGTGCCTAGAACGGTACCTGGCACGTGGGAAATACCGGGGAAACATTTGAATAAATGAATGGATTTTCTTTGTCTGGAGGTTATCTCTGCAAACTCATCATTCTTTTTTTTTTTTAATTGAGGTATAATTGGCATATGACATTATATGAGTTTCAGGTGTACAATGTAATGATTCAATATTTGTACACACTGCAAAATGATCCCCATAATAAGTCTAGTTACCATTTGTCACCGTATAGAGTTACAAAATTTCTTTTTCTTATGAGAATTTTTAAGATTACTCTTTTAGCAACTTCCAAATATGCAGTACAACATTATTGACAATAGTCGCCATGTCCTATGTTACATCCCCGGGGCTTATTTATTTTATAGCTGGAAGTTTGTTCCTCTTGACACCTTCCACCCATTGTACCCACCTGCCAACCCCCCTCCTGCCAGTGACCTCCATTCTATTTGCTGTATTTTTTTGTTTATTTTTTTATTTTTTATTTATTTTATTTTTTTTAGATTCCACATATGAGTGAGATCATACAATATTTGCCTTTCTCTGTCTGCATTCCTCATTCTTGACTCTGCATCAGCTGGGAAAGGTTGTGAATCCTTATTTCACATTTACTGAGGTCTGAACTGAAAGCCCTTCAAGAGTCCTTCATTTTTCCAGGTGTCCTCAGTGCTCTCTAGTCCTCGGCCTTCAGCCTGTACAGGCTCTTCCCCATCGGTGGGTTCGCCATCCCCAAACTCTTCTCCCAGAGCAGCTCCTTGGACAAACAACAATCGAGTTTTCACCACCAGCCCTGTCTTGCATCCTGAATACACAAAGCGCTGATGCTGGGGCCTCGCCGCGTTTTACTGAAGTTCTAGCCCTTGCGATTAAGCCTCCCAGAGAAAGAGCCACACAGCCAGGTGTGTGTCCAGGTTGGAAGACATATGGTTTTCCTTTAGCTTTGCTGGCTTTATGCTTGTGGGAAGGTAAGACCTTTTCCATAAAGAAGAAATGCTTGTGCTATTTCAGAATAGAAACAAAACCTTAGTGTGCACGAGCTTTGTCGTATCCTTTTTCTTTGATATTTTGAGTGCTAGAAGCTCAAGGTAAATAGATATATGCCCAAATCAAAATAATGAGCATTTTGGGTTTTTTATTTTTTTTTAATTTCTGCTCTGATCAATGCTGCTATGTGGAAATGATAGCAGATATACACTCCCTCACCCTGTATGGTAGCATCATGTGTCACAGTTTATTTGCTTATTAGGGAATAACATCATAGTTGCAAAAAGTGACATTAAACTCTCTTGTCTATGAAGACAATTTTCAAATAGAAAAAAAAAATTGTGAGTGTGTCCTTGGGTCACAAACCCGGAAATTCCTCATGAACCCCAGGTTAGAAATGCAGCCCGAGCTCCTCTCTGGGCATTGGAGGTGAGAGGGGCTTTCTGAGGGCCTCAGACACCAAAAGGCTAAGAAAACTTCCCTACTAATTCACCCAGGAATAATGGCATTTTGGAAGAAAGGGAGCCACAGACTGAAAAGCGGCTGGTTTTACTACCAGTTGTAAAGATTCCCTGGGTCATGTCAGTCTCTATTTTTTTTTTCTTTCTCTCCTTTCCCCTTCTCTCCATCTCATGGGATCCAAAGACTGCATTCAGATGTTTTGCTCATGTTAATAAAATGTGCTGAAAGGACAAATTTACCTCTAAGCCAATGGGAGACGTAGAACTTTGAGAAATTTTCAGATAAAGATACTGTTCACTAGGTAAAGTGTGATACTGTTTTGCTATTTTATTTTATTTTATTTTATTTTATTTTATTTTCTCCTGTAAACACCATCCCTTCCATCCCCAGGCCCTGCTCCTGTAACCCGTCCTGAAGATATAGGTGGAGCTTGCTCTCTCTGTAAACTAATTTCCAATGTACCTTACACTCCCTATTTCCTTCATATGAAGATGCCATTAACTGTAAGAAAGGTCACTGATTTTGTAGGTCTTTGTTGGGGCCAGAGGATGGTGGATTACACCTGTGAAGTAGAGACATTGACATTGATTATAAAATACATTCAGGATTTTAAAAATGGGAAAATATGAAACGTATCTTAGAGTGGATAAATTACGTTATTGCCCTCATTAGAAAAATTGCATTTTAATGGGGGAAATTTAAGCTTTTGATGGGTGCCTGAGAAAGACTGATGGGTATTTTCATGTGGGATGGGGGACCTTCCTTCTGCCTCTCCTGGAAGCCTCCCACATGGTGGGCCACCAGCTGTCCTCTCCCACCCTCATTTCTTGTTAAGACTGGTCTGGAGTGTGTTACTCCTTTATCATCTTACAAAATTTAATAGATCGTCAAACTCTTCACATGTCTTAGAGCAAAAGTGCTTAAAGAAAGTTGATAAGGCCAGATTTTTAAAATGTGGTCTTTTATTTTCTAATGTCAGCAAAAATGTAAGTTCTTCTTCTTTTTCCCAAACAAGTCTCAGTGAAAAAGCAGTAGCTGCAATATTTATAAGGGTTCTAGGTTACAAGACTTCAGCAGAGGAAATGTTATATGAAGATGAAATTGAAACATTCTTTAAATTAATCAGTGTCCATCAAATTGCCTACTCTTTGTTTTTACACAGTACAATAGATGAATGATGTCACAAAATAATGTCAGGGCAAAAACAAATCCTAGAATTTAGAAACACCTATAAATACAATACTTTCTTTGCAAAAGATATCAGCCTGTGGTATTTACAGTCCAATGAGAATTGAAGAGCACGATGCATTTAGAGCACTTAGCTCTAAATCTGTGACAGGGCTGAGAGCTTAGTAAATGTGTCCAGTGAGTACTCTGACGAAGTTAGAAGTTGTGATGTCAGTAGCGCTCAGAGAGACTGGAAATGTCTATGCTTGCAGTTACTGGGTCTAAAAGACACAGGATTATTGAAATTTCAATCACAGCTTTAAATACACAACAGAGCTGCATTAAAAAAATATTGTCCTGGGGCTCCTGGGTGGCTCAGTGGTTGGGCATCTGCCTTCAGCTCAGGACGCGATCCTAGAGTCCTGGGATTGAGCCCCACATCAGGCTCCTCCGCTGGGAGCCTGCTTCTTCCTCTCCCACTCCCCCTGCTTGTGTTCCCTCTCTCACTGGCTGTCTCTCTCTGTCAAATAAATAAATAAAATCTTTTAAAAAAAATATTGTCCTTTCACTGGGTGTTACACTCAAACAATGAATCCTGGAACACGACATCAAAAACTAATGATGTCCTGTATGGTGACTAACATAACATAATAAAAAAGAAGAAAAAAATGTTGTCCTTTCAACGTGACTCCCCGTATGACGTGCATATGAATTCAGAGAGAAGAGTTAATCATAGCTCTGGAGTTGGCTTAACCCTGTCAGGAGGAAGTGCCGGTCTCCTTTCTAATTAATGAGCAGGAACAGTCTTCGCGGAGTATTTTGTTTTACTTCTTCAACATTTCACACACAAGAGCCATAGAGAAGTATTGATAAATTCAGGCCTTTTGATTTTCAAAGTGATTTCCTTCCTCCTCTGGAGCAAATTATCTATGAAGAGCTCTCTTCTGTTGGTCAAATAATGGTGTGCTTCTAAAAGGAATGCACCACTTGAGAAAGGGTGCAGTGTAACTCACTGAGCTCGTATCAGGTCCTCTGAGGTAGGTCGTTGACCTAACAGATATCGCAAGGAAGTGCTGTGGAGAAAGTGTGGAGAGAAGAGGGCTTCCAGAGAGAAGGATGAAGCATCCCAGTGGGGAGAGGGTACTGAAAAAAGAGGTAAAAGGCTGATGGCCACCATGTTGCCCAAAACAGCCCTGTTCACACCTCTCTGTACATAACATGCAAATATGACAAAGATTATCATTCTATAATTATTTTTCAACACTGCCAACTTACAACCTTGGAGGCAGAGTATTTAAGGCTTGTCGATGAATGACAACTTGTTCCCGGTTGTCTGCAGCGCGATCAGTCTTGTCAGCTATGCTTCATTTCAGCTTCATGGGAGCACTAACTACCCCTCGATGTGCACATTAAAGCTACACTTGCAGTTAGAAAATAAAAAGTCGAATCCCCATTAGGTTTATAGCGGCCCTCGAGTTCACAGATCTATTTCCCCGCACCGTGGTGCACCCTCAAAACTGTGTTTGATGTCACATTGTCATTCCTGTTCCAAAGATAGAGAGAAGGCCCAAGTGACAGGCTGGCAAACACTAGAGCGGTGGTTGTCAGTGGAGAAGGGCAGCAATTTTGCTTCCAGGAGACATTTGGCAATTATGGACATATCGGATTGTCACAACTTCGGGGAGGTGGTATGACTGGCATCTCTGGATGTTGCTAAACATTCTGCAAGGCCAAGACAGTTCTCTCCATAACAAAAAGTAATCTGACCCCAAATGTCAATATTGGTAAGGATGAGAAACCCCGCGGTAGAACTTCCGTTCGGATACAGTTTCTCTGACTTTGGAACCCAGCCTGCTCACTCAATGTTGCAGAAGAGACGGTTTCCCTCAGTATATCTTTGCTTTCCAAGGATCCTGAGAAGAGGAAAAGGTGAGGGCAGAACTTGATATGCTTCCAAAGAGAAAAGGGAGGAAAAATAATTATTGATGGTTTCCTCGGCCAGGCACTGTTTGAAGTACTTTACATGCTTTAATTCATTTATTTTTAAGTATAATTCTTTGAAATAGTTTCCACATTTCCTATAAAAGGAAAATAAAGGCACAGTAAAGTTAAGAAACTTGCCAAGGTCATGGCGCTGGATGGATCCAGGGCTTGGACTCACACAGATGTGTGGTTTCCTAGAAGAAATCAGGAAAGGTGAAGAAGCCTGTTGGAATACTCTATGTCCACATTCAGGGCAGAAAGCACAACTACCCCTACCAAGAGAGATTTCTTGTGCACAGTTTCCTGTTCCTTAGCCCGAGGTTATGAGCTCCTTGGTCTATGAGCATCTGGGTGGCCAGTTTTTGAGATCAAATTACTCAGCATTATTATAGCATTTAATTGAAACTAAGACACCACTGGTTGTAAGATGCACTATTCTTTCTATGTACCACCAAGAAAGAAAAAAAACACACACAATTTATATTTGTAAGGCACCATCAATTCTAAGAGGTTCATTATATTAAAGATACTAATGTGTTTTAAAAATGTGCATTTAACAATTTAGTGCAAATGGGTTAAGCAACTCCACATGACCCTAGGCTGTGTTGTGCAGAATAGAGTATGAGAATTGTCTCTGTCCTCAGGAAATAAAACAAAAGCCTTTTAAAGTCATTAAATGTTTAAATCTCATTTCTTAATCCATAGTGTAAATCTAATGAATAATGTAGAGTCAATGATAGCTTTAGGTCTTGTTGACTCAGTAGGACAAGAATGTCATGGGCTATGGAAAGAGGAATTCCTTTTCTGTTAAAAAGAACTACACAATTTAGGTAGAAAAGGCATGATTTGTGAAATCCTATGTTTATAATCATGTCAATGATATGAGCAACAGTGGGCCGTGCTTTCTTCACTGTCAAGTTCTAGACCAGAGTAGGTTCTCAAAAGCATTAGTTGAATAAATGAAAGAATTATTTCTGTAGAATTCTTCTTTCTTTTCCTTTTGACGATTTTTTTTAAATGCAAGAATTCTTCTAGCTTCTTATGCTTGTTTCATTTTCTGTATCTACAAAGGAGCAAAACATTGAGTTTGATTCAGGAACAAGAGGGCCATGAAAAAGGATGCTGAAGAATGGGAGGGAAGAAATCTTCCCTAGACATCTTACAGCAAGTGCCTCGGTCCTATTAGTCTTCTAGAGAAGAATCAGGTTTAGGCATTAAAAGTGAAAGAACTTGTGCATCAGGTAACAGTACGCTGCGGCAGTACTTCGTGTGTCAGCGATGGACATCGTCACCTTCCTTCCTTCCATTGCCCAACGCTCCCGTTGCAAGTTCAGAAAGAGTGCTTGTTGCAGAAAGTGATCAAATTCTCTGAAATGAAGATTTATATTAAGAAGTGTTGTTGTATTCTTTGACCCTGTAATTCTATTTCTTGGGAAATTTTCTTTTTTTTTTTTTAAGATTTTATTTATTTATTTGACAGAGATAGAGACAGCCGGCGAGAGAGGGAACACAAGCAGGGGGAGTGGGAGAGGAAGAAACAGGCTCCTAGTGGAGGAGCCTGATGTGGGGCTCAATCCGAGAACCCCGGGATCACGCCCTGAGCTGAAGGCAGACGTTTAACGACTGTGCCACCCAGGCGCCCCTCTTGGGAAATTTTCTTGAGGAAATGATCATTTATCTGGTAGATACCTATTGAATCTTTCCTCTGTGCCAGAGACCACTCTGGGAACTGGGGTCACAGTGGTGGGACAAGCAAGAGACTCCTTTCATGGGTACTTATATTCCTGAGGGTGAAGGAAACAGACAATAAACCAGTAAACAAAAAAGAAAAAAATATCAGATAATGATTTATGCATGTAGTAATGTAAATAGTGTGATTGGAAAGGGCTGCTAAGAGGCTACTTTAGATGAAATATATCCTTTTGGATAAGACTGTATCCAAAACACTTCAGCTTAAAACAGAGATCTGAGTGAACAGAGGGCACCAGCCCTGTGCAGATATGAAAGTAGCATTTCAGGAGTAGGAAACAGCTAGTAGAAAGGCCCATATACAGAAGCAAGGATGGTCAATGTGTGGTGAACAGGGAAGAGAGTTGTGAGATGAGGGTGGGGAGGGAGGAGGGGCCAAGATCCTGTAGGGCTTTACAAGCCAGGGTCTGCAGCATGAAGTTTATTACAAATATGTTGGAAAACCATTTGTAATTTTTAAGCATGGGAATGACATTATCTGACTTTCATTTTTAAGAGACTGTTTTTGAGGCTGTATGAAGAATGCATTGTAGGGGAACAAGAGAGGAAGTAGAGACATCAATTAGGAAGCTATTATAGTGGTCCAATGGAGAGGTGACAATGACATAGACTAGTGTGGTGGCAATGAAAGAGAGAGAAGGATACATGATATGTTTTGTGGCCTAGTGGACAAGACACGCTGATGAATTTGACATGAGGAAACCAAAGGAATTTAAAAAAACAACTAAACATTTAACTTGGTCAGCTGGGTGATCTTCCTCAATGCTACGGGAAGAGCAGCTGCAGAGGCAGTGGGGAGGGGATTAAGAGTTCTGTTTTAGCTCGGTTACGTATGCGATGCCTTTTAGGAGTACATGCATAGACATCGAAGAGACAGTTGAATATATGACTTAAGAATTATAGACCGGTGATGGGTAGTAAGGAGGGCACGTATTGCATGGTGCACTGGGTGTTGTACGCAACTAATGAATCATCGAGCCTTACATCGGAAACCGGGGATGTACTGTATGGTGACTAACATAATATAATAAAAAATAATTTAAAAAAAAGAATTATAGAAAAAAGTCAGGTCTGGAGATAAAAAGCTGGAAGTCATTGTTATATAAACGTTATTTAAAGATATGCAGAAAGGACGAGAAGATGTGAAATAGTTTGAGGGAGTGGGAAAGCAAATGAACTAAAGAAATATAATAAGATTTCTGGACCATGTTGATTGATATTTTGAAGTTTATGATCATAAATTATAAGGGATACAAGACATCACAGTTTTGTATTTTTCTCACCAATGACGAGCTACTTGGGGGCATCACAGACCGTGTATAGATGGGATAGCTGGGTTGAAACGAGATTGGGGCTTTGCTTGCATACCAGTAGTGGGAGAAAGGGGCAGGCAATGAGAATGGTGGACCAGTGCAATCTTAGCTGCGCGAGGCCACAAAAGGAATGGCTGATGATTGTATATGGTCAGCAGCTTCTGAAATGACTCTTAACTAACCCCACTTCCTAACGTTTATACCCTTGTGTGATTCCCTTATCTGTTGTGTAGACTAGACCTAGTGACTTGCTTCTGGTGAAAGAATGCGGTTAAGATGATTGTCATTTCTGAGATTAGGATACAAAAGACTGACTTCTATCTCAGAAGCATTCTCTTATCTTCTCATTTTCGTGCTCTAAAAAGGTAAGCTTCCATGTCGTGAGCGATGCTATCAAGACATCCACCTTGCTGGGAAATTAGACTGGTCTCTGACCAGCAGCCAGTGAGAAGCTGAGATCCTCAGTCCAACAGACTGCAAGGAAGTGAATCCTGCCAACGATCTAGGAGCAGCTCCTTCTCTAGTCAAGCCTTTAGAAGAAGCCACAGCCATGGCCAATTTCTTAATTGAAGCCTTTGTAAGCGATCCTGAGCTGAAGGAGGCTGCTAAGCCATGCCCACCTGGATTCCTCATCCACAGCAAATATAAAATAGCAAATGTTTGCTGTTGTTGTTATTTTAAGATTTTATTGATTCATTTGAGAAAAAGAGAGAGAGCACAAGCAGGGGGGAAGGGCAGAGGAAGAAGGAGATGCAGACTTCCCTCTGGGCAGAGAGCCCAACATGAGGCTTGATCCCAGGACCCCAAGATCATGACCTGAGCAGAAGGCAGACACTTAACTGACTGAGCCTCCCAGTCGCCCCAAATGTTTGTTGCTTTAAGCTGCTAAATTTTGGGAAAATTTGTTGTGCAGCAGTAAAAAGCCAACACATGGCATAATGATGGAGTAAATGATTCAGAGGACTTGGTGGGGGGAGCAGAGAACCGGTGGAAAGGTTGTACTAGAGTAGAGGAGGACAAGAAGTGGTCGTCACAGAGGGAGATGTGAGTGCTGGAGATCAGCATTTCAGGGGTGGTGCAGATAGCAATCATGACAAGGTCAAGGACATGACTACAGAGGTGGTGGCTGGGGTGGGGTGGAGGAATAGACCTTTGGAAGTTAGAAGACCAAGAAACCTAGAGGTCAAGGTTCTAGATTCGTGTGGATGCTGATAACCCCAAAAGTAGTGACAGGAGAAGAAATGGAAAAGAAGACTGTGTGTCAATTGATGAGGAACAGTGACTGGGCACTCGGTAGAAGAGAGTAACAGAGAAGAGTACTGGCTACCCAACATACGAGCCCCTTATTACTGTAGGAGCTCTCTGACCTCCGAAGGTAGGGTCTACCTCCAGGATATCTGCTGTCCAACTTCCCTAGAAGCTGGGATATGCACCCATAGCCTGTGATAATCAGACACACCCACTAGAGACTGTGATATAAATTGGTAGAAGCATGGGGATGTTGCATCCATTCTCAAAATAATGATGACAGCAGCTACTTCTGGTCTTCAGTAGCCCCAGTGTCTAGTTTCCAGTCTCACCGAGGCAGGGGATGGAAGCTGTGGGTTCTGTGTGTTGTGGTGGGGGCAGTGGTGGGTTCATGGAGTCAGAACTGTGTCTCCAGTGAGTTCTCTAGTCTTCCTGGAGATTCTGTAAGCTAGCTATAAATTCACTTTATGCCATAAGGTAGACAGAATTTGCTTTCTCTGCTTGCAACTAAAAATCCTGACTGATAACAGTGCAGTAACATATGGTGGCATGAACCTCAAAGGAACTCAGGAGCGTGTGATGTGAGGACCATATAAAGGGGCTGAACGAGGAGGTGGTTTGGTCAAATAACAACGAGTTATCATGAATCTATCATGAAATGTATCTACAAGGATGCTTATTTTAGCATTGTTTATAATACTAAAATAGGGAGTTGGTTAAAAGATTTAACCAAAATTAGGCTCTTTTAAGTTCCTGTAAGAATTTAAAATGCTGTGCTGTTGAGTTAATGACACAGAAGAATGTTTAAGATTTACAGGCAAATGAGAACAGGGTTACAGGACAATATATACAATGTGAGTTCAGTCTTGTTAACAAAAGCTGTAGCTATCTATATAAAAATACGAGGGGTAGGTATTACTAACGTGTTAAAAGTAATTGTCCCTGGAGAATCAAATTAGAAGCTACATACATTTTCTTCCTTGTGCTTTTAAGTATTTTCAAATCTCTGCAATGAACACATTTAAATGTGATTTTTTAAAGGGTTTAAACAAAAGTGAGGTTTTTTTTATTATAAATTAAGTATCCCCCCAAAAAATATGTTGAGGAGTTTGTGTGGGCTTCCTTGCTTGTAGTTCAACCATGATGGCATGATCCCCATCATGAAGTCTGTGGCTTTAGAGCTTAATGATGTCATGGGGTATCTCCCTGGGGGTGCAGAAAGCTCTCCGCTGGTCACCAGCATACCTAGTGTGACTGAGAATGAGGCTTTAGAATGTTCTCTTTCTTTTGAGGGTTATATTTGCCTAAGTGACAAGAAGAAAAGATAGAGTGGAGCTGGAATAGTTACTTTCAAAACCAGGTGAGGAAATACCAATCGTGCTGAAAATTCATCTGGCCTGGGAACCTGCGGGTAGTCCTGAATCTAAGCTCTGATTCATAGGGCAGTTTTTAAATTCAAAAAAAAACCAAAAACACCTATATTTTCTTCTTGTTCAAAGGGTTAGTAAAGATTTCTTTTCTGGAAACATGTGGTTTAATCTCCTGTAACATTATTTTTCAAAGGTGTTTTGGAAGTCTTTTTTTTTTCCCCGTGGATGGAAAGTTTTATGAAACCCTGTTTATCTTGAAAAAGTCTCTTTCTATGATACCACAGAACAGAGAGGAAAAAAACACTCACTCAAAAACCAGAGCAGCGTTCATTCAAAAAAAGAAAAAAATCTACTTATTTCAATCTTTGTGCAGCGTCAATACAATAAGATTCTTTTACGATATACCTCGGGTGAGCTTAATATGCTTTCAACTTTATTATAGAAAAAGATAAAAATCTATTTTCTTTGCGTATTTCAACAGCCAGGCACAGTTTCATTTCTTAAAAATTCTATATCAGCTAAGACAATACAACAAGACTAAAATACACTGCTTTTACAAACCTAACGTAATATAGTCAGTTGGAGTTGGGTAGTACCCACACGTTGGAAGAGTGAACACAAAAAACAACGTAAATTTTGAATGTGAATGTTGCACATTTTCTTTCAAATTTGGCTAAAGTAATGCTGCAGAATCCTGGCTAAAAGTCAGCTCTCCCTGGTTTTGCTTTTTGTGGACAGTGGAGAAACTATGAGGCCACTATCAGGATGGGGATCAGGCTTCTTTCTGATCCTCAGACCAGCTGTCCTTGGGTATTCCCCAAACCCAGTGATGAAATCCATTGTATCAACACCTTCACCTTAGAATTTTCTTGGTGGAAGCACACTGGCCATAGCCTTCTTGGAGTTCAACCCAGAACTAAAGTCATGGTCTTAATTTTTGAAGCTTTATTTTATTATTAATTAAGATTTTATTTATTTATTTATTTGAGAGAGAGAGAGAGAGAGGGGAGGGGCGGAGGGAGAGGGAGAACCTCAAGCAGACTCCTATGGAGCCCGACGCAGGGCTTGATCCCATGACCCTGAGATCATGACCTGAGCCAAAACCAAGAGTAGGAAGCTCAACTGACTGAGCCACCCAGGTACCCTGATTTTTGAGGATTTACAAAAATTATTATTATTATTATTATTATTATTTTATTTTCTGTTGGTAAGCCAGACAACAGTCAACTTTCCAGCCAGCTAAGACAACATTAAGATAAAGGAGTCCAGGTACAGCTGCTCAGAAGCAAGTTATGTGTGAAGAATTTTGAATTTCCTAGAAATTTGAGGAACTGTACACATGGTCTGTGCATTGTGGATGAATTACCTTTGTGGAAGAAGGCTCCAGCGTGTCCCATGTAAATAATTAATGTCATGTATGTCCAGAATGAGCACCTGCAGGGCCAGGTTCCATCTGAGATTTCTGTTTTCAAACCTGCAGGTTGTGCTGAAGACCAGGATTATTTCATGTTTGAGGAAATGAAAGAAAATGTGTGTTGCTTCAGATGAGAGAATGTCTTATTAATTACTGCGTTTCTATAGCTATTCCTTTTCCTCCTTTGGAGATCAGTGTCACTCATCTAATAGGCTCTCTTGGCTATCTCCTTCAGGCCTCTTAAATCACCCTTAATGATTGCTATCTTTGTGTCTCTTTCATGTGAATGTTTTTTAAAGATAATTTTAGAGCACTTTTAAGTTTATATCAAAATTGAGAGGAAGATACCTAGGTTTCCTATATATTCTCTGCCCCCCCTCCCATGCACGACCTCTTCTATTATCAACATCACTCACCAGAATATTACCTTTTTTTTTTAAACAAGGATGAATATACATTTACACATCATAGTAACCTAAAGTTCACAGTTTACCTAGTGGTTCATCCTTGGTGTGGTACATTCTGTGGGTTTGGATAAATGTATAAGGACATATATCCATCGCTGTAATGTCCTACAGAGTATTTGAATTGCCCTAAAAATCCTCTGTGCTCTGCTTACTCATCCCCCCTCTATAGCCCCTGCAGCCCATCAACCACTGATCTCTTAATGTCTCTGTAGTTTTGCCCCATTTGATTTTTGAGACAAAAATTCAAGTCATAATAGCAACCATCTCCTTCAATTTATTTACTGATATTTTTCAAAAATTCCAAATTTTAAAATAAAAAATTTTGCTTGCTTTTCTAGTCCAGAAGATCTCTCTGTTCTTGTCTTGATTTGCCTTAAGTATTCTTATTATGTTGCTATTTGAGTCATTTGCTATCTCCTCCAGTGGCTCTGTTACATTAGGGACAAATTCAGGTGTTTCATTTGTTCTCCTTCTCCATGGCTGTCAAGGTCCTTTGGATGTTCGACTCTTACTTGGTACTCCAGGCTCAGTTCCAACTAGAAAGACCCGATGTATCATGTATCAGAAAGGTACCTCTAGAGTGGCTGTCCCTCCAGAGGCACCAAAAGGCAGCCCCCCCTTTTTTCTCTGTATTGGGAATAGAGAAAATTCAGACCAGTTTTTCAACTGAATTGCATATTACGCAGCATAATAGATTCTCTGATATTTCACCGCCATAAAGCTCACAGAGGAAGGAGGCCTGCAATGGCTCTATTGCTGGTACCCTTGGACTCCATGTACTTGTGACCCCAGCAGGAGAAGTGGGTGATCTGGTGCTGGAATTAGGCTAAAGAAGCATGGCAAACAATCAGCTATGCTTTCCAGAATCCCTTTCTCTGGGAAAAAAACAAAAGAAAAACAAAAAAACTCAGTGAGAGGATTCATTTTGAGATCACGATACGGGTATGCAGAAGGCTCTATTAGACCAGCATCTTCTGAACTCTAGTCATTATTTATTTCTATATTTCATTAATACAGTGATGACCGATGTTCTCAGTGGTACCACTATGAGATACTGAAGGACTTAAAATATTACTAAGAAAGTCAAATTATACTCAGCACATGCTTTCGTGTTGTCTGACTTTATGCTATTTGGATACTTTGAAATGTAAAATCTCAGATGATTTCCATGGTAACATTATGAAAACCATATTATTTGATTAATCAGAACACTTTGACAAGACTGGTTGAGAGTTTGCTGGTTATTTCTAAGCTAGGCCAAGTAGAGTTATTCTAAACCTTATATAATAGCATAGAATCTATTTTTAAAAGTTTTTCTGCATAACATGATAAAACTTTCACCTTTTGCAAAATTCAGCAGGTTGAACTTCAAGCTGATAACAATTGTGTTTATTTTGCTTCTTATACAAATAGGTTTTTCCTTTTTTACTCTGTGACTGTTTTCCTATTAAAGAGAGAAGGTTTTGTTTTTCAATCCTAGGTATTTCTAGTAGAGGCAATTTTTTTTGTGTGTGTGCCTGAGGCCTGAGATTTGAGTTACTCTCTCAGCTTTAATTTGTTTCTCTTAAGAGATAAGTGATAGGAGATGAAATGGAGCAATATGAATCTAGAACATGACTTTATGGGAGTGAAATATCAGAGAATCTATTATGCTGTGTAATATGCAGTTCTGGGCACAAGAATCTGTACATTGCTGATGTCACAATGTCTTATTCCTTATTTAATGGCTCCATGCAAAGGCATGAAGATTCTAGTTTCATAAACTGTTATCCTGAAGTGCAGGTGCCTTTAAATATTGTGTATCTTACTTGCTATAAATTTGCTTTGCTTCTATTTTTCAGGACTTTCCTAAGAAAATATTTTTATATTAGGAAGTTAGAAAATGAATTTCTGACTTGGGTTTCAGGCTGATGAATTTCAGATATTTTGGTAACAATGTATTGTAATAAAAACATAACCCTTATATACTGGTGACTCCTAACATTTTTCCCATTCTAGACACTTTTCTTGAACTGGAAACATAAATTCAGCAGCCCACTTGGCTTCTCCAGGGTATTAGGATAGCTAAGAGCTATCCTAAGTGTTGCACGTCTAAGTAGAAATCTTTATGTCCCACCCGTAGTAGTTTAATAGTGTTCCTTCCCAAAGTTGCATGTACTCAGAACTTCAGAAAGTGACCTCATTTGGAATAAAAGACTTTAAAATGTAATTAAGGTAAAAACATAAGTTGAGATCATCCTGGAGTAGGTGGGTCCTAAACCCAATGACAAGTGTCCTTCTGAGGGACAGATGAGAAGAATGCCGAGACACAGAGAAAGGCCATGTGAAGATGAAAGTAGGATCAGAGTTTTGCAGCCACAAGTCAAGGACTTTCAGAAACCATCAGAACCTGGAAGAAGAAAAGGATTCTCTCCTAGAGCCTTTGGAAGGGATGTGGACCCAGCAACTCTTGACTTCAGACTTCCGGCTTCCAAATCTGTGAAAGAATACATTTCTGATATTTTTAAGCCACATGGTTTGTTATAGTAGTCACAGAAAACGAATACACCACCCTTCCAAAACCCGTGTTCCTCCATCTTCAAATTCAAGTGAGTGACAACTCTAGTCCCAAAACTTTGAAGCCATCCATGACTGCTCTCTTCATCTCACGTCAAAACCCAGTTCATTATCTAATCTTATTGGCTTTACCCTCCAACTGCAGTCAGAATCCAGCGGCTCCTCACAACCACCATGACCGTAATCCTGGCTCTGGACACTATTCTCCTTTGCCTGGGTCTCAACAGTAGCCCTCTGACTGGTTCCACCCTTCCCCTCCTTATGTACAATGGACTCTTCATACAGTAGACAGAGGCTCCTTTTAAAGCTGAGTCAAGCTACTTCTCTATTTCACTGAGGGTTAGAGACAATGATCCCACCACCTTTTCCATCATCTGCCACCTCCCAATGCCTCAGCTCATTTTCTACTGCTCTCTTCTCCCACCTCTACCCCGACTCTCTCTCTCATACACACACACACAGACAGACACACACACACACTCACACCCTGCTCCAGCTGCACTGACCTCTTTGCTTATCATCCAAGTGCTTTTGTACCGGTCGTGCCTTCTGCCTGGAATGTTTGTATGGTTTTGCCCATCTCTTCAACTTTTCATGTCTGCTCAAAGGTCACCTGAGCCTTTCTCTGACTCCTCTATAAAAATAGCTCCTATCACTCTCTGTCCCCTTCCCTCAGCTCATTCTTCTTCATCATAGCAGTGATCATGACTTGGCATGTTCCTTGTTTATTGTCTATTCGCTGCTGTCTGCACCTCCAGCTTTGAGTCCAAACCTCCTAGAACAAGGGCTTTGCTTCGTTCAGTAGTTCAGCTGTTTTTCCCCCAGTGCCCGGCACACAGCAAGGACTCAGTAATTATTTATTGAATGAAAGGGCAGCTCAGACTGTACCGAGAGACTCCTCTGTTAAGGCTTACTTTTAACACACTACAAAAAATCAGACATGTTGTCTATATGCTTTTTTATAACCTGTTTGGGGTTTTATTAATTGGATGAATTTTATTTAAATGTATTAAAACATTTTGATAGAGCAGGTTTTCAGATGACTATTTGACTCAACCCATATGTGCTGTGTCCAAAAATAATCAGACGACTCAAAGGAAAGATAAAAAGACCTTTCCATCTCTCTAGAATTCTCCATTTGTGACGCAACTTCACCATTATTCTATTAATGCAGCTTTTAACATTTTTGTTAGCCATTAAGTTGACCCAATTAAAACGTAACAGGCCTGATCTTTGCTCTATTTCTCTTACTTCAATGACATTAAGAACTGTTGTAAGGTTTTCAACCAGAGGAGATGTTACTTCCTTCAGTCTGCATTCCCCCTTTCCTTCCTGTTCTCCATCTGATAATTGCACCCCCTACTAGAGCTGTCTGTATCAAGTTCACCAGTGTCTTATTGATGGCTCAACTCGGGACACTCTGTCTTGATTTCTCAGCATATTTTACACCTGAGGTTTCTCTTGTTGGTTGTTTTATGGTTTTCCGCCTACTCAGAGGCTGGCCCTCCCCCCTTCTCTCCATAGCATCTGTTCCCCCTGCTCTCTAAGCTCAGACAGAACATGAAACCCCTATCCTCGGAGCTCTCTACACCCCCTTGGTAGTGTCAGCTAGTGCCTTTCCAAATGACATCTCCAATTCCCACCTCCACATCTGTTCCCACAGCCCCCTGTATCTGGTGGGCATCTTCTTTTGAGTGGATTGTCACTAAATATATCTAAAAATAAACTTTCTCTTCTTCTCCATCAATCTCTCTCTCCATCTTTCTTTTCTTCTCTCAGTGGTTTTCTCTTAGCCCTGCAGGTTTAAACCATGGGCTTATTAAAAAAAATTTCTTTTTCTTGAATTTGCTTTTCACACTTGAATAAAGAATTATACGAAGTTTTCTTTCTCAAATTGCTACTCATTCACCAGTTCATTTTCATGTCTATATCCTTCCTTAAAACACGCTTATCACCACGAGATTAAATGGGCTCCTTGCACCCAGAATGTCCTCGTTTGGCAAATACATCAAATTATTTTTTAGAGAACGTCTCTCTGATCATCTCATTCTCTGTCTTACTAAACGAGGTTGAAAATCTTTCACATCTCCTTAGTCATATGTGTTACCCAATATCCTATGATCAAATTTCAACATCTTGGCCTTGAACAACTGGTGCAGCCCCACGCTTCTTGTCCAATACTGTCCTAATGCCATTTCTTTACGCAAACTTACTGCTTGAGCCAATCTGATTTCCTGTTGCTCCCTGAACCTGCCACATGCTTTCCCATCTTCTTGCTTTCATTCTGGCATCCTTTTTATCTCCTCCAACCTTACCCCACCTGTCCTTTAGAATCTAGGTCTATCTACCTTCACTGGTCTCACCAGCCTTCAAATATTTCTCGTTTGTCAGAGCTCTTTCCTAACAGTTATCGTCTGTGAGATTAGTTTCAATCATTTTGTAGATATCTTTTTATAATCGCCCAACTAAGTTTTAAGGCCCTTGTGTACATAGACTCTCTTCTATTGTTTTAATATCCTTTACTACTCCTAGTTTAAAATGCCATCACTTTTTTGTGTTCAGTCTTTGTAGCTGACTTTATTATCTTATAATTTAGGCAATAACACTTAATTTGAGTATTTTAAAGTTTTTTTCCCAAGCTGATAGTAGGAACAATACGTTGTCACTCTAGAGAACTTAGAAAATGCAGACACTTGTGAAAAAAGAAGTCATCCTTATCCTTCTATAAGATTTGTTTTAAATATTTGTCTATCCATGAAACATATGCATCTGTAATTGTTATCATCCATTATCTACAATTTTGCATTCCTTTTAATATTGTGTCATGAGCGTTTTTTCACGTCTTGAAAACACTTTCAATTCTTTCTAAATCCCTGTTGGTGGCTATGTAAGGCAGGCTTGCTATGACTGCTCTCAAGGCAGTCCTCCAATACAGGAAGTCCCGGGTAATTTCACTGTGAACACACATGGAATGGTGTGAAGTTTTCTTTTTCATTACTACTTCATGCTAGCAAGGCATAGTCCCCTTTACTGCAATGGAAGGGTCTCTATCTACAGATCAAGAACGATTAGGTGAATTATTGGTCTGAATTAATAACAACAAGGACAGATATTTCACAGGTTTATCACCAAATGCAGTTTTTAAACATCTTTTTCTTTCCTGCTGTGTATGTATGCTGCCACCAGATGGGGGCAGAGTGATGCAGCGAGCGTGCGGATGAGCGCTGTTTGGAAGCAATATGGTGGAAATCTAGTTGACTAAAGAGTTTCATGTTTAGAACCACAAGATTTTTTTTTAGTAAATCTCTTTTTAAATAAGAGCAATCATGTATAATAAAAAATAACTACCTAGAGTAAAGGAAAAAAAGATTTTTCTATTCAGAGGTCATGTCTGTCTGTTTTGATCAACTTGGTTGTATGGCCCCATTCAGTAGTAATTATGGTCTGAGCACCTCAGAAGGGCTGCTGGCATTGGAATCTAAGATTTGCTCCTTAACAGCTATGGCATCTCTTGCTACTTAACTGCTTGAGCCTCAGTTTTCCTCATAAATCAGATGGTTTCTGTCTCAAGATGTTGTGGCAAGGGTGAAATAAAATAAGTGCAGAAGTAAATACTCAGTGAAGCATAGTGCAGAGAGTAAATACTCAGTGTATGTTTGTTATTATTGTTCTAATGGATTCTGTGGTCAACTACCTTCTCTTCCTCCCTCAAACTCCTAAATCCTAAATCCTAGAAAGTACATAAACAGAATAATTTTTCATGGTACATATTATGTACTTTGTTCAGTTCCTTAGCTTTGTCTATTTCTACTGCTTGTGTTACTTGTATTTTCTAAAGTGTATATTTTCTTCAGTATGTTTTGTTTCTATTTCTGAAGTGTCGTCTTATGGTTAATAAAAGTGGTTCAGTGATACCATTAATTATTTTGTTTAATATGTGCTATTTGCTGATACCATAATTAACTCAATTTTCAGTTGAAAAAAATACTTTGTCTTGCTAAAGTACCTGGTAAACACAGAGAAAATTCTGTCAAGTGGAGGTTATTCTCAATTGTAATTTTTCATATTAAAATGTGTAAATATTTCCACCCAAACATTTGTCATTTTGACTCTGGTTAGGTAACCTTTCTTCAACAAATATTTTTATTTATTTATTTATTTATTTATTTATTTATTTATTTATTTATTTTTTAAAGATTTTATTTATTTATGTGACAGAGAGACAGCCAGCGAGAGAGGGAACACAGCAGGGGGAGTGGGAGAGGAAGAAGCAGGCTCACAGCGGAGGAGCCAGATGTGGGATTCGATCCCGGTACACCGGGATCACGCCCTGAGCCGAAGGCAGACGCTTTAACGACTGTGCCACCCAGGCGCCCCTCAACAAATATTTTTAGAAGAAAAAACTCATTAAATAAATTCTCTCTCTCTATTTTTTTGAAGTTTTATCAATTTCAGATGTTATAAAACAGAGGCCTTCTGAATTTCATTCCATTGTGGTTCAGAAAATAAATGTATTAAGCTAAAAGTAGCTCCATCAAAAGGTTCTTCCTATTGGTTTAGATATTTCAAAGCACAGTGATTTAATTTTTAGTCTTTAATTTTCAACGCTGAGTTCATTGTTGAATTTGTTCAGTTCCTCCCAAATTTTATCAGGATAAATTTCAATGACTTCTTGTTTATAGCTTTGTTTTCAAAAATTGCAATGCTCTGGAAGCTGAACCTTTTTGATATGCCATCCATTGAACAGTTTGACTAAAGATATATGATTTTCAACAAAATGCAACCAAAATTTTGATAACTCATTCAGAAAATGTTTAATATTACTGTAAGATATCGTTGGCCACCTTGAACAGCATAGGTGTAAACTATTGGGTCCACTTAAATGAGGATTTTCTTCAATAAGTACAGTACAGTATTATAAATGTATTTTTCCTTCCTTGCCATTTTCTTAGTAACATTTTCTTTTCTGTAGCTTACCTTAATGCAAGAATACAGTATATGACACATATAACATATAAAATATGTATTAATCAATGGTTCCCAGTCAGCCATGGGCTATTAATAGTTAAGTTTTGGGGGGAGTCAAAATTATGCATGGATTTTTGACTATTTGTGGGGATCAGCACCCCTAACGACTGTGCTGTTCAAGGGTCAGCTGTACTTAGGTTGATTTACAAAGAAGTTCTTCCAACATTCAAATCTTTTTAAAATCCAAATTATGATTTATTAAAAAAGAGAAGTCTATTAAAAAATTCAGCATATTTTCATTACAAAATATTTGGAGATTAATTGCTTTAACTGCATTTATAGAAAAATATTTGTATATTTTGACATTTATAGCTTTTGGTAGAATACTGTCACTTGTTTGGCTACAGTTAAGATTTGCGTGCACCACACAAGTAATTCCAAGCACATTTCTGCTCTATAGATTTCTTAATTTAATAAGAATAAGATTTTTACCATGGCATTATGCTCCACAAAAATCATATTCATATTATCACTATAAAAAATAAATCATGCACTATAAAAAAGAATATCACACAAAAAACATTGCCTTCAGTATTGAATTTTAAAACTAAATTCACAATAGTACCGAATGCTTTATCTTTGATTCAATCCTTTTCCAAAACTTTCATTTGGATTGCATGAATTAGAATGTCCAAAAGAATTGAATAATCCTGGAATCAACTTCATTGATTTTCCACCTAAAGCATCCAATGACGTTGATATAAAACTGGCTCCATATCGTTGTTTTCAATGTTCTTCTGTCAATAGAGCCAAGACATTAACAAAAATCACTTTGCTATTTTTCATATGCAAAGAAAACCTGGTATTGAAAAGATGTGAAATGATGTGCTTTAGAAAGCACTGTCATTTGATTTAAATAAAAAGTCATGCTTCACAGAGTGATATGCTCCAGTACCTACAAATGCATTAATTAAATCATCATTTTGGGACAGTCTTTGGAAATAAATACAAATAACTTTTAAAGTAGATGCTGACATACGGTAGATTTGATTCTTGTAGTTGTTATGTGGTCTGTGTTATTCCTATGGTCTCCAATGTGGACAGTCAATATTAAGAAATATTTTGCACAGGTCACACATTCCATCTTAAGATATGGAAAGTTGCGGGGCGCCTGAGTGGCGCAGTCGTTAAGCGTCTGCCTTTGGCTCAGGGCATGATCCTGGCATTCTGGGATCGAGCCCCACATCAGGTTTCTCCGCTAGGAGCCTGTTTCTTCCTCTCCCACTCCCCCTGCTTGTGTTCCCTCTCTCACTGGCTGTCTCTTTCTGTTAAATAAATAAATAAAATCTTAAAAAAAAAAAGATACGGAAAGTTGGTTCAATTGATTAAACATGCACTTTTTAATTGAGCTCATTAACTGTGGGAAGGCTTTAATGAAAAATACTAAAAGAAAATCAAATAATATAAATAGTTGTTGATTGACATCACAAAGCAAACTAACAAAACTATCCTCTTCCTCTCCCACTCCCCCTGCTTGTGTTCCCTCTCTTGCTGGCTGTCTCTGTCAAATAAATAAAATCTTAAAAAAAAAAAAAAACACTATCCTGAACAATCAGGTAATTGTATACACTCTATAGCAGAACTTCTCAGGTTCTATTCCCTCCATTTCTTTAGTGCTCACTTAAGTTGTAACTTACTATGTTGCCCATTGACCCTACCAACTGGTAGTCTGCTAGTTTCCTGCATTTCACAGGCTACAGAGCAGACCTCAGCATAACCAACTGGCACACCCAATGGTGATCAGAAGAAGCATCACCCAGTCCTCACACCACCATCCATCTCCAGTCTATGTTGTCTGAGCAAGTTTCATTACATCATCAAGCATCCTTGACTAGGAGCTGTTAATCCTATTGTGTCTGGGTGGGATTAGGAGAGGGACGATGGGTTCTCACTGGTTGTCTTTCCGATTCAATCACATGCTCAAGTGAGCATGCTTCTCACCGCACACTTGTCTCTCACACACTGCTGGACAAGACCCTGGCAGAAGTTTCAAGTTCAAAGGGGAGTTCTACCTTGAACTCTTGTTCAGATTCAATGCTCAGAACTCATCCTAGCTTGTTGCAATACAACCAAAAACAGTAGGGACAGATGTTAAACCCAACAGGACTTTGGGACAACAGGAGTTAAGCAGGACTGTGCCAGACAACTAGCACATGCGGTTGAGGTAAACGTAAGTGATTTATCCCTGCCTCTTTCCTGCTCCCCTCTGGCTCCTATTGTCCCACTTCTCCACTTTTCCTAAATGCCTTTTCATTTTAGGAATAGTGACTTGGCTCCTTCTCTCTTTTTCTTAGCTTTTTATGAGCAATAAACCCCAGCTTCTTCCCAGCTTAATGACTGAGAGCTCTGCTTTACAGGTTGTATGATAGCTTTAACTCAGTCTTTTAAAAGATTTTTTTTTACTCAAAAAGAAAGTTAAGTCATGTGATTGAAAAATCACTCTAAATATAGAAACGCACTTGATTTTTTATGTGTTTACTACTCGTACCTTTTCTTTTTATGTTCCTCAAAGCAGGTAGAATTAGCAGTAGAAATGAAAATGGAAGGAGCGAGAGAGATGTTAAGTTTTCCTATCCCTGAAAATTATATTTTAGAGTTGGCCATACCTGAGAGAAAGCTAGTTTCATGACACTTTATTAAATTGCTTTTATGTTGCTTTGTAAATGTTTTATATATTTCAGTGTATTTTCTTCTCCAAGTAGACTGTAGACTGTTTGAGAGCTTTTTATCATGTCAGTACTACTCTATAGATTTTAGTATAGTTCTTATATTTATTTAGTCCCTGTATTTACTGACTGAACAGTCAATAAACTCTCACTCACTGTTTTTACCTGTAAATGGAATCCACTTGTCTTTTTTCATTGAATTCTCGTCATCTTTGAGTCCCAGTCAGTGAGCTGAGAAATGAGGCAAATGTTTAACTCTTGAGCAAGATGAATACGCCAAACAGGAAGCAATGCTTTTTCAGTGAGACCCATGAGGTTGATTAGACTTATTCCCCACACTGGGGCGCCTGGGTGGCTCAGTCGTTAAGCATCTGCCTTCGGCTCAGGGCGTGATCCCGGCGTTCTGGGATCGAGCCCTGCCACGTCAGGCTCCTCCACTGGGAGCCTGCTTCTTCCTCTCCCACTCCCCCTGCTTGTGTTCCCTCTCTCGCTGGCTGTCCCTATCTCTGTCAAATAAATAAATAAAATCTTAAAAAAAAAATACTTATTCCCCACAGCAATTCAACTTCTTTTATTGAATTACAACTTATGACAGTCAAATGCACAATCTTAACTTCATAGTACAATGACTTTTCAGAAATATACACACCCATGTAACCACTAAGGTCAATATACAGATCATTTCCAGCACCTGGAAGCCCACAGCGTCCACTTCCCAGTCAATACTCCCCATAAAATCAACAACATTCCAATTTCTTTCACCACACATTTGTTTTGTTTGCCTGTGAAGAATAAAAATAAACAGAATCACAGAGTATCTATTCCTTGGTGACTGGCTTCTTACTTTTTAAAGTCAAATGTCTAACTGAATTATATAATATGCAGTAAAGTGTTTATTGAATTTTTACTAAGTGAATCAGCACCCAGAATCTAAGTGATCAGCACCTAGATTCAGGAATAACATATTACAGGGCGCCTGGGTGGCTCAGTCGTTAAGCGTCTGCCTTCAGCTCAGGGCGTGATCCCACAGTCCTGGGATCGAGCCCCACATCAGGCTCCTCCACTGGTAGCCTGCTTCTTCCTCTCCCACTCCCCCTGCTTGTGTTCCCTCTCTCGCTGGCTGTCTCTCTCTCTCTGTCAAATAAATAAATAAAATCTTAAAAAAAAAAAAAAGAAGAATAACATATTACTAGCACTCCAGGCTCTCCCATCAGACCCCTTTTAGTCAGTTCTTCAATGTCAAGGCTAACTACTTTCCTGACTTCTAATACCATAGATCAGTTTTGCCTGTTTTTGAACTTTATATAAATGGAATCGGAGTATTTACACTTCTATGTTTGGCTTCTTTCACCCAGAGCTGTATTTGGTAGATTCCTCTACGTTAATGCATATAGTTGTCATTTATTCTTTTATATTTCTGCTCAGTATTCCATTGTATGAATATACCATCATTAAAAAAAAACAGTTTTGGGGACACATTTGGATTCTTCCCAGTTTGGTGTTATTATGCTTAATGCTGCTACAAATAGTCTTGCTCATGTCTTTTTGTGAACTATATGTGCATTTCTGTTGGATATATACATAGTAGTGGAATTGCAAATATTCGTGTTTGGAAAATATCACCAATTTTCCAAAATAATTATTAATTTACATTTACATGAGCATTATATGGAAGTTCCCATCATTCTATATCCTTGCATACAGTGGTGTGCTGATAAGTCATCTCTTCGGGGAGAAAAAGAGCCATGCTTTGTAGTGTTTGCCAATTTTGTGATGTAAATTCTACCAGGGCCAATTTCAAGCTACCAACATGACGTTACTAAATGCGACTTTGAGAATGGATGTGGATGTTCTGTTTAAGCACACCCCTGGTTCTTTGCCTTTTTAATGTTAACTACTCTTTTGAATGAGTTGCATTCTGATTTTAAAATTTCCTTCCCTGGATGATTTAAAAGGGGAGTATCTTCTCTTAGATTTGGTGATGATTTGGATTTCTTCTTTTTGAAGTAGTTGTTCAAAACTTTTGCTCATTTTATGATGGAGGTCTTTTTTAAAATTAATTTTTAGTTCTTTATATACTCTGGATAAAAGTTTTTCTCAGATACACGCATTGCAAGTATACTCTCCTACTCTGTGGATTGCCTTCATGTTTTCTTAGTTGTATAAACAGAGGTTTTTGCTTTTAATGCAGTTTGGTTTAACAATTATTTCATCTATAGTTAGAGATTTATGTGTCTAGTTTGAGAAATCTTCACTTACCAAAATTTGTAATGATATTTTCTCGTGTTTTCATCCACATATTTGCTTTTCGTTTCACATTTAGACGCTAAATCCACTTGACATTTACTTTGTGTATGGTTTGAAGTAGAGGTCAAGATCTGTTATTTTCCATATGGGTATTCAACTTATGGAAGATATTATTCCTTTCCTACTGCACTTAGTGCCATCTTTGTCATAAATTAGGTCATTATTTATATGTGAATCTTTCTCTAAATTAGTTTGTTTCATTGATCTATTCGTCTATCTTTGTGCCAACCTGTCTTCGTTACTATAGATATTATCGGGTCTTGATACATGGTTCTCTTATTTTATTCTTCCTTATTTATATACCGTTTTGGTTTGTTTTAGTGAACTATTTCTATAAAAGTACTGGATAACAAACCACCCTAACATTTTGTGGTATTCAACAGTAAGCATTTACTCTTGGGATGCCTGGGTGGCTCAGTCAGTTAAGCTCCTGCCTTCAGCTCAGGTCATGATCCCAGGGTCCTGGGATGGAGTCCCACATGGGGCTCCCTGCTCAGTGGGGAGCCTACTTCTTCCTCTTCCTCTCCCTCTGCTGCTCCCCCTGCTTGTGCTCTCTCTCTCTCTGACAAATAAATAAATAAATAATTTTTAAAAACCTGAAAACAACATAAAAAATATATTACACAAGAGTAATCTTGTGCTCCTGGATCTGTGAATTAGGTTTGATGGCTTTCCTTCAGGCTCCAGGTAGGTAGGTGAGCTAGGATGGTCCTGCTCCATTGATTTCATTCTGGAACCCAGGCTAAAGAGGTAGTGGTTACCTAGAGTTTGTTCTCATGGTAATGGCAAAATACTAGAGATAAAACTCATCCATACAAACTCATTTCATGCTTCGGCTTTCGTGACAGCCCCTAATATCTCATTGTCCTATGCAAGTCACATAGCCAAGTCCCAAAGTCAAGTGTCCAGAAAGTAAATTATGCTCATGTGAGGTTAGCCAAAGATTGTAGATATATAATATTACTATGGAGAGTAAAAAACAGGAGTTTATATATTAATCTACCACCATTGCCTTGGCTATTTTTGGCCTTTTGTATTTTCATATAAATTTGTAGTACCATGTCAACTTTCCAAAATTAACTGTTGGGGTTTTGACTAACATTGCATTGAATTCATAGATCAATTGGTAGTTATTGATATCTTTACAGTACAAGAACATGATATATCCTTCCATTGATTTAAATATTTAATTTCTCTCACCAATGTTTTATTGTTTTCAGGGTAGAGGACTTATACATCTATTAGATTTATTCCTTGCTGGTTGATGCTAGTTGATGCTATTCTGAATAATATCTTTTTAAGAATTTAGGTGTTTGTTTTATTTTTTTTCTGAGATATAAACATATATTTAAAAAAATATTGAGCCTACATTCAATGATTTCACTGAATTCTTTAGTAATACTAACCATCTGCTCTACATTCTTTTGGATTTTTTATAATCACAATTATATCTTCAATTAATAGTGATAGTTTTATTTCTTTTTTCATTACCTGTATTTATATTTTAAGCTATATATTTTTTCATATTTTATATATATATAATTTTCTTGCTTTATCACACTTTATCATATTAGCTAGAACCTCCAATACAATGTTGCATATGGTAACAAATGATGGTAACAAATATGTTTGCTCTGGTATTTTTAAAATTTTAATTATTTTTTATTAAGTTTTTAATTTTAATTCCAGTATAGTTAACATACAGTGTTTTATTAGTTTCAGGTGTACAATACAGTGATTCAACAGTTCTATATATTGCTCAGTGCTCATCGTGATAAGTATATTCTTAACCCCTTTCACCTATTTCACCCATCCCCCCACAAACCTCCCCTCTGCTATGCTTTATTTGAAAGGAGTATGCTCAGTTAAAGTTTTTTTTTTTTCAACAACAGCATGATGAAACCTACTTCAGAATACATGGTTTTAAAAGATATATATATAAAACATTCCATCCAGGAAAAACAGAATACACATTTTCTTCACATACACACAGAAGAATCCCCTAGATAAATCACATAAAAAGAGAGTTAACAAATATTACAAATTCAAGAAGACTGAAATCATACCAAGTATATTTTCCACCCACAATGGTATAAAAGTAAGATCAACAATACAACAAAACTGAAAAATCTACAATGTAAATACTAAATATTTAATATGTAAATATTAAACAAAACACTACTGCACAAGCAATGGGCTAAGTAAAAAAATCAAAAGGCAAATCAAAATATGTCTTCAAACAAAAGAAAAAGAGAACACAGTATTCCAAAACCTACGGGATGCAGCAAAAGCAGATGTTACAGTGAAATTTATACTATAAATGCTTGTATTAAGAAGTTCAAATAAACAACTTAACTTTACACCACAGGAACTAGAAAAAGAAGAAACTTAGCTGAAATTTAGTGGAGGAAGGAAATAAGAAAGAAAAGTCAGAAATAAATAAACTAGGGACGAGAATAAACAATAACATAACATTGAAAGTAATGGTCAGTTTTTCCGAAAACAAAAAATAAACAAAATTGGCAATGCTCTAACTTCATTAACTAAGGAAAAACCCTCCAATAGAGTGTTGCATTCCAGTGGTGATAGCAAATATCTTTGCTCTGTTTTTGAACTCAGAGGAAAAGCTCCCCATAGTTAGCATGAAGTCTAATGTTTGTAATAGCCAACTTACAAATAACTTCATCAGATTGAAAAAGTTCATTCCTTAAATATAAATATAGTTTGAAGTTATATATACTTTGCTAAGAGTCACTGCCTATATAGTGTATCTTTCTCTTTTAATAGTTTTTAAATTTTAATTCCAGTACAGTTAATATACAATGTTATATTAGTTTCAAGTGTACAATATAATGATTCAACAATTCTGTACATTACTCAGTGCTCATCACGGTAAGTGTACTCTTAATCCTCTTCACCTATTTCCCCACCTCCTCTCTGGCAACCATCAGTTTGTTCTCCATAGTTAAGAGTATGTTTCTTGGATTGTTTCTCTTTCTTTTTTTCTTCTTTGCTTACTTGTTTTGTTTCTTAAATGCCACATATGAGTGAAATCATATGGTATATAGTGTATCTTTCATCATTCCAAACTGAAACTCTGTATTCATTAAACAATAATTCTCTATTCCCCCTTCTCTGGCACCAAAAACCGCTATCCTAATTTCTTTCTTAATGAATTTGACATATAAGTGGAATCATACAATATATGTCCTTTTGCGTCTGGCTTATTTTACTTATTATCATGTCCTCAGGGTTCACCCAATTTGTAGCATATTAATTTCTTTTCAAGGTTTCTTTGTCTTTTTAAGGTTGAATCCTATTCCATTATAGATAGATACTGCATTTTATTCATTTATTGATTGATATTTGGGTTGTTTCTACTTTTTGGCTGTGGCGAATAATGCCTCTGTGGACACTGGTGTATACACGTCTGTTCAAGTCCCTGCTTCCAGTTCTTTTGGGTATACAACCAGAAGTGAAATCGTTGGATCATCAGGGAGTTCTATGTTTGATTTTTTAAGGAATTGACATACTGTTTCTCACAGTAGCAGAACCACTTTACTTTCCCATCAGCAACGCATAAGGGTTTCAATATGTCCGGTATTTCCATATCCCTTATCAACACTTGTTACTTTCTGTGTGTTTTTTTTAAAATAAATGTCATACTAATGGATATGAAGTGGTGTCTCATTGTGGTTTTGATTTACATTTCCCTAATGACAAATGATATTGAGTGGTTTTTTTTTAAGATATTACTTATTTAGTTGACAGAGAAAGAGAGAGAGGGAATACAAGCAGGCAGAGGGGCAGGCAGAGGGAGAGGGAGAAGCAGGCTCCCCACCGAGCAGGGAGCGCAACGTGGAGCTCGATTCCAGGACCCTGGGATCATGACCTGAGCTGAAGGCAGACGTTTAACCAATCCGAGCCACCCAGGCGCCCCGATATTGAGTGTTTTCTCTGTGCTCATTGGCTATTTGTATACCTTTGTTGGAAAAATGTGTATTCCAGTATTGCCCAATTTTTAACAGGATTGTTTCTCTCTTTTGTTGTCAAGCTGTAGGATTTCTTTACATATTCTTTCTATTAATCCCTTTCAGATATTGACTTGCAAATAGTTCCTCTCATTTTAGGGTTGCTTTTTCACTTCTTGATAGTATCTTTTGATGCAGAAAACTTTTAAATTTGGATGAAGTCAAATTTGTGAATCTTCGGTATCATTATAGTGAAAATAAAAATTTCAAGTTACTATATTGCACCAGATTCAATTAACAAACTTTCTGCTTTCTACTCTTCCGTGTGTGTGTGTGTGTGTGTGTGTGTGTACATATGTACATATATATTTTTTAGACACAAAAATATAAAAGCCTCTGAGAAGGGAAAAATGACCATTATAAAATCGATGCAATTTGCTTCAGAGAATAGGAATGTCTATCACCTCAGTTTTACACACAATGTCATGACCTGTTCTTTTGGTGGTTAATCTTTGTCGGTTTCAACTATCTGGAATATAATTTTAAATATAGAAATAAATGAAGGCTGTTTTTAGAAGTAACCAGGGTTATAACATGGCCCATAAATTTTCTTCTAGAGAGAAATAAAACCCTCTTCAGATCCATAGTATTGACTTAGAAATTAAATGGTGTAACCTACCAACTCCACACACTGAGCTTAGTTTCTCCTTAGGGAACTTCCAATCTTCTTAGGTCGTAATGAATTGAAAATTAGAGAGAGGGGGCGCCTGGGTGGCGCAGTCGTTAAGCGGCTGCCTTCGGCTCAGGGCATGATCCTGGCGTTCCGGGATCGAGCCCCACATCAAGCTTCTCCACTAGGAGCCTGCTTCTTCCTCTCCCGCTCCCCCTGCTTGTGTTCCCTCTCTCGCTGGCTGTTTCTATCTCTGTCAAATAAATAAATAAAATCTTAAAAAAAAAAAAAAAGAAAATTAGAGGTCAGTGGAAAGTGGGAGGAAGGTTTGTAGAAGCCACATAAAGAGAGAAGATAGCTGATCTTATAGAAGAACATAAAACAGGAGACAGCAAACTGGGAAACTGCTCCCTTACCGTCTTATAAGACATATAAGTAGTTTAAGAGAAGAATAAATGTTATAAAAGAATGATAAATGGTTTCCTCACTATGTTCTCACAACTTCAAAAAACAGTTAAATGATGTTTTATAGGTTTCACTTACTAAGGTATATTTTATATTTTTATGTGTGTTTATATCAATTCACATATCCTGAGTCTCTGATTTCAGTATGAGATGAATTAAAGAGGTGCTGCTTACTCATGTCCTTGGGCTAATCTGTAAGGAGAAAACAGGAGGAGAAATACAAAGTACTTGGGTTAAAGGGCCAGGACTGCTTGGTGTGGATAGGTGCCTTATTCCACTATTTATTTTTCTTTACTGCAACTGTGAAAAAAAGTCATAAAAGTTTTTTTTTTAATTTCAAGATTTTTTGAATAAATATGTTCTACTTAAAATGTTGTTTTGTTTTGTTGTCATCAGAGTGATGTTTTCATAAATGAGAATGTTGGAAACGGTAGCTGTTCAGTTCCCTTACATTTTGAAGAAATGTTTGATTACTGTTAAGAAGGTGACATATGCTCTGCACATTTCTAGAGTGAGCTCAGCTCACGTAAAATACAATGTTCTCTATGTCTTTTGTTCCCTGAATAACTTTGTGATTTACGCGAGTGACTCAGAGGCATAGAAGGGACAAAAGAGAAGAAATGATTTAAAAAATAACTACTTAACCCTTACTCCCACTTCAGTTCCTAGTCCAGTTGTTTCTTTCTCAGAAAAAGCTTCTCTTCTAATTTATCTACTTCACATTCCCCCACAAGAAAATACCACAGGACCATGGACTTCCCCTTCATGGGTTTTGTCATATTTGCAGTCTCACCTTTTTTGAGTGTCTTGTTGAGGAATGTCATCTCTAAGTCAGTCCATATTGTGTGACAGATTGATTCTAAGATGGACCAATGACCCCCCATCTCCTAGGATTCATGCTCTTATATCACCCCTGCTCCTTGAGGGTGGACTAGACCTCTGACTTGCTTCTAATCAGCAGAAAATCCCAAAAGCAATGGTATGTCCCTTCCATAATTGTGTTTTATATATAACTGTAATTTCTGCCTTGTTAGCAAACCCTCTCCCTTGATGACTTTGGTGAAACAAGTTGTCATGTTGTGATAGGCTTCACATGCTTGAGGATGGCCTCCAGCTGACAGCCAGCAAGGAACTGAGGCCCTCAGTCCAAACACCCACAAAGAACTCAGTCCTACTAACAACCATTTTAATCAGCTTGGAAGTGGATCCTTCCCCAGTCGAGTCTTCTGATGAGATCTTGGTGCTGACTGACATCTTGGTTGTGGTCTTGGGAGAATTGGGGGTATGCATGAGAGAAAAAGTGAAATGTAAAAAACCAAGAATTTTGTATAAATAGATAGGTCATACTGAGTTCATGTTGAAAAAAAAATGAAGGAATAACAAGGGTGTTTGCCTCCTCTCCCCAGACTTCATGGTGTCCCTGTAGAGCCTCAGTGATGCTCATTCTTTCATTTGCATTTTAAGCTCATGACAAACGGACTACAAGAGAGGTAGGGAGACAACAGGGGAAAGAACATAGACTGATGCCAAGCCTTGTGGGGGGCCTCTTCTGGGTGGACTCAGGCCTCAGGAGTCTGCACTACTGCTGAAAGCTGCTTCCTGGCCTTTCTGTTCCCCAGATGAGATTTCCCTTTTGGCAGGTCAGTACTCTGTGAAGAGGGTGGGATCAGCCTCGATGCAAAAGAACCATCATTTGCACTCTGGGATTGGCCTGCTTGGGAGGCAACCTGGGAACTTCCAAGCTTTCTCTCTGACACAGCTCAGGGCTACTGCCTTCCATCATCCCCCACCAGGAATAGGGCCTTGCAGAGGTCAGCTAGAATAATCCAGCTCTGCACTCAAGTGCCTGAGGGCCTTCCCTGTGGCTACACCCCCTTAGACACAGAGTGTGCCACAGCCTTTCCTGAATTCATCCTTAGTGATTCAATTCAATTCAGTTCAGTTCAATTCAATTCAATTCAATTCAATTCCACAAATGTTTACTGAGCACTCACTCTGTGTCAAGCTCTTGTATTGGCAGTTTAGATATATCTGAGAATAAAGCAGAAAACAAAAACAAGGCGAAAAACACTCTGCTTTCACTGGGCTTGCTTTCTAGTGGAATATCCAGACAATACTGTGGTCCCAATAAGATTCTCTGAAAAGATACTTATAGACAATATTTTACAATATAGGGGAAGGTAGCCAAGCAGTTTTTTGAGGCAAGAACATTCCAGATATTACGGAGGCCCTAAGATGGGGGTGGGTGGATGTCTGGCATGTTTGAGGAACAGAAAAGAGACTTGTGTGCCAGGAGCAGCATGAAAGGGAGGGTGGCAGGTGGGGAGGCACAAACATGACAGAATCTCACAGGTGATTTATGCCCTTGATTTTCATTTAATGAAATGTAAAGCCAGTGCAGGGTTCTGAGAGAGGAGCGTGATATGCTCTGAAGAGTGTGATGTTTTCTGGCTTGTGTTCTAAAATAATGGCTGGCTGCTCCATGGAAAACAGATGGCCAGAGGAAGGTGTCTGTCTGTGCTGTGTCCCCCAGTGATGGGCAGCTAGTTTCTGCAGCAACTTCCCTCATTGCTCTGCACACCCGAGCAACATGCAGATCACCCTGGGCCCTGCAGTCCTGACCACCTGAATCTCCTTTCCCTCAAATATCAGACAAGCTCAGCACCACCAGACCCTCATAGCCACCACTTCTTCATGGGGGCTCTTTCTCACTCTCAACCCAATCTCATCCTTCCCTTGAGCCAAGTTCATTTCTTGTCCTGCGCATGCCTTGTTCATTACTCCCCACCTCCAGCTTTCACCCACCTGCATTTCCCCCACACTTTCCAGGTGTAGCTCGGGCTCCATCTTCAGACCCCAAGGCCACAAATCAGCACAGAGTTATTTCCACCTTGTTTCAAACATTTCAGTTGTATATCCTGAGCTAAATTGTAACTTTCCCAATCCTAGCATATAACAAGCCCTCCCCGGGGTCCTTCCATCAGTGTTTACTGTGTGCCCAGTAACACTAGGCTATGTGCTGCAGATAAAAGGTGAGAAAAACACACACAGTCATCCTGCTCAAAAGTTTTGCTGTCTATGCTAATTACCTATTGCTGTGTAACAAATTCCCATAAAGTTAGCTTTTTTTTTTTTTCTTCTTAATATTATCTCACAGTTTCTGTGGGTCAGGAATCTGAGCATGACTTAACTGGGTCCTTGGCTTATTATCCTTCCCCCATTTTATGTTTTCCATGTTAAGATCTCATGAAACAATGTCATATATCGGATGCACACAAACAAAAGATAAATTACTTTGCCTTGGGCCCATTTGTTCATATTCTGGGGGAGGCAATTTTGTCAATCCTAGAACAGTTTAACAGGAACTGGCTGAGCATATGTCTACTAAGTGGTTTCTCTCAGTTGGAAGGTATATTCATTTTCTAGGGCTTCCATAACAGAGTACCACAAACTAAGTGGCCTAAACAACAGAAATTTATTGTTCCTCAGATCTGGAGGCTGGAAGTTTGAGATCAAGGTGTTGGCAGGGTTGGTTCCTGCAGAAGACTGTGATGGAGAATCTGTCCCAGCCTCTCCCCTTGGTCCAGCTGGTTGGTTGGCCATTTTTAGCCTTTCTTGGCCTCTAGATGCATATCTCTGATCTCAGCCTTCATGGTCTGGCTAATTACATCTGCAATGATCTTATTTCAGGCAAAGTCACATTTTTAGGTGTGGGAGGTTAGGGCTTCAACATATGGATTTTTGAGGACACAGTTCAAACCATAACAGATGGGTTTGTGGGAAAATTAGGTACTTGAGTGGACTGATTTCTTCAGTCTATTAAAATGGGTTTGCATAAAAGAAGCTCATTACGTTCTTTTTATCTTCTCAGATCAAATGCTAAGTGACAAACTACGGATGTCAGATTTAGAAATCCTAAGCAAATTGGGGTAAGAAAAATGTTATGCATTTTCTTTTCTATTCCCATTAAGTGTTGATAATTTCAAAGAAACTTGAGGACTCAACACTATTTCATATGAAGAGTGGCCTCCGACCTCACTCTATCATGTCTCTCTATGGAAAGCTGAATAATGACCCTCCAAAGAAGTCCACACCCTGATTATGGGAACCTGAGAATATATTACCTAATATGGAAAAGGGGAGTTTATTGATGTGATTAAGGTTAAAGACCTTGAAATGGAGAGATTGTCTTGGATTATTCAGATGAGCTCTACCTGATAGTATGATTCCTTGAAAGTAGAAAATCTTTTTCAGCTGAGGTCAGAGTTACATGTAACAAGGGAAGATGGGTCAGAGAGAGGAACAAGATTGCTGGCTTTTAAGATGGAAGAAAGTGATTAAGAGCTATGAAACGGACACAGCCCCTGTAATTTACAAAAGGCAAGAGAATGGGTTCTCTTCTAGAACATCCAGAAGAGAGCACAGTCCCATTGAATTTAGCCCCATGAGACCTGTGTCAGTCTCCTGATTTCTAAGATTATTGGATAATAAACTTAAGTTGTTTTAGGGCACTGTTTGTAGCAATATGGTACAGCAGCAATAAAAAATTAATAATTATCTAACTAAACTGCACATCTCTACCCACGTAATACTTAGCACAGCCCCTCTGCACACAGTATCAATGATTTGACAATATTGTCAAGTATGGATCACAGAGCTGTTTTAGTAAAATAAAATTGTACCAATCTTTGTGCATTGATAGGTCTCAGGATAAGCTAAACATGTTTAGAAATCTGAATTTAAATCCTCCTCGATTTCTTAAGTGAATTGGCTAGCTCTCCATTATTTGGATCAATGTGACTGATGAAAGTATATGTGTCTGGCCTTCCAGAATATGTATTTCTGTTAAAGTAGCCAAAGTTCATAGTTATCCCTATGTCTTGGGTAACTCTT
>NW_024423343.1:14789815-14821913 GCF_017311325.1 Ursus maritimus | reverse complement strand
CCCTGAGGGTTAAGAAGGGAGAACAGACTTTACCCTGAGGATAGGAGTAAGGCATATGGGGGGTCAGCAAGGCATGTGGGGGCAGTTTGGCTGAGTTGTTTCAATATTGTGTCATGTTCCCTGGTCAGACTCAGACTTTCAGCCTGAATATCAGAGCCAGGTGGTAAAAATTATAATGGGAGAACATTCTACAGTGAGAGAGTACAGGGCTTATAAGCAGACCCATAAAGTAGCCAGCATCTCTGTGGGGAAGAGACCACTGCAGATATTCAAGGAAGCAAACAATGTTGTTCCCACTGTGCAAATTACAGTGCTGAGCCCTAGCCAAGGTTCACTAGGGGATTTCTCAGCAGCCAAGGAATATTGGAAGAAAGGGATAATGTGTTATTACCTCAACAAGAGTCTGACAAGAGTTCTAGCCAATTTTCCTCCCTCAATTTTGCTTCCTCAAGCACGGCAGGTAATATGCTGTAGCCTTATAAAACCAGACCAACGTGGTCAGGTGCTTTTAGTGGCTATTTTCTAATGATTTTTTGTCTCCTGCTATCTTAATAGCATGCTGTCATATTTAGCTCCTGATGAAGGGTGCGAATCCTACAAAGCAAAAAATGAGGTGGCTGAAATTACTTGCTCTAAAGCAGGAANNAATTTTCAGAAGACTGTTGCCCTAGTGACTGTTAGAGTCTCCTCTGTTTTTCCCTGGTCATTTATCAAGTTTTATTATACGATGATGAATGAGTCAGTGATAAGCTAAGTATCATTAAAAAACAACACAAAATATAACTCAACAGAACCACACATTAATTTTTTTTCTCTGTTCTCCATTTCAAGGGAAAAAATAAGGACCACAAAACAAGCTTGCATTAGTATATTTTTTAGAATTCTCTTTAAGGCCATGACTGCTATACTGTGAGGCTGACTCAAAGTAACTCCCAACAAGGCATCACACTCTATACACGTGGATGATATTTTTAAAAATCATGTTTCTGAGCCTCTCGTAAGATCTTCAAATAAAGAGCAGAGATTTACATTTTCTCTGTACTCATGCTTATTAATGCAGTAACAAAGTATAGTACATCTTAGGGAGGTTTTTCAATAAAAGTGAAATTAGGGGGGCGCCTGGGTGGCTCAGTCGTTAAGCGTCTGCCTTCGGCTCAGGGCGTGATCCTGGCGTTGTGGAATCGAGCCCCACATCAGGCTCCTCTGCTATGAGCCTACTTCTTCCTCTCCCACTCCCCCTACTTGTGTTCCCTCTCTCGCTGGCTGTCTCTATCTCTGTCAAATAAATAAATAAAATCTTAAAAAAAAAAAAAAGTGAAATTAGGGTTGGTACCCATTTCAGTAAAAAGCACCATCACATGCTCTGTTTTTCAGGCTGGAAACTTTGGAGACCTCTTTGCTTTCTCTCCTTTTCATGTACTCCACGTCCAAACCATTAACCTATCCCACTGTATCTACCTTTAAATAGATTCTAAATTTAACCATGTCCTATTACCTATAGCAAATCCCTAGAGACAGCCACCGTCATATGCCATGTGTCCTCTGGCAGTACCCTCCCAACGGGCTCCCCACTCCCACCTTGCTCATACTCTCCACACAGTAGCCAATGTGATCCTTTTAAAATGTAAGTCAGATCATGTCCTCCCTCTACTCAAGACCTGCTATGATTCCCTATTTTACACAGAATAAAACTCCAAGTACGTCCCCTATCCTGCGAGGTTCACATGATCTGTCCACCAGTACCTGTCCAGACCCATCGGACTCCCTCACAGACCCTGCTCCTGCCCTAAGACATTTGCAGCTGCTTTTTCATCTTTTCCCAAATGATTCCAAGCCCCCAAGATACACAAAGGATTCATCCTCTCACTTCTTTTATGGTTTCTGCTCAAATGCCATCTTTTCAAGATTTTCCTGATCACTTTTCCTACAAGTGCACTGCTTATGTCTCCCTGCCCCCTCACCCTGGGTGTATCATTCTTCATGATACTTATTGCTACTTGAGATGTCATATAGATTATAAATAATTATACACAGAAATTATAAATGTATATTATAAATAAATAAATTTAATTACTGATTCATTATTCTCTTGGGAGGACATAAACAAACCTGACTTCACTCAAGCCAGTAACACAGGCTGATTTCCCTCCAGACCACCAAGCAGCCTTGGAGGAAAATTTAGAGCCTTGACTTTAAATGAAAAAGTAAAGAGGATTGGAAATGATGAGCTAAGTAGTGATTCCAAGCATAACTAACACTAGTTTGAAACAAAGTAACCTCACTCTTCAAACAATCGTTGCTCCTCCAGGTTCTCAGCCATCATTTACCAAATCCCTACTGCCTCTTGAGCTTTGTGTCAAACACAGAACCATAAAATGCAGAAGAGAGGGCTTCCTCTTCCAGAGTTTACTGCCTACTGGGGAAAATATAATATACCACCTAATTTTGCTTCTCTCTTTTATGTGTGTTCTGAACATCAGTATGAGCAGTTCAGATACTAGGAGCAAGCAGATTTTAGAGCAGAGAATAAAGTGTTTCTAGGCCCGTGGCAGCCTGAGAATGGTCATGGGTGAGGCTTCAGAAAGGTTAGATGAGAAAAAGTATAAAAACACACAGCTTTTAGAGTGAAAGTAGAACAGACTTGACTAGAGCAGTTTTTGCCAAGAAAAGTGGTTAAAAAATCATTAAGCAGAGGATGGAGGAATCCAGAGGTTGGACTTGACCTTGAAGACAGTGAGCAACTGCTGAATGTTTCTCAGAGTGAGGAAAGGGCAGGTGACACGTGCATACTTTATCTAACAGAACAATAATGTGCGTGATAAGCAGCATTTATCACGTGCTTACCAGGTCCTGGGCAGAGCTTTAAGTACTTCACGCTATTCATGTATTTAATCATATGACCATCCTCGTGGTAGTTATTCACAACACCCAGTGGGGGTGCACATAAAAGATCAGACAGGGAGAAGATGCAGAGGAGGGGATACTGAGGCAGGAGTGGTAAAGACAGCCAGACCATCGCGACAAGCTGCTGAGTTCAGATGAACAAGGTGGTGTCTGACACGTTTTGTTGAATGTCAAGGGAAACTCCCCAGTTCAATATTTAAAGTATACAGAAACATATAAGGTAACTCCTTCCCTTGACAAAAAAGGCCAAAGATTCTTCTCTGTAGCATGAAACAGGTCCCCCAAGAGGGCTTCTGATAACACTGACAGAGAAGCGAAAGCTCCACATTTCTTCTGGATCCCCTGATATTGTCCCTCAGTTTGCATTCTAGAAACAGCTCCTTGCCGTTACCACCACACACGCGCGCAACATTTTGTAAAGTTCTTTCAGATTAAAAAAAAGGAGAAGAGGCTTTTATTATTTAATATTTATTTCTGCATGCTGGACAAAATATTATTGTTTTCTGTTTACTTATAAAATATTTAGGGGCGCCTGGGTAGCGCAGTCGTTAAGGCGTCTGCCTTCGGCTCAGGGCGTGATCCCGGCATTCTGGGATCGAGTCCCACATCGGGCTCCTCTGCTGGGAGCCTGCTTCTTCCTCTCCCACTCCCCCTGCTTGTGTTCCCTCTGTCTCTGGCTGTTTCTCTGTCAAATAAATAAATAAAATATTAAAAAAAAAATAAAATATTTAAAGCATACCAAGGAGTGTTGAGAAAGATATCACAGACAGCCACGTGCCACTATTCAGATCTGTTACATTGTCTTTTGTCATGTTTTCTTTAGATCACTTTTGACTTTTGTTTTCTTTAAACAGCTTTATTGAGTTTAGTTGACATATGTCACATATATCTGTACAAGTTTAAAGTGTACCGTTTGTTAAGCTTTGATGTACATAGACACCTATGAAACCATCACCGCCATCAGGATAACGAGCATTTCCATCACTTCTACATATCACTTTTTTTCAGAAGTGGAATATTTCCAATACAGTTTAAGCAGTGACATTCTGTTCTCATCGTCTTCTCCCCAGAGCTCATTATTACCTTGAAGCTATTTTTCTTAAATGCTCATCTTCTTTTTAAGCTATTATGTACCCACAGATAATATGCCAAGATATTGAGTAATATAAATGCTATCATACTGAATATATTTTTTGACTTGCTTTCCCTCCTTAACATAAGGTTTTTGACATATTCCTGCTTAAACTTGTAGATCAGACTTATTCATTTATCTACATTATAAAAGCATCTTATTGTATTGGGAAATGAGACAAATTCCAAATGCAGATGAAGCTTTTTGCATTATATCCTGGTTGCCTGCTAAGGCGGTAGAAAAATATAACTTAAAATGCATCAATTGTTAATAGTTTATTTACTCCTATTAGTAGTAAATGGAATCTGGGTGATTTTTACTTTATTCTTTGTTCCTTTCTCTAATTTAAAAATTCTCCATAATTAGTATGTATTATTTTTGTAATAAGGAAAATTAAAGTTGCAAGTGGAATGATTGGAGTACTTGACCGTAAAATGATGCAGGTGAGAAGTTCACAGGCAAACATGAGCATGAAAAAGTGACTCAGGGAGGAGCGCAGCTGAAACAAAGTGAGAGTTGAGAGCAACTTCAAGGATGTAGAGATTTTCTTCCTGTTTTGTAAGTTGTGGTGTTTATTTCAGAAGAGGGTATGTGTTGGTGTATTCAGTGGGACTCTTCCAAACAGAGCTGAAGAGATACGTTAGACTTGTGGGTAGCTCCCGATAGGCAGTGGTAGATACTCTGTGTCATTTCTTCAGGCATATCTTTGCATCTATTCGTTCAGTGAATGAAAGGTTACATTCCATTCACAGGGAAGCTGATGGAATTCTTGGCACCAATTTCCTCCACTTTTTTCTAGTTGAGAATATATACATATCTTTTTCACTTTTTCTAGATCTGATTCGTTTCCCATTGATTCTTCTTTTTTTTTTTCTTTTTAAATGAAATTTTTCTAAGCACTCCCAGGCAAAGATTACTAAATGCTTCCCTGAGTGTCCATAACTAAAGTAAAATAGAGGAGCAATATATGTCCTGACATTTTCTTTCTGTTTGAAAAATGTTGAGTTATATATTCTGAAATACCGATCTTGGAGGAAAGTCAGGAGGCAAGTTATGGTCGGCAGATTTCCCTGCACTATTGTTAAAGTTGTTATCATTCCAGAATGCTGGTGAATTATCTTTTTACTTTGTAAATTTATTTAAATGGAGATTGTAGTGCCTATTATGGAGACTGAATGGTAAGACTGAAGGGTGGTGCATGTGATGGCCACAGGTGGCAAATAACACTGTGAATGAGTGAATTCTTTCCTAAATTACTCTAAATTAACATTAAGCATCTTTATAAGGATGTGTAATTTTGACTTAGATAGCTGAAATAGGTTTATATAGACATCCAAATTCAACATTGTGTTTCCCTCCATTTAAGACGTTTCCACCTCTTCATCTATGTCTTTGCTTTTTGCATTATTCCACTTCAAATTATACACACACACACACACACACACACACACACACATACACACACATACACACATTCTCTTACTTGTGGCAAATGTGTAACTGCTTTTGCCCTCATCCAGCATTGCATATGATGTTTATATACCAATATTCCGATTATTTGTAAAGTGTGTGTGAAATGTGGGAGTACTTCAAGCTGTAGACAAGTTATGTTAAGTGGTGAAAATTGGTTTACTGAGTAAAAGCAAATATTCAAGAGCGCTGTCTATGGAAACATTTTGTATAAGCTCTTGGAAGTGAGTGCACAGTAAATATCTCGTGTGCAGAGGTCCTAAAATACTGATTTTTAAAAATGCACAACTTACTAATAAACGTGTTACTTAGTGGAAATGATCATCAAAGACTGTTAATACTGACTACTCTACAAAGGAAGGAGAAATTTAATTAACTAATAGTATTGTAGTCTGATTACACACATCCTGTTCTATTTCCCAAAGGATAATACTAGCAATTAACTTAGAATAGTTGAGTAGTAATATGTCTAAAATATCTTGTATGGTAATTTATTTTTATAAGAGCTAACAAAGGAGAAAAAAAGCCTGAAGATTAATATGTTTTTAAAATATGGGTAAATTATTTGCATTGTTTACTCTGAGTTTCAAGATTACTTTTTAAAAAAATAATATTGTCCTTTTTTAGGACATAATTAGTAAAAATTATATAACAAGACATCAAATATTTTTCCAGATTTGCTCTCTTATTTTATTTTAGTGTCATTACCACTGTTCCATGTTTTACTCATAAGATACTGCTTATAAAGGGAGTGGAGACATTATAAGCATATAGCTTCTGCAATAGAAATTATTATTTTTACTATATATTACATTGTTCAGTAACACTGTACTTGACAACAGAACACTCCGAATCACACTTGGTACAAAGTCAACTGTCATTTATTGTTTATCTTCTGTTTCTAAAGATGTCTTCCCTTACTATTTTGTTTTCTTCGTTATTATCACCATTATACAAATGAGGGAATAGGCTCAGGAAGGTCACTTATCAGGTAAATAGTGGAGACAGGATTCAAATCTTGTTGTTCTGGCTCTACCATCTGTGTCCTTTCATCTTCAACATGCTTCCTTTCAAGAAAAGATTATGGAAGTTGAAACAGGCAAGGGAGAGAAAGGAGAACAAAGCCAGTATGAGCTAGAAAAGTAACCACTCATTCTAACAACTTGACTTTGGTCCAGGTAAGCTCATGAGCTAACTAGAGAACAACAAAGAGACCATCGTCAAGAGGAGACTAGTAGCTCTTGTGCTCTCAGAGATTGGGATGTGGAGCCAGGTACATTCAGGGCTGTTTTTTCCCCCCTGTCCTATTTTGTGTTGCTCTGGCAGAAAAGTTTAAAAAGGAATACAGATGTTAAGAGAAGGTACTGACAGATAGAAATCAGATGCTCAGGACAGAAGATGATTTGGACAGAGTAATTATCACCAGGTTGAAGGGATAAAACAAAAAAACTTTGTAGTGTTGCTCTGATACAGGGAAGAAACTATTGACTAGTTTAAATATAAACTTTAAATTGCAGGATTTGCTGAAAAGAGTGAAAAGGAAGAGGGGAGGTGATTTCAAGAGTAAAATTGGTCAGTTCTTATCTGTAACTGTATTATAATATTTATATTATCATAGGTATCAAGGATGTAATATTCTTGTGTGGATATTACTTAATGGCTATTATCCTCTTATATGAAAATTATATAAAACTGAGATCCAAGAAAGTGAGAGAAACACAATTTTCAGCAATAAACTGGGGCATTCACATTACATTGCTTTTTACAAAGGCAGGGTAGGAATAATTTCCAGTAACATCTCTCCACTAAATGAAAAAATATTAATAGTAATATGATATAGAGTGAGAGAGATTATGATAGGTATTACACTGGTATTGGAGAGGTATTGGCTTTCAAAATGGAGCCTGCAGAGAGATATCTGGAGAGGTGATTGTCTGAGCCAACTGGTCTGTAGCTACTAAAGCTTTGTGTAGAGTTCTATGGCCTCCTAGAAGAGTTCACTAAAGATGTAGGACTATTGAAAATTGAGAGTTGGTTTGGTGGAAGACCTAACTGTACTTTTTTTTTTTTTAAGATTTTATTTATTTATTTGACAGAGATAGAGACAGCCAGCGAGAGAGGGAACACAAGCAGGGGGAGTGGGAGAAGAAGAAGCAGGCTCATAACGGAGGAGCCTGATGTGGGACTCGATCCCAGAACGCTGGGATCACACCCTGAGCTGAAGGCAGACGCATAACCGCTGTGCCACCCAGGCGCCCTGACCTAAGTGTACTTTTTAGAAGAGGGAAAAACAAAATGGATTTTATTGTTGGTTCTTTACAGGGAAAAGGAGGAGGAGCTGTCCGTGGTATTCGATAAGTAAGCCTCTCTACCAGCATGCAGGTTCTCCACACTGGGTTATAGAAGTCCAGGGACCAGTAGGCCAGGGTTAAATATAGATGAAAAGAAATTAGAGTGGATGGACAAAGATGGATTTCAAAGGACGATGGTTGTTATGCGGTTTTCTATCATCTTGAACTATATTACCTAGATATTTGTCTCACTTTTTTCTTCACTATAGAAAATGTAACAAGTTCTTACTAAAGAAGTTTAGGAGAATTTTCCCATATAAAAATGAAAGAAGCATTTCTAAGTCTTCTGGAAATAAATGGCTTTTACAGTCCTTTTTCAATTTAATTTCTGCTGATTTCAAGAGGCATCCAGATGCCTTCCTTAACTGGATCCAGTTAAGATAGCCCTGATGGAAAATGCAGTGTATTGGCCATAATTATTAAATTAGTGAGTCACAGACACAATTAGAAAGAAATTAACACAGCCACCTGACTCTTGTTAAGGTTCTAATTGATTCTGGTTATTGAAGTTGTCCCAATTAAATTAGCGATGTCCACCTCAAACTCAACATTCCCTAGCAATATTAAAGTGATTCCTATTCACACAAAAACTATTCCTGTTAATGCTGGGCAGTGAAAAAAAAAATCTCTGTTTCTTAAATGCATGTAAGTAAAAAGTGGAATTATTTTTTCTGGTAATGATTCAGGTTCCTAATATAGAGTTCTTCCTGATATAGAAGAAATTATATCATGAATCCCAGAAGAGGAAAGTTGAAGGTGAGTCAAAAGATCTGTCTCAGGAAACAAACACTCTATTGTGTTAATCCCCATTAAACTTGAAACCGAATACTTCCCTGAAGGGAACTCCTGCAGTAGTCCATTTAATCTTTGGGCCGATTTAATGCTGTGAAATTGTTTCTCATACTAAGTTTACTCATTCATTTGACAAATATTTATTGTGTGCCTATCATTTGCCAAGGATTACATCAGGGTACTATGTATAGCGGGATAAACGAAAGGTCCTCTACCCTGCAGAAAATTCAAATAGGAGCTGAAACACTGCTATTTTTTACCCCTAGTCCTTGACCTGTCCTGTGGGCTATAAACACAGCTTCCCAAGGAGCTAAAGATCACTGTGATAGGCCTATAGATGCTTTCTTCCCCTAGATAAGTACTCATTGTAGTTAGTTTGCTTGCTTGTTTTTGAGAATTCTTATAGGAGATGATTTCAAATCTTTTTGCCATCCTATGATTCTTCCCTGACCATCTTGCTTTCTCTCTACCCCTTTTGAAGTGTTAGGCTCAGTATTAAATGTGATTCATTGGGCAATGGTTAGTTTTACACTCCCTAAAAGAACTTTGAAAAACTATGTACTCCTCTGGACATTTTTGGGTAGGCATCTAAAACTTTTCATCGTAAGTATAAATAGATGCAGTGGATGTAATTTCCAGTATATTGGAGACATTGATTTTAAAAATAAAAGTGTTGCATCATTCTTTTTAATGTAGCCAAAGGAATATAAACATCAAGGTGATTTAATACTCACCATTACCCATTTTGAAAAAACACATACATTTGTATTTTGTTGATGATTTAGACTCACTGTTATTTCTTCTTGAAATCATAATTTTATTTCATTTCTCCCACAGAACTTTATCAGAATGTAATATACTTTTTAACTTAATGCCATATATTAATGACACTAATTATTCTCTGCAGTGATAAAACCAATTTAATTTTTTTATTTCTTGTGATGATAGGATTTATGTGTTAAAATTTTTATGAGCATACAATATAATAATATCAGTATATAATTTATCAAAGCATGCACCCATTATAAATTTTGGTAAATGACCAACAAACAAAAAGGTAAATATTTATTGTTAGTACTTTTTAAATAGGTTAGATGGGGATGGTATTTGGATGAATTTCCCTTAATTGAAGGATTTATATAATTGTTCCTTGCTTCCTTTTTTTCTTTCTCTGTAGTTTAAAACTTTGAGCAACACACCAAGACCGTGGGTGAGTGAGAGCTATAGCCTCCTTTTGTATCATGGCAAAATGATGATGGGGGTTGGGGGCAATAAAGAAAAATCTTGAACATAGTCACCGTCTCAGGGGAATCAGGTTAGAAAACAGTAAATATGGATAGTGATGATCTGGAAATGCATTCTCCTCAAAATATCCGTGTTCTTGTTCCCTTTCAAGTCTCTGCGTATTCTTGGGATAATTATATTCCAGTCTGAAGACCATTACTCCGGAGTATCAAAAAACAGTGGAATAGGATTTTTATCTTCCTTACTTTAGAAACAATACTTTTATTGATACAGCTGAAGACTGCATCAGATTTTCAGGGGCCAAATCATACTCCAGATTTATACAAAGACCACAGTTACCTTTAAATTAACTTTTTCAGCTATGCTCTTGCTGAGTTATGTCCTTCCCCTATCATGCGCTTGTACAAAAGCTTAAATTTATCTCCATCAACTTTCATCCTCTTAGATTCAGGCTTTCCTCAAGTCTATTGAGATATTTTTGGATTATGATTCTATGTTCCTTCCACAGAGAGAACATTCAAAGAACATGAGCATTTATTCCTCGGAACTAAAAAATGCAATAGTACTCCAGGACCAGACAGTCCTTAATTTCAATAATCAAGATATATGTTGAGTACCCTGGAGCTTAAGAACACATTCATTTTTGACTTAGTTTATTATAAAAGAATTAAAAGAGCATTGGACTTGTGAGAAACACTGGATTGTGGTTTTAGTTCTTCCACATCATTCACCCATTCAAATATGACTGCCTTCTGTTTGCTGGGCCCTGGGTTAATCACTATGGGATCAGAGATGAAGAAGATGATTCTACCTGAGCAAAACAAGTGTAAAGGAGATAGACAAACCATTGGTAATAGAGTGGTAAGGCCTGTGAGAAGTATATCTACAATGTGGTTGGTGCAGGAGTACTCAGTAGAGGCCCCGAAATCATATGAAAGAGAGTGGTCAATGAAAACTTCATAGAATAGGAATCTTGATAAGAATCTACAAGAATAAATGGAAACAAAATGTGCAAAAAACAGGGGCTATGCAATGGGTGGAAGGAAGGGTTTCAGGAAGAATGAGCAGCCCATATGAAGGCATGGAAGTATGGAAAGTGTCTACTTTAAATTCTTAAGTCTATGGAACAGAAAAGGAAAAATCTGGCTGAAATATAGTGAGACTTTTTACAAGAAAATCAGGGAGAGTAAATAATGTATTCATTTTGTTGGCAGAGGGCAACAATAATTAAACATGATTGTTTCTTAAATTATGTGAAAATGAGAATTCTCATGACTAAAACATGTGCCTGACACAGAAACAGTTGAAACTGTATTTTATGACACTAAAAACTTCCATGTTGGATTTCTAAGGCATTCTACCATTGAGTACACATGTTACTTCTCCTAGATGCCCTTCCCCTCATCTCTGTCTAGAGAAATACTGATTTTTTTTTTCAAGTGACAGATAACAAGGCCATAACACACACAGAATTTTCAGGGCACTTTAAACCTAGTATCCCATGAATATACCCGCATATCACATTATAATACCTGGAGTGAGTATTTGTTTCTTCAGAGAAATAGGAGTTCCTGGAGAGCAGGAACCATGTCTTAGTCAATTTTGTATCACCATCACCTGGAACAGTATCTTCCACTTTCGGTGCTCAAGCAATGTTTTTTTGATTGAACAAAATAGGCCATTTTAGAGATTGTAAATGGATATACACAATGAGTTATGTTCATATTAAGTGCCCATTACTACGACTGGAAAAAAAAATACACTGAACATATTGAACCTATTGACTCCAAGAAAGCAGGACTAGCTACTTTTAGACAAGATAACCTAGTCACTAAAAATGTACCAGAGCAACATGAATTACCTACTTGTTGGTTTGCCCAGTTTCTCTGAAAAATCTCCTTTTCAGAGACTAGGTCTCAACAAACAAACAAACAAACAAACAAACAAACAAACAAAACCCCACTAATTTGGTATGAGATTTGCTTCCTTTAGTCACCAGGTTGACTCCTAACTTCTATGAAGACTGCAGACTTCATATTATCAAGTTTATGATACAACTTCATTATAGTGAAGTAACTGGAATATAAATGAAAATGCCATGATTGAGTTTTAAGGGTATAATTGGTTATGGTGGTAAAGGAGGGGCTTGGATATCTTGGCTCATGCAAGTGTAATTGCCCTTGATAAGAGCTAAGCCTTCATTCGGTCATCCCAAAAAGCAAGGAGAAATTGGGTCCATACTCAGGCAGCAGCCTGGGTTCATAGAATTTATGTTGCAATCTTTGACATTGGGATTACCTTTGCTATACTGACAGGCTTCTGGAGTGATACCTAATAGCCCCCGCCCCTTCTCATCATTCTATGTGTTTACTGCCTAGAGTGGTAAAAATGAGAATTCTGCCTTTCCTTGAGCTCTGAGATGGCTTTAGAGATTGGTCTTTTTTATTCTCTTATCTGATATCTATAGATTTTGTGTAAGGGCTCACCTAAAGGGCAAAAGTTTACTCTTAGTTTTACTTTTGGAACTTGGAAACTGGTTTTGAACCCTATTAAAACATGTGTATTCTGTTTTATTATATTCAGTCCATTTACCCTACTGGATCCTAATAAAAACCCTGTAGTATAAGCAGAAAGGTGTAGAAGAAAGTTTTAGGGTGAATTTCCAACTCAAAATTCTTTTCCTGTAAGAATGGCTGGCACATCTAGCCCAAAGGAAAAGTCACATCTGGCACAGAACACTAAAGTGAGACTCTTTGGTTTTAGCGCTTTAGCTGTGGGTCCAAAGCTGAGAAAAATGATAACAAGCCAGTCCCTACATTCCATAATGGAGTCCTAGGGCATGAATGCAGCACTTTCATCAAGGGGGTCACCTACAACTACCTCTGCAACCAAAGCCCATCATCTAGCCCCAGGTTTTACAAAAATGAAAGTGAAAGATTCATTTCAGAGGTAGATTGATGTTGGATCATCTTTGAAGGGAGCTATTGTTGAAACACTGTGGTTTTACTCTCCTCCCCAGTGAAGGGTGCATTAGTCAAAATACTTGGAAAAACATGTGTTCCTAAGGGTGGCTGCAGGGATAGGTGCCAGATGACATCTGGACACATCTGAGTGTGAGAATCTGTCTGGAATTGCCCTGATAACAGGGCATGTGGAAAGGGATTTAGTGGGCATTAGCCATGGCACCTAACCCTGCTTTCTCCTGCTTTAACATATCCCTCTCACTGGGGTCAAACCCAGTTGGAAGCCAGTGCAATAAAGAAATAGGGATGCAGCCCAAAAGGGTCAGCTGCTTGAGTTCCAGAAAAGAAAGAGAAGTGATCTTAAGAGAATGGATCTTCAGGGTGGCTCAGTTGGTTGAACATTCAACTCTTGATTTTGGCTCAAGTTATGATCTCAGGGTTGTGAAATTGAGTATCACGTTGGGCTCCATGATTGGGGACGAGTCTCCTTGGGATTCTCTCCCTCTCCCTCTGCTTCTTCCCCCACTCGCTTTCTCCATGTCTCTCTCTAAAATAAATAAATTTTTTTTTTAAAGAGAAAGAATGGATCTTAAGAGAGAGACAAATGAGGAAAAATAAATTCTGACTGAAACACAAGCTGATGGCACATGTTCACAGGTGTTCACAGGTGTGCATGGAAGCCGATTGGGCAATTTCACCACTGAGGATGAATCTGTTTCCTAGGTTGACTGTCTATGTGTGTATGTTTTAATTCTGAGGATTCCAAACAAATAGGAGCCGGAAGGTGCCTACCATAGTCGGTACTCACAGTATGAGCTGACTGAGAATTCAGAAGAGCTTGAACTCTGCCTTACTTATCTAGATGTTTAAATCTGGAGCTGACCAGCTCCTGCGGTTCTACCCTGAATCAAACCCAGGGGAGTCCTCTTTTGTTCTGGCTGATGGCTGAATTGTGGCACATGAATGGGGCCTTTGGGCTTACACTGAGCTAGAAGTTCCCAGCCATCTGATTATCTTTGGAACAGATCTATACCACTTACTCTGCCCCAGGATCCACCCAGTCTTCACTGATCTGAAATGCCAAGGATTACCCAGGATGAAACGAAGATCACTTAGAGTACCTCCTTATTTGATTAAATTCTTGTTCTCTGTACCTAGGCACATGCATTGTTGAGTGGGACATTATAAATTACAATTTTATTTTCCTATAATTCTGTTTTAGAACTATTGAGATTAAGGAACAAAATTGAACACCTATCATTGAAAGCCTTTTGCAAAATTTTTGGTCAAAAGATTTTATACAAACCCATATAAAGTTCTAGATTTCTGAAATGAACTATCATTCTCTTTAAGCAACCAGAGGAATTTATCATAAATATTTACAAGATTCCAATAGGCATCAGGAAAAATATTTTATCAGAAGCAAAAGATTTCCATTAGTCCCAAGAAAGTGGAGAGTCTTCTTTTGGACACTAGCATTTCTTTTCAATAAAGTTGGGTTTTGAAGTATAATTGTCTGGCCACATCTGAGATCTTTGGCCAAAAAAAAAAAAAAAAAAAAGTGATAACTTACATGGATATGTCTTCCATCTTGTTTTGTAGAGCAGGGATTGTCTCAAAGCTGTTATGCCCTACTGGTTAAATTGGGGAATTAAACAGTTTCTTTGATCCAACATCCCAAAGGCATTCTCTTGGCAATGAATGCATAGCCCGTGTCCCATGATGAGTTAACATCTAAATTAGGCTTTCTCAATTAATCTTGCTGTATGTTTTCCTCCTGTGAGCATGGAAAATATTTTCCAAACTCATTGGTAACTTCTCAGGACAGCACTGCCCCCATCTGATGGGGCAGACTGTTTTTGTGTATTAAAGATCCCAGTGGTGTGAAAGGGAAAATAGTATCTTTGTTTAACTTTGTAGAGGTTTTATTTTATTAATTTGCTTATTAAAGAAATTATTTTAAAAATACCAGCATGCCCTAGCTTGAAAGTCTATACTAAATGTCATTGTACAATTTTAACCTTGGATGCATTTTCCAAAACTAAAAATTTAACTTTCTATACTTGCAAGTATGATAAAAGTGAGCACATTAAACTATCCCTCTTTTATACAAACTTTCATCCACCCCTTGTAAATATGATGGGCTAGGAATCTTACACACACATCTGGTCCCCAGCTGACCAGTTTCTGATGTGAATTTATATATCTGAATCCCAATGACAGTTTTGGTTGAGAGCATTAAATATTGTTTCTGAACACTTTTAAATAAATCTCAGAGATTTTAAGAAAAATAGTCATCTGCTTTAAAAAAGAATAAAATATTACTCATACTTATAGCCAATCAGCTGAGCTTAGTGTAATTTTTGCTAAGAGTTATTGAGCTCCGGGTAAGAATATTTTTTATAAATAGAGGCCTAGGCACAAACTGAGTTCTTTTTGTGGATATGAGAACAAATATACAGTATCTGGGGTTAACTTAAAGATAAAACTATCTCGCCCATCTTTGGAGCAAGCTGCATGGAATGCTGGAGTAAGCACCTGTCCACTTTCTCCAGGCAAGGGATCCATGCAGTTCAAAAGCTGCACCAGCAGCTACTGTGTCTTCACTCTTCCCTTCATACCTATTGGAGTTTCTCTCATTAACCTCCTTCCTTTGAGTTAAAACCTTGAGCTTCTGGAAGACACACTTATGTACAATGTAGATATATCCCAAGAGTGTGGCATGCTGAGCCATTAGCTCCTTGTCACACAGTCAACCCAGAGCAGTGGATCAGCTTAAACGGGGTCCAGAGAAAATAGGATAGCTCATTTGTGGGTTTGGTGTGAGGAATGGAAGAGGGGAATAAGGAAGAGGAAAAGTTGAAGTGTGAGAATAAGTTTCTTATGGGAAGATAGGTCTTGGTGGAGAGCTCCTAAGAAGCTAACAAGCCAAACAGAGTAACAAAACTGCATATAGAACATCGTGTAAAAACTTCGCTTAATTAAGGTTTTTGCCTGCCTTCTGTCTTGTTACACTTCTTACAATTTCTTTGTTCCAGGGACATTTGTCTTCATAATTTTAGCAAAGAAGCTGTTCTTATCAGTCAGTCTGGGGGAATTCATAATTGATTATCTCCTTTGTGCATGGCTTAGAATTTTTTATTATACTAATTGCAGTTTTAGACATTCTTATTCTTTGATGACTCTTTACAATTTAACAGATTTAAATCACCACTCCTATTTTTATTTCCCACAAGTTTTTAATAACCTCTTCTTTTTGAGGACTATCTGAAGCTTCCTTGACTATAGTTTAAAAATACGAGACAAATAGAACTATCACTTGACATTTCGAAGGAGGAAAATGCAGATTTCTGAATCTAGGAGTTCCAAACCTGTATGTACAACTCATCTGGGTAACTCTGGGCTAAAACCCTTAAGCCAGCTTGGGATAGCAGCTTCCTGCATGAAGGGTTTGGATAACAGTGACAACAGTGGTAATAAACATTTATTGAGCCCTAAATCCACACAATTGGTAATTGGCTGAGATCAAGTATCTACCTCCAGAATACACACTTTACTGACTTACTGATTCCTTGGTGATCCCAATGATCTCATTTAATTCCATGATGGTCCAATCCTAAAGCAAGATAAACTGACAGAAAACAATAATAGAAAACATTTATACATCCTTTTATTTTTCTAATAGCAGCGAGTTGATACCACAGGAAGATTTAGATTTGTAATTGATGACCCTGCAATCCATCTTATGGTCACCCTCATCTTCCTAATAGAAATCAGTCTTTTAAAAAGACTTTGTTTACACGGAAATCTTTTCCTTTCAGTCAGACTCTTAATTAACAGCTGTAGGATAATACTTTCTTTCTCCAACATCTCTAATTTTCTCTCAAGCTATTAAAGTTTTCCCCAAATACCAGACCCCTTGATGGACAGTGATGGTGGTGTTTCTTGCTCTTCAGGGTAGAGTTTAGCAATGAAAAAGACAGGCTATAAAATTAAATTGTAAAGGCAATGTAGTGAGGAGTAATCTGCAGTATAGTCAACTGTTCTGTGCTGCTCCAGAGACTGGGAAAAAAATCACAGATGGCTTTGCTGAATTAGGCTTGATGTTTCTGTGTGAATAGTTAGACTTTCCTTCTTTAGGATGATGGGCTACTCTTATGACTGGTATTTCAGTCTGCTTGTCCAGCACCTTATGGCACTGAATCCTGCTCAGGACCAGAACAGTTGGTTGTTGCCCAAGGAAAATTTTCAGGGCCATTGGGACTGCTCCATCCCTCAAATTTAAAATCTATACTTTCTTTACCAAGAAACAAAGATTTTCAATTTGCTACCTAGAGTAAACAGATACAAATGCCCCTGGGAGGCATTACCTGGATTATTCAGAAAGTCCTTTCAAGTTAGTTTAAGTAAAGGAGTGTTCAGTTCAAGTGACTACTCTAAGGGTTCAGTCCAAGGATTCAAAAGTTGTCATTAGGGCTTCTTCATTTTCACCCAAATCTGGGGCTTTCCTTGTTGTGGCAGGATGTTTGCCAGTGATGGTAGGCTTACATTCTCTCCATTCTGTAACCCGGTGGAATGAAGACTTCCCCACCATGCTGTTCTAAAAAAGATTCTAGGTTGCGTTTTATTGACTATTATTGATTTCCTTTGGCTCATCTGCCCATCTTTACAGCAATTACTGTGCCCAAGTGGGTGAAACATTTGATGAACGTGGCTTGAGTCATATGTCCATCTTTGAAGTCAGGAGATGGAGAAACTTGGACTTGAGAGTAGGAGAGGAATAGACCCCAAGGGAAATTAGGTGCCTTTACCAAAGCAATGGGTAACAGATGCCAGGCATGCAAAAATAGTGGATGTCTACTATATAACCTGTGGCCTCAAAGATTCCTCCTCCATCTTCTGCAACCTAGTGGCTCAATTGAAATATTTTTTTTTCTCAGCTGACTGATCAGCTGAAATAAAAAATTTCCTGCTTTATCATGTCTCCAGTGTCCCAAGAAAACCACATGCTCTTAATCATCCATTGGGAGAAATGTGACATTTTAACGACAATTTTGGTGTATCATTCCACCATGGTTGGTAATTTTTAACCCCTGTGTTATTCGTCTCATTTCTACATCAACTTTCCTGAGGCCAATAGCTTCAAATGATAGCCTAAAAGGGTAACTGCCTGTTAATTTTACAGGTGGCAGTAAACAGATGGAAATAGCAGAGCTTAAGACAAAGCGATTTGTCTGAGGAGGCCAGGCTGTCACTTGTTTCTCACATCATGTGGGGTCAGACATCTTGCCTAGTGGGTCTCCACGAAGCTCATGACCTAATGAGGTACATGTGAGTGGCTCAAGCAAAATAGAACCCCAGGGAGAAAGCGTTATCGCCGTTACAGACCACAGGTATTCATAGTGCTAAGTGGATCCATGCACTGTTGCCAGTTTCCTACAATGACATCCCATTACTGCTTCTTTTTTTTTTTTAATCACTAATATATGCCATAGAATATGGAGTTAAAGAAAAACACCCTAAACATTATTAGTTATGGCAACGCACAGTGGCTAGAAATAAAGGGCAGTGTTTTCCAAAATCCCACCCCCACACTTGGTATAGCACATGGCACACAGTAGGAACTTAATAAGTGTTCTCTTTGTTGAGTGAGTGAACATTACAGGAGCTCTGAGAGTTTGTCCTTGGGATGCCGTCTTACATGATGGCCTCTCTTAGTATGCATGCTCCATCGGCGTGCACCACTGGAGCCCTACCAGTGGGTGAGGCCCTGCGCCCATTCTGATTGGGCTGGAGTCTTTTTAGTGCTCATAGTACACTATTATGAAATATTTCATGAGTCACTCCTGCTTCTTCTTCACCAGGTACTCAATGTAAGCCCACTAAAATCTGTTTTCCTAATGTACTGATTCTCTCTAAGCCTCTCTTCTATCAAACGTTATGTGTCTTGTGTCCCCTTATGAATCTAAGAGGTTTCTGCTTCAGGCTAAGATGTCAAAGGCTCCTTGTGATACTTCACCAAGGATATAAACATTGGGGTTCTGATGCCCGAATCCAGATACTTTAGTCATGAATGATCGGTGTTGATGTCAGGCACAATAATAGCAGGTGACAATATATACTTCTTTGGTTTCAAAGGTTTTCTTTAGCCCTTCTCATACAACCCAGTCAGCAAAATTCTACTTTTCCAGGATGACAAACCAGCTGAGGTTTATCAGATTTGAGGTCGAACACTTGCGTTCAGGGGTCTATTCTTTAAATGTAGGAAATCTAAAATTTATAAAACTTAAAGTCTCCTAAGGCTACCAGCTGCTTCCAAGTCTTTGCCCCATGAGCCTCTGTTCTTCCATTACTGTTAAGCTCAGGCAGAGGCGCATACATTATTAACTTTAGAATGGCTATTTGATTTTAGATATAGAAGATGACTTTTTTTTAACTCACAAATTTTGAACAAACCATGAGTACTCAGGTTGAACTCAATGGATGGCATCACTTAGAGTTGCAGGCTCTCAAAAGTGAGAGAGAGAGAGATACCTGTTAGCCTCACATAGCAAATGGTCAAAATGGTATACAAATGAAATGAGTATTGGTGTTAGTACATCAGAGGGATATGTATGTAGCCTTTGTTGATGGGCTGTGCATCAAAAGGTTTGGGGTGTGTGAGAGAACCTCCAGCAAGTGGGACAATTACAGCAGATAGTGACACAGGGTCCCACAGGACCTCTTTATATTGTGTTATCAGGGAGTGCCTGGGAACTAGCTTGGGCCAGCTCCTAGACAGAAACAGGAAACTCTTACTTTGTAGACTCGAGCCAAGGAAGGAGAGCTTGTAATGAAAAGTTTTCTATAACCTCATTAAAGTTCGTCTGTCACTACTTTCCTCCACATGCCTTTACTTCAGTGGAAATGCTCTGCTTGCTGTCCTTTGGGGCCCTTTCTGCTTTGATTCAAGCTTTGCATCCCAGGGCCTACATGCCATATTCTCAACCACGGCAAACCCTATTCCTCTCTCACTGCCTCATGCCAAATTCCACTTCCTCCATGATGGCCCATCAGAACCTGACCAACTCAGTTGACAATAGTGTCTCCTTCCTCTCAAATATTATACTTATGCCTCTACTACACACTCCATTTTATTATACTATTTCCCAAACTTCAGTTATTATTGTAACTCCTTTATAATTGTTGCCATATCAATGAACCATCTGCGGCAGTATTTCCTTTCTTAAAAAAAAACAAACTTAAATTGGACTCACTTTTTAAAAATTTAAATGAAGTAATTTTAAAAGACAACGTTATACCACTACTGAAAATAGAAAAACATTTCATTTGCCACAAACAGAAGGTATCCATGGAAATAAATACAACACGAGCCAAACAATGTAATTTAATTCTAGCTACACTGGGCCAGCTTGGGTCTTTCAGCCTGAAGCTCCTTCTCTTGAGGGTGCAGGGGGAGATAAGCTAAGTATGAGAAGGATGTTAAGGGCAACCTATCATGAAGCTAAGGATTTCTTCTGACAGTAGTCAGAAAGATGGAAAGCAGAGTAGCTTTCGGATTCAATGTTATATAGCACCCTGTTCTTGCACAGCCTGAAATCACCCTGCATGCCAGAGAGTACCTATCCCATGCTTTGAGATCCCATCTTATAATGCATTGCCCTCTGTTGCCAGTTATGTTTAGGCATCAGTAGGCCTCTTGATGATAGAATTGGCACAAAGATCTTGGTTTCCCTTATTACCTGCAATTTTTGTGATCCTAAGGATAAGTATGGGAGCTATACCTAAAACTAATATAATATTGCATGTCAACTATACTTCAATAATAATGAATGAATGAATGAATGAGCGAATAAGTAATAAAAAATAAGTATAAGATCTGATTCGAAAAATAAGTTGGGTAAAAAATACCTTGATATTCCCCCACAGTGATTCCACTTCAATTAACAAGCACTGAGCAACACTTTTGTGGAAGGGGCTGGTTGGGTTTTGGCAATGCAAGAGCTGGGCATACAGTGGTGAATAAACAGAAAAAGAGGAGGAAAAAAGATAACCTGGCAATACTAAGATGAATACATATCATGATATAAACTTATTTTAGGATTTGACCTATGGTTCCAATCTTATTTCAATGCTAAATGAATTAAAGTAAGTCCAGGGGAAATTACCAGAATAAAAAAAAATAGATTTTTAGATCTTAAAAAGTCAGTGGGCACTTTATTCAGTTTACTGGATAGCATTAAAAATATTGTTCACTGGTCACCTTTCCTTTAGGGCTCTGGAATCAGGAATCTGCAGCTTATTATGTGGCACTTGTGATCATTAAAAGGGATTATTTGGAAATAAACAGTATGTGGAGACATTCTTTAAGCCATTTTTCAGCTGGGCCATGTTTTTCCATCTATAAACTAAGAACTCCCAGGTTGCAGGGTCACAATAATGGCAAACACGTGCATAGAGCTTGCTTTCTGTGTGCCAGATGGATTTCCAGTACTCTGAACATGTATTAGTGAACTAAATTCTTATTATAATCCTATGAGTAAAGATGTTAGTTTTCTATTGCTGCCATGACCAATTACCACAAACTTAACTTAAAACAACACAGATTTGTTACCATACAGTTCTGTAGGTCAGAAGTCTGAGCTGGATCTCAGGGGGGTGAAAAATCACAGTCTATAAGGCTATGTTCCTTTCTGGAGGTCCTAGGGGAGAATCTACTTCCTTGCTCATTTGGGTTTTGTTAGAAGTGAGTGTCTTTGGTTGTAGGACTGAGGTCTCCATGTCCTTGCTGGCTATGAGCTGAGGACTGCTCCCAGCTTCTAGAGGCCAGTCAGGCTCCTTGGTGTTTGCCTTCTTCCTCCAACTTCATGCTTTGAAATTCTACTGCCTCTTCTGCCATTGCATCTCTCTGTCCCACTCTTTCACTTTCAAAGACTCATGTGCTTACAGTGGACCAACCCAGATAATCGAGGATTATCTTCCCACCTCAAGTTCCTTAAATGTAATCACATTTGTAAAGTCTCTTTTGTCATGTTAGGTAAATATTCATAAATTCTGGGGATTGGGTATGCATATCTTTGGGGGTGGGTGGCATTATTCTGCCAGCCACAGTAAAATACTATCGTTATCTTCATTTTGCAGTGATGAGGAAATAACCCATCCAGGTTTCCCCTATTCTTCCTTTTTCCCACCATGGCAGGGGCCTCCCCTGCTATGAAGAATCTGACAGCCAGGTACTTGCAAATTAGTTTGCTACAAGGTATGACCTATTCTGGAAACCTTTGTGTTAGAACACATGTGTAATTCAGAAATAGAAGCCATACTCCTTTTGCAAAGAGACTTGAAGCAGCAGTTTTATCAGGACAGGGTTTATTATTTTGTTTTCTAATTACTTCCTTTGCACAGCCACATACTCCGTCTATATTGGGAATTACTGTCATGAGTTCTAAAGGAATTTTCGAAGAGCCACCTCTCATTCATCCACCTGACCCAGGACTGAGGAGAAAGCATAGCTGAATCTCTCTACTCTCCTACTTTGTCCCTTAGCTCCATCTTACAGATGTCCCTTGGCTTTTCATAAGTTAGTATCTCCAACTCCTACAATGAACTTCAGGAGGGAGGAGCCTTATTTGATTTGTCACCATATCTTCATCACTGAGCACAGAGCCTGCCTTAGGGAAGTGTGGTGGGTAACTTGTGACATGACTCCCAATAATGCACCCATCTATCTTGGTATTCACTCTCTTGTGAAATCTCTACCATTGAATGTGGGAGGGACCTGGTACCTTGCTTCTAACAATAGTACTTGGTCACAGTAATGGAATGTCACATCTATGATCAGATTACAAAAGATTTTGACCTCTATCTCGTTAGCAGACTCTCTCTCTTTCCTTCTTGGCTTGTGTCATCAACAAAGCAGCCTGCCAAGTTGGAGAAGCCAATGAAACAAGAAACTGGGGCTGGCCTCTGGGCAACAGCCTGTAAAGAACTTGGGGATGCCAACAACCACATGAGCTTGAAAGTGTTATCTTTCTTCAGTCAAGCCTTGAGATGATTATGACCCGGTGACCCCTTGTTTACAGCTTGCGAGAGATGCTAAAGCAGAGGACCCAGTTAAGCTGTGCCCAGATCCCTAACCCACAGACACTCTGAGACTATCAGTGTCTATTGCTTTAAGCCAGCAGGGTTTGGATTATTTGTTATGTAGCTGTAGATTACCAGCACAAGTAGGCACTCATTAGAATAAATGATTGAATGAAGAATGTGAAGCAGAGATGTTCTTTTTTCATTTGATGAAAGGTTCCTTAATGGCAGTGGAAGTCTGAGTTGAACAAGTTTGGATAACACTGTAGTAACGGTGTTAACAGGGTAACACTAAGACTAGCTGAACTGCTAGTGCAGTTCAAATAAACACACCTTGAAAATCCTAGATGTCCCATAGCTTAATTCTTTTCTCCTCTGCTTAAAGCAAGGCATTTACATTGAGGACCCTGAAATCAGATGCAGTTGGTTTTCAGCAGCAAGCTCCTGCCTCATTCCCTGTTAGTCTTCAGACATGCATATTTCAGGAAAGATATGTATATGTGGCTGGGGGAACCCAGCAAAATCCATCTAGTAGGCCCTGGCCAGAGATGCCTGCTTGTCTGATGTCTTTCTTTCTCTTGCCATGAAATAGTTCATTACTCCCTCTTTCCTGTTTTGATTAATTGTGTGACATTAGCGAAGACTAATTCTGAAGCACTTCCTGGGGATGGAGAGAGGTATGATGCATTTTTTCTAGCAATATGCATGTATTGACTGTCCAAAGGAGAAGATTGGTGCATAAAAAACAAAAGCATTATTCTCAACAGGAGCACAGACTCGAAGTCAGGTCTGGGGATACAGCTGAAATGGAGAAATATCAGCTGAAGTGTTCACTATGACAGCCCTTGAAACAGAGGAATACAGCGTATGAAAAGTTCAGTTGGAATTCTAACTTAGGATATCTTTCCAACTTGGCTTAGCCTTGAGTAGTTAAATGATTTGACCTGATAAAGAGGTCAAAGGACTAAGTGGGGGAGTGGGTCCCTGCGCATGCCCCATGTGAAGGTCTGAGGACACATGTTCAATAAACAACCAAGTAGTTCCACTGGTTGCAAACGTAGCAGCAGAAGCACGTGTGCAAGTGGAGATCTGCTTATAGACACTTCTTCCAGATGCATGGCAAGTCACCCGTTTGTTCTGAGACCCTCGACTCTCTCCCATAGGCTTTCTCCACCCATCTGAAACTCATCAACTATTCCTCTGGCCTCCATTTCAGCATCATAGCTCTAGATAGGGAAACCAGGTTACTCAAAGTTGGGGGAAAACTTATCTAAAAACTAAAAATATGAAACAAATACAGCAAAATGGATGTGGCATTGTCTGATTTTGTAAAAACTCATGCTTTTTGCATGAGTCATCTCAAAGTAATCTAGAAATAATATAATGATGGTAGACATTGTATTTTCCCTTAAGAACATGTTTTTCCTTGTTTAATTATTTTCACCTTCATCCACAAAACTCCTTTTTTGTACTTTGCCAAGAAAGGAGATGTGAGAGCCTGTGTTAAGTCTTTGTTGTTAAGGGAGAGTGAGGTCCCCCAAATGCCAAGAAGTTGAGAAGAAACATCTGATGATAGATCATTTCAACCAGAAGTCCAGCAATACAGACAGTGGGTCAGGACTTAGATCTTTATCAGTATTTTTACTTGGTACAGTCTAACTCCTTTTAAGGCTGGGGATCAGCCATAGTCCCATACCTGGAGAATATACTAGAACTTTGTGGAAGTGGGAGAAGGAATATGTAACTGCTGCAGCCAAAGACCCTGCCCCAGTATCTCTGCTTCACCAGGACAGATGCAAGAGGCAGCAGGTTCTCCTTCTAGAAGGGCTTGATCTCTTTCCATCAGAGTATTTCCTTCTCCCACTGTTACCAGTGGTCCAATTGGGGTATCACTAATTTTTACTCTAAATGTGCTGGAAATCTATGGGAGGAATAAGAACAATTTAGGTCAAGTCTAATGAATCTCCGCAGTACCTTCCTCATGCCCACATTTATAGAACCCAAAGCACTTCTGCCATGTTAGGTCCTCTGATTATCACTAAAGCCCTCTGTAGTACAGAAAGGTTTTTATGTCATTCCACAAATGAACACACAAGTCGAGTAGCTTGCTGAAGTACATATAGCTGTTAGAGTGTTGGCAGTAAACTAAGGCCATCTGGCAACCAGATCAGGGTCAGGGCTGGGACCAGGGTGAGGCAAGGGGGGTACTTGCATTGTGCCAAAAATCTCGGTCAGTGATCAAGATCACTACAATTTAATTTAATTTAATTTAATTTTATTTTATATTTATTTTTAAAGACTCTATTATTTATTTGACAGAGAGAAAGACAGCCAGTGAGAGAGGGAACACAAGCAGGGGGAGTGGGAGAGGAAGAAGCAGGCTCCCAGCAGAGGAGCCTGATGCGGGACTCGATCCCAGGACCCCAGCCAGGATCACGCCCTGAGCCGAAAGCAGATGCTTAATGACTGAGCCACCCAGGCGCCCCAAGATCACTACAATTTTAATGCAGTATTTCTAAAAATCAAAAATATGAAAATTTTAAATAAGAGGTTTAGTATTAGCGAGTTTTTTTCTTTTGCCTCAGGCTCCACTATGGCTGGGGAGGGCACTATCTTTTTACCTTCTGTTGTTTCTCAGCCATCCAGGCTCTGGGTGGCCTGCTGCTCCGCTCTGTCCTGAAGCATGTCCTGCAGCTCTGTCCTAGAGTGACGTGAGCAGGCTCAGGAAATAGCAGCCTTCTTCTTACTACTGTTATCCCGGCCAGCTCTCCTGTCCTGGCTAACCAGACCTCATCCACCTGAAGGATGGTTTAGGAAAGACTTCCTCCTTCAGAACAGGGTCAGGACAAACGCAATTCCTGGCTCTATCTGTGAGTCAGAAGGGAGGTGGCATTTCCTCGTCTTCAGGACGCAGTCTTCACCACTCTTAGGGAGGGCAGCAAGGACTGGCAGCTGCAGGGAAGCTTCTATAGTCCTACAAGCAGGGAGGAAGGGGACCAATGGCCCCAAGTTCCTCCCGTGTGCAAGGCACCATGCGACACAGTGGAGGTGTCAGAGCATGAATTCTGAAGCCAGACTGCTTCGTGTTCTGGCTTAACCACTGGCTAGGTGTGCAGTCTTGGATGAATTACTTACCCTCAAATAAGAATATTAATGGGGAGCCCCTAGTGAGGTTGCTGTAAAGAATAAAGGATGTGGGGTGCTTAGGACTATGTCTGGCACATAACAAGCACTCAGTAAATGTCAGCAATTACTATGTTATTTAATTTTACGCTCACGATAACTTAATGAGCTAGTCATATTTGACTAGAAATAGTAAATTAGAGTAACCCATTCAAGAAATTCAGGTGAAATGGAAGGAGGCAACATTTCAACTAGCGTTTTCATAGAAACACAGAAAACAGTCAATCCTTTTCGCAGAAGAGAAATGTGCTTTTCACTCAGAATGGTTTCAGTTTTCTGTATAATTGGAAATTAAGCAAGGAGCAAGAGCTGGTGATAAGGCCAAGAAATTTTTTGTTTTGCCTTGTTTGTTTTTATTTGAAACTGGGCTTGCATTTTATTTCATGAGGTTTTTTTTTTTTTAATATCATCTTTACCTAATGATTTGGAACAAAATGTTACTTTACCTTCAGCAGTCTGAATTACTTTTGGTTCTAACTTGCTCGGTGAAGAGAATTGCTTTTAATCTTCGCAGCTAATGAATCATCGAACTTTACATCAGAAACCAGGGATGTACTGTATGGTGACTAACATAATATAATAAAAAAAACATTAAAAAAAAAGAACTTGAAGAATTATAGAAATAAAAATAATTAATCACCTAAATGAAACACAAGGAAGAATCACATCAGAAACCCACGCAACCGGAGCTAAATAGAGGGGAGGGGCTAGAATCAGGGACAGACCTTGTTTTTAAAAGGAAAATTCTGCTACAAATCACTGTCCCCTTGAGAGGGAGAAGGAGTGATTCTATCTATCCCCTCGTAAGAGGCAGTTGTATATTCATCCATCTTCTTGAGATATTCTGTTATTCCCCATAGAGTTTAAATTTGGGTAATTTGGTTCTTTTGTTTTTTCCTTTGTTAAATAAGAATTAATGCTGCTCTTAGACACAAATGCCATTTAAAAAATGCTATAAAGTAAAGAGTTTGATCATTTGTTCCTGGGCAGGGGAAAGAAGGGTTTAGATAGCTAGCAAGATTTTTTTGTATGTGTGATTTTTAAAAATTGTGGTAAAATCCATGAAATACAAAATGAACCGTTTAAACCATTTTAAAGTGTAAAATTCAGTGACATTTAGTAATTTTCATAATGTTGAGTAACCATCACCATTATCAAATTCCAGAACATTTCCTCACTCCAATGGAAACCCATACCCATCAGGTGTCACTTCCCTTGCTCCCTTTCTCCCGGTGCCTGGCAACCACCAACATGCTTTCTGTCTCTATGGATTTGCCTGTTCTGGATATTTCAAATAATTGGAGTCATGCAGTATGTGACCTTTTCTGTCTAGCTCCTCTCTCTTAGCATAATGTTTTCAAGACTCATCTATTTTGTACTATGTATCAGCACTTCATTCCTCTCTTTGGCTAAATAATATTTTATTGTATGGATATACCAAACTTTGTTTATCGATTTATTGGATGATGGACATTGGACTGTACCCACATTTTGGCTATTGTGACTAGTGCTGCTATCTACATTTGTACATGAATTTTTTTGGAACACCTGTTTTCAGTTCTTTTGGGTATATACCCAGGAGTGAAATTTCTGGATCATATGTTAATTCTTTGTTTAACTCACGGAAGAACTGCCAAACTGCTTTCCATAGTGACTGCACCACTTTACATCGTCATCTAGCAAGCTTTTAAAACCTTAATACCACAATTTACGAAAGTTAAGGATATACCTGCCCCCAAAACATATTTATTTTCCAAGGATATATACATGTCTAAGATAGATGTAAAACCATGGATCAGTCAGATGTGGACATTCCAGGCACTGGAACAAGGTCTCTAAGAATGAAGTAAAACTAATCTATCAGACTCCATACTGTCCCTTGTTGAAGATCCCAACCAGGGTCAAGGTCAGCCAAATCCCTTTGCCCTGCTTTTCAAGCACCTAGAACTCTTCTGACGCCTTGTAGAATTCCCAGGCACCTAGTCATCAAGAAAGTCAGGAAAAGGGATGTTCCTGGAATATGGACATTTCCGTCCTAAAAAAGCATCCATATCTCCCATCTGATTCACTCTCGGTCTCTGCATCCAGAGCTTAGTCAATATCCCCAGGTGTAAATTGCCAAATCATACGTGGTTTCTTTTTTTTCTTCACATTTTAACATGTTGGAAATCTACAGCTTCTTAGATTTCATGAAATGAAGTGATTTTGAGAAAGCAAGACTCAGATTTTTGATGTAGGACCTTAGTGGCCCTATTGGGGTTTATTGAATTTACAAAGCCAGGAATAAAATAGAATAGGGCTACCATGGCCTTCTCTGGCATATCCTATGGAGACCTACTCCCCCACCAATACACACTTCAGCCACCCCCATCTCTGGCTAACTCCGTTCATGATCCTTTGAGACTCAGCAGTCTCCTTCCCTGACATCTCCCACTGGGCTAAGTGTAAAACCTGTAGGTTCCACAGCACCTTCTACATGTTTCTGAGTCTGATGTAAAATACCAGGAGACCCATTGTGCCACTAAAATTGCAACAGAACTTTGTCCTGTTGCACTCTAGAGGCTTTCCTTCCCTTTATCAGCACTTGATAAATGTGTGCCTGGAAGTCAAGGGGCAGAGAGGAATTACCCAAGGAAAGCTTGTCCCCAGTACTGAAAGCGATTCACAGCATCAGCCCAACGGGTGCAAGTCCGTATGTGCAGGTTAACTTACTTGGCTAACACAGCCATTGATGGATTTTTTTGCTCTAATTTCTTAGTTATGATTACATCAGACGAAATGACCAATATCTTATCTAAAATGTGACCCAAGAAAGGAAAAGCCTAGTCTGGTAGCCTCCAAACTGGACCCCACACAACTTGAGAGGTACACACACTTTACAAGTTACCTGAGCTTCATAATTTTAAAGAAATTAATTTCCAGATCCTTAACCTGTATCCTAAAATACATCTTCCTGAAAACAAGCTTGTGGTAGACAAAACTACTGGTGGTTTCTCCTTTCTCACCTTCCCCTTTTATAGTCCCCTTCCCACCACTTTGCAAAAGAAAGGCATACCTCCCATCCACCTGGCATGTTTTCTATAATTGCCTTGTACTTCTGGATATACAAACCTTTAGACCAAAAACAAGTGGACCATTTGAAATATTGATGTCTGGCTTTGTGTTTTTCATTGTCTTATACATGATTCTTTTAAGAGAAAAGCATGGAGTTAGATAATGGGTATCTTGATTCATGTTGAGTTATCCAGAATTCATATACACTTAAGAAGGAGAAGGCAGGAATGCTGACCATTTTTCTCTAATAACCTTTCCTCTTCCATCTCCTGGCTATTGCTACAGAACGTGTCCCTCTGGGGAGAAGCTCTTTTGAGAGCAAAGCAAAGACAAGATTACTGATGAAAAGTGCTGAAGGGCACTGTGCCTTATTTCATCATGGCCGGGTGCCATGTTTTACCCATTAGTAGTAAAATTTGTGTTAAAAATGAGATGGTCGCCATGGGAAGGCATCTCATTGCTGTTATTTAAATTGAAAAGAGGTTAGACTTCTCCTGCCAGAAAACTAGTCTGATTTTGCTGATAATGAGGACTGGCTTTTTCAATTAGATTAGATGAGGGATGTTATCTACTAAATGAACAAGCTGAATCAGCAGCTCCAAAATTATGATGAAAATATATTTAAAAACACAGAATAAGACAAAAGTGTTTTATCAAATATATTGGACTGGTAAAGGTGAAATAAATGAAACCTTTGAATTTCCCCCACCCTTTCTGAGTATATTGTAATAAAGAGCTTGTCTCTCAAGGTAAGCATAACAGGAAGTCATTCTTTCATTAAAGTACTGACATACTTTCATACCGGCTGGTAATATTTATCTCCCCGAATCCTGGAGTGGATCTATCTCAGCCCAAATCCACCCCTGGGGCCCGGAACCTGTAAGAATTCTTTACACCCCAGCAACTGTAAGGTTAATACCTGGTACAGCTAAGGGTTTTAGGACCCTGCTCTAGGACTAAGGCCTGTATCCAGTCCAGTTGGATAGGCTGGTTGCATATCTTACTATAAGTTAATATTTGGATATCACTTCTAGTCATGAGTATAATTAATAGTCACTTTACAAATCTTAGTAAACGTTCTAGGGTAAACTGAGAAATGGAAAAGAGTGGACTCCAAAGACGGATAACAAATAATTTTGCAAACTGTTTTGTTCCCAATTTTTAAAATATTTCAACAAACTTGAAGGAGGACCTGAGTTGCCAGTTGATTGAACATGAAAGCAATTTTTGATGAGCTCTCGCTGTGTGATGTTAGCATGGAACTATGAGAAAGTTTAAAGAATTGGATGAACTTGTCCTATTAATGCTTCCATTCTCAGCCACGTATTTCTGAGAACATTGTTTCTCAGGGCTTGCATTCCTAAAAATGAAGAATAGAAGTAATATTGATGCTGAAGTACGATTTTTTTGTAATTAAACAATTCTCATCCACAAATACATGAACTGATTGGGGGGAAAAAGCCTCATCTATGTATCATTAACAAATACATTCGGAATAAAAATTTACTTTCTGTCTTGAAAAATTATCACATTTTATAATGTGATTATGTTGTTCTGGTCAATTGTGCATTTCTAATGATTGCAATGAGAATTCAATCCAGAAAAAAAAAAATTTAATACATAGAGCCTTAGAGCCACTGGAAACAATAAATTTCAATTTATGTACATACTGTTATTGTAGAGGATATTTACACAGTGATCAACAAAAGATTTCTAAGTGTAAAATATACTTATTTGGGATAAATTTTTTTATGGGAAGTGGAATGGAAATAAGAGGCAAAGATCTAAAGGGGGCACCGGGGTGGCTCAGTCAGTTAGGCATCTGTCTGAGGCTCAGGTCATGATCCCAGGGTCCTGGGATCCAGTCCACACAGGGCTCCTTGCTCAGCGGGGAGTCTGCTTCTCCTTCTGCCCTGCCTGCCCCCCCACACCATCCCCCTCACTTCTGCTCACTTTCTTTCTCCCTCTCTCACAAAAATAAATAAATAAAATCTTTTTTAAAAAGAGTCAAAGATATAAATGAACTACCTAATATTTTTGCCTCTTAAAGAAAAGTTTTTTTCATGTATTTAAAAATAGGTGAGGTATATCAAATTAATCTGGAATTTATGTTCTACTGGTTACATGTGAAAGACTGGTATAATAATTTATTTTTATCCACACACCATTGTATTGGCCTTTCTGATGTTTTCCTCAACAAGCATTGGATTTACTGAAAGTCATTTCTTGGGTTTCTGAGGCCTGCTGTGGTACCCACGGCACGTACAGCCATGAATCAGGGTCACTCAGCTTTAGGAAATTCTTCTAGCATAGTCTGACTCCTAATTTTTCATACACAAAACTAAGGTTTGGGGAAACTAGTTACTTATTCCGTGTCGCACAACCTTTATGTGATAGACTGGAATCCAGGCTCTTGATCTGGTGCTCAGTTTCTTAAACTACAGTCTAATACAAATGGAATTTGTATTACCTATTTAATGGATCAGATAAGAATATTCTCTAGGGTGAAACTAGTATGTATGTATGTATGTATGTATGTATGTATGTATTGAGTCTCTAGACATAATAGCAAAGTGCTAGCATATGTTAGGAAAGCAAAAACACTCGTTTTCTTGTGGATATGTCTCCCTATTTTGTATCTCTAATTGCTAATGCATTTATCTGTTATGCGATAGCCTCAGGTCCTTGATAGTTCCCTGGACAATGTGAGAAGCCAATAGTTTAATGATTTAGAGAAGAGATTTTCAAGCTGTGAGCCATGGGAGCTCTGCAGAGGTAAGGGCAGGGAGATGGGGGCCTGGCGGGAAAGCAAGCCTTGGGGCTCCTGTTCCTTCGTTAACAAGTGAAGCTTTGTTTTTCTCAGTGGGGTGGGGATGTTGCCCTGGGCTTGGCGGGGGGGGGGGGGGGGGGGGGGGGGGGGG
>NW_024423343.1:14772453-14789805 GCF_017311325.1 Ursus maritimus | reverse complement strand
CTCGAGGCAGGAATTTCTGGCACTGAACCTCTCTCTTTGGGGATGTGTTTTGAAAGGCGCTTAAAGGTGAGGGTGTTCAACAGTAAGTAGTGATGTCAGGGTCGACTCTGATGAGGGTTCCATGCACACTACAGAATATCCGTGTAAAATGAGGCGACATGAGATACATGTGAGCAGGAGAAAATTATTTTGAGGACATTCATGGTGAGTTTTGTAACTGGTTTTAAATTCTGAGTATGGAAAGAGATGCTCTCTCTCATTCTCAATCACCTTGCCATTTTATAGGACGTCTGTTTGTTTGTTGGGGCTTATTTCTGTTTTTGTAGTTGGAACACCATTTCAGTTATTATCCCCATCTACAGGTAGAAGGAGAAAGATGGAAGGTGATCTGTCTTCTATTCTTCTGTTAACTGGGAAAAATGATGCCCTAGAGTTTTAATAGAACAATTTGGAGTCCTTGGTAACTTCTTTTTTCTCTATGGCTTTAAAAAAAACCCATTTTGTCCTTTTCATAATTGTGTTGTAGACATTCTCTGTACCCTTGGCCTTTTAAGAAAGATGAACTTTTGTGCTGTTTGAAAATGTAATGAAAATATTAAATAGTTGTAGACTCATCATTAAATCAGCCATGAGAATGAGTCTATCCTAAGCCTAAAGGAAATGCATCAGTGGGCTTTGAAAAAAGCATATGCCTTTCTACCTTCACCATAACATCCTCTGGGGAAGGTCCTGCCCATTTCAGTACTGATCATAAAACAGCTTCTGCCACTTTCTTTCTGAAGTCTCTTTGGTACTGAGGGGTAATGACATTCTTTTTTTTTTTTTTTTTTAAGATTTTATTTATTTATTCGACAGGATAGAGACAGCCAGCGAGAGAGGGAACACAAGCAGGGGGAGTGGGAGAGGAAGAAGCAGGCTCACAGCAGAGGAGCCTGATGTGGGGCTCGATACCACAATGCCAGGATCACGCCCTGAGCCGAAGGCAGATGCTTAACTGCTGTGCCACCCAGGCGCCCCGGGTAATGACATTCTATTCTTCTCTTTTGTTCTCATCATTTTTCCTCTGCCATTTCAAAGTTATATAACTTGTGTTTTCCCAGTTCTTTAGAAAGGTGATGTTTTTAGTGTCAACTTTCTACTTTTGTGGAAAATCCAGATCCCTTAAAACAAAACCACTCTGTCTAGTTGTTCCTGGGATTCTCTAGTGGATGATCCAGGTAGAGACACAAACAGGTAGAACCTGTCACTTTCCTCCTGTCTTGTATGTTTTCTCCTATACACCGAACTGTGCGTTTGCATGCTAGCTGGAAGGGTTTTTCTCCTTGCTCCCTGAGCACTTGGAAAGATTGGGTAGGCAGCAGTCTTATTATCTCTTCCTTAAAAACCAAGGTTCCAACTTAGTGAGGCCACTGTTCTAAAATAAATTTTATTTATTTATTTGCTGGGGGGAGACAGAGAGAGCACAAGCAGGGCGAGCAGCAGGCAGGGGGAGAGGGAGAAGCAGGCTCCCCTCTGAGCAAGGAGCCTGATGTGGGGCTCGATCCCAGGATGCTGAGATCATGACCTGAGCCAAAGGCAGATGCTTAACCAACTGAGCCACCAGGTGTCTATGACTGTGTGTGTGCGTGTGTGTGTATGTGGGGGGGGTGCAAGAGTGATAGTGAGGATGAGGAAGCAGCAGGAGGGATATGGGGGGGACAATTTAGATCATTTACATTTGTGTGATGTCTCATATTTGGGGTCCTTTCTTTATATCTTTTGCCTCACATACTTCTACATGATAAGGAAGAAAAGCATTGGCTCCCTCATTACAAAATGAGTACAAAGTTGTCTATTTTTGGACATCAAAACCACAAGACTAGCTGGAAAACAATATAAATTCTGGTTGGAGAAAGTAAACTATTAGGGGGAAACAACAGGTGGAGAAATGAATGTGTTTGGTGATGAGATCTGAACCAGTCAGGGTTTGGGAAGGAACACAGATGGCACATGTAAACGGAGCACAGGCAAACTTTGAAGATGTTACAGTTTGGGTTCTGGACCACTATAATAAAGTGGCTATTGCTATAAAGTGAGGCAAATGAATAGCTTGGTCTCCCAATGCATATCAAAGTTATGTTTATACTATACTGTAGTCTATTAAGTGTGCAATAGCATTATGTCTAAAAAAAAACAATGTACATACTTTAACTTAAAAATACTTTATTGCTCAAAAATGTTTTTTTTTTTTTAAAGATTTTATTTATTTATTTGACAGAGACAGCCAGCGAGAGAGGGAACACAAGCAGGGGGGAGTGGGAGAGGAAGAAGCAGGCTCATAGCGGAGGAGCCTGATGTGGGGCTCGATCCCATAACGCCGGGATCACGCCCTGAGCCGAAGCAGACGCCCAACCGCTGTGCCACCCAGGTGCCCCAATTGCTCAAAAATGTTAACCATCATCTGAGCTCTCAGCAAATCACAATCATGGATCACAGATCACCATAAGAAATATAGAATAATGAAAAAGTTTGAAATATTATGAGAATTATCAAAATGTGACACAAAGTGAGTGGATACTTTTGGAAAAATGGTGCTGGTAGAATTTTCTCAACATAGGGTTGCCAAAGACCATCAATCTGTAAAGCAAAACAAAAAAACCCCACACCATATCTGTGAAATGCAGTATCTGAGAAGGACAATAAAGCAAATACCATAAAATGAGGTATGCCTGTAATGTGACGAGGTTTAATAAAGGGGCTATTTAGCAAGGCATGGGAGAGCTTGAAGGAAACAAGTGCCTCGGGGCTGGAAGAGTAAGGAGCAGCAAACACTGCTGGGCCTGAAGGGACAAGTGAAGGAAGCAGTGACTGGAACCTGGGAAGGACAGTTGTGTGGAGAGGACCCTCCACCAGTAGGAGTTGGTCTTTGATGAAGAGACACAGCCAGGCCACAGTGACCAGGCCAGAGCAAAGCAGGGAAAGAATACTGTCACCTCACTGTCCTTCCACTCTCTGGTCTTCTGCTAATGCCCTGGAAAATCAGAGAAACTGAAGAGAAAACAAGGAAGCACATTGATGTAATCCGTATGATTCAACCTCCCTGGGCACGGAACCGTGGAGAGGTTAGAGCATGAATGAGGGGAAAGGGGGCTGCAAACGGAAGCTTTTTAGCCAAGACATTTCTAGTCCAACTGACAAGATAGTAGACTTTAAAGAAGACCTGAAAGTAGACCATCCATCAGAAAAGTAATGGGTTTCCAACTGGGAAATGCTCACAACAGAAAGTCTCCATTATAAACAGAGTTGACCTTTGAACGACACGGGTTGGAACTGTTCAGGTCCACTTACATGTGGATTTTTCTCAATACCTACATTGGAAGATTTTTTAGGGATTTTTGACAATTTGAATAAACTTGCAAATTGCCTAGAAATAATAAAAAATTTAAGAAAAAGTTCGGTATTCATGAGTGCATAATATATATGTAGGTACTAGTCTACTTTATCACTGGCTATCATCAAATATACACAAATCTATTAGAAAAAGTTAAAATTTATCAAAACTTATGGCTACTCTTTCAGACTATACCCTGCACCATTTGCAGTCATGAGGAATGTGAAGATGCCATATTAAATCCTACCTGCATAAAATTAACTATAGTACATCCTGTACTGCTCCAAAGATCTCATAGCCACCTCCTGCCCTTAGTGCCATGAGCTCAAGCGTTGCAAGTATTGGCTTAAAATGCTATGTGACCTGGATCGCCTCTGCAAAAACGCTACGTGATGCTAATCATCGCTGTATAGTCTCTCTGGTAAACTGTGTATCACAGCGAGAGTGACCTCTCACGGCTCTCAGTGTTAGTAGTTAAGTTTTGGGGGAGTCAAAAGTTATATGCAGAATTCCAAGTGCATGGAGGGTCCGTTTCAAGGGTCAACTGAATAAACATTAACACTTGTGAGACCCTCGGTAATCTGGGAAGTAATTAAAAATGCTTTCCTATTGAATACTCACAAGAAAGTTAGGTAAAGCAAGGGTTCAAAGATTACTTTCCCCATGTTATGGGTAACAAACCTGAAGCAAAGAGAGCTGAAGTGATACGTTCAAAGATGGCGGCTCTTCCAATTTCTAACTTCTCATTCAGTGCTTTTTTACTTTTGACTTCTATTTATACTTTACTGCACCATTCCCAGGGGACAGAATTGCACATTTACTGGAAATTCTCAACCATCCGAATTTCAAAAAGTATATAGAAACAGAGGACACTTGCTTTTGCCTCACAGTCAGTTTTCAGTGTATCAATGCTCCCGTAGGAAAAGCAACCGGAATCCCAAAGTTTTGAGGAGTGATGTAGATCGTTAGTGAGGATCTGGCTTAGGTGGGAAGCAAAGGGAGAAGAGAATTACAGTGCCTAATGAAAAGCAAAACCTCTCTAGAGTCATGTTTTCCAACCACCAACTCAAAACTCTACCCAAATGTCTCCTTTATCCTTGCAGCCAAATAAGGCAACCAGTAGCCCTTCCCAGAAGTAGCGGAAGAGGTAAAGGCAGTGAAAGATGTCTATAGTAGGAGTTAATAGTTTGTCTGGGTCACATGTGAAACGGTCATCAATATCACTCATGGCTTTACCACACGCCTCTGGACAGAAGTAATTACATGTTGGTTTTCACTCCTTGAAGGTTTTGCTGAATTAATTCTTGTTGGGTGTGTGTGTGTGTGTGTGTGTGTGTGCATTTTTCCTAATTCTTGGGATCAGAAATTATTTTTTTCCCTTTTCTCTCTTATACAAGCATCTGTAAGTAGCTTAAGCCTGATGTGAAATGGTACAAATACCCAGCATTTTTATTCCTAATCAGATCGCTGTATAAAATCCATTTGAAAGTGTCAGCTTATCATCCAATGGCAGCTGTCTAAAGAAATTACAAGAAATACTCATGGTCTTTTTTCGCTTTTGCTTTTTACAATAGAAGTTGGCCAGAACTTTGGCATAAGTTTTACCAGCAGAATAGACATTAAGTCATTCGGCAGAGATTGTAAAACTCATTGAGGAGTATGGGAAGATTTTAATATGCTGCTTTATTAATTTCGATATGTATTCAGCTCATGTTTTAGGAATAATGCTTGTTGTATAATTTCATACTGCCAAGGATAGTCTTCCAAAAAAGACTATAGAAGCATTTCTTTGAGAAAGAGAATATATGTGAAAACAGTTCGAAAACTGCTAAATAATTCCCAGGAAGGAGTACCGTGCAGCCATTAAAACCATAAACAGTATTTTCTATATGATTAAACTTTAAAATATGACACCCCCCACACTAATAGAAGGAAATATAAAAATACTATAAATAGTATTTAATACTGGTGATGATCTTTTTTTCTGTATTGTACTTTCCAAATTTCCTATGAGTCTGTGTTTAACGATCATAAAAATGAACATGATTTATTCTTTAAACAAAAAATATAAAGCCCTATCCTGGAGGCTAATTCCAAACCCAGTAAATGATCCTTGGGCATACACGCAACCTGACAATTTCACACTGAGACGGTGCCTAAAATAGGCCTGGCAGAATTGAAAGGAGAAACAATCCCTGCTTCTGGAAGGAACATTATAATTGAGACAGTTTGAAGAGGAAAGGTGAGCGAGCACAGCATAAGAACATCAAAATGCTATGTTTTATGGATGCTCGATGTAGAGCAGATGGCATTATACCATTCAAAATATATCGTTTCACCACCAAACATCAAACCTCTACCCTTGTGCGCCTAAATGCTATTTTTAGCTGTCATATACTTACGGCTGCGTGTTCTATGTAGAAGCTGTATTCTCATAAAAACCATTTGTGTTTAAAGTCTCTGCTTGTGTAAATCATAGCTATTTCCTACGGAAGCAATTAATTCGTCATTTAATTAGAAAAAAAGGGTCTGGTTTTACAGAATTTTTAAAAAAGATTTTTTTTAAAAAATTTTATTTATTTATTTGACAGAGATAGAGACAGCCAGCTAGAGAGGGAACACAAGCAGGGGGAGTGGGAGAGGAAGAAGCAGGCTCATAGCGGAGGAGCCTGACATGGGGCTCGATCCCATAACGCCGGGATCACGCCCTGAGCTGAAGGCAGACGCTTAACCACTGTGCCACCCAGGTGCCCCTAAAAAAAGATTTTTACTTATTTATTTGTCAGAGAGAGAGAGAGAGCACAAGCCAGGGGAGGGTCAGGCAGAGGCAGGCAGAGGGAGAAGCCTGATGCTCAGCAAGGAGCCAGATGTGGGACTCAATCCCAGGACCCTAGATCATGAGCTGAGTTGAAGGCAGATGCTTATCCTACTGAGCCACACAGTTGTCCCTGATTTCATAGAATTTTAACCAATAGTGTGAAAACAGTACTTAAAATCTGGGATCAAGGCAAACAATGACTTAGGATGTAAAGTGTTTACTCTAGACTTCCCTACAGGAAGTCAAGTACTTACGGTTAAGGTTACAGATTTGATGTAGAATCTGAGACAGAGGAGTAATGGCCTTCATATCAATCTATTTAGGATATTCATACCTTAGCTGAACACGCTGAAATTCTTAAGGGACTTACCCATGATCATTCAACTAATTAGTAACAAATAGATCACTCTATGTAGTGTGTGGTATCTTTTAGTGCTTCTAAATCTGGATATTTCCTTCAATTGCTATTGATTAATGTGTCTTCTAAATTAGATCTTAGACGTATGAGAGTTTGGGGCCTTAATGGGGGAAAAAATCAAGGAACATGAGAGCTGTAAGGAATCTGAGGGTTCTTCTAGTTCAGACCTCTTGCTTCAAAGGGGACGAGGAAACTCAGACTCAGTATGGGTTGGGGGAGCTCAGTGCTTCCCCTTTTGTCCTTTTTTGGTAACCAGAAGATCCAGAGGGGTATAGCTGAGTGTTGTACCTGTTCGAGCCTAGACCCACGTGAGGCGGAAGAGACACTCTATTCCAGGGGGACAGGAGGATGGAAGCTGGTTATGCCCAAGCTCTTCCATGTCAGAATTTGAGACGTCTCCTGAGTTCCTGCTCCCGTGACCCTGGCAGCTGCCCTCAAGTCCTCTTCCTCTTGAACCCTGATGCCTCAAACTTTTCTTTGTCTCTGGGAGCTCGTTAGTATCCTTCTACTCAATTTCCTTTTTCTTTTCTTACAAGCCTCCAGAGTTGGTTTCTGTGCCTCCCAACAGAGAACCTGACCAATGCACCCAGCATAGGTAAATTGAGTTTCCTAGTGCTCCATAGTCAGTGAGTGGGGAGAGCAAACCTGCTGCCTCATTCTCAAGGATCTGGACTAAACATGTTTCCTCTACTTTTTAAAAAAAGAGCTTTGTGGACATACTGTATAATTAATTCTTCATGGCCTTCGCCTTATCCTAATATCTTAAAATTGTGATTCATTCCTTAGCAGGTCAAATCAACACTTCAGTATGAATGAATTTATCGTTAACAGAAAATGTAACCCTTAACTTCTGTGGACACCGTGTTCTCAACTCTCAGCAGAATTTTCTCTTCACCTCAAAAATTGTTTATCAGGTTATTTCAATACTTTATGCCCTTTTCTTCAAGGACTAGTAATTCACCAATTCCTTTTAATTGTGTGGAGTCAATGTTCCTATAGAGATCTGACATAGCAAATGCTCGATAAATATTTGTTGGTTAATAGATCTCTTATTAACAGCTAAGTAAATTTTGGGCAATTCAAAACAGATGAATGTTTACAACCACAGCAGTGGGTGATTGAACTGGCATGTCACCAATTCTATTAGCTTCTGCCCTGAATCTCACCCAATATACCTAATTTCACTCTATACACCTAACCCTGAGAATAAGGCAGAAATGAATGCCATCAATCTCATTCAGGCCACTTAAAAGAATATCACATACACATTTTACTCACATCAGGATCTCAACCAAACTACAGAGCGATTTGGTTGCTTTTATTATATCTTGTTCATTGTCTAGTTCTGTCTTTGCTGTCTAATTATGTACATGGCACTTGAGGTGATAATCATAGTGAGAATTATTAGTTAAATTCTAGAGAGTAAAAGAAAGATTTTGACATTGGAGAGTTCCTGAGTTTGGTAGTATGCAAAACTTATAATGTCAAATATTGTTATAGCTAAAACAGTGATACTCCTGTGACTCCTTTTGTTTTGTTGACTATATCACAGCCTAGAAAAGAAATAAGGATTTTTTTTAAAAAAATTTGCTTAGATTGTAACAACTTTGTCTGAATCAATTACAGGTCTTCCTTGTCTTCTCCCAAATATCATATTATTTTCAATTTGAGAAGCATTTATTTAGTACCTATTATCCATGCATTATTCATATAATGGACACTGAATTACTAACATTGAGCTTAGTGCCTCTCAAATAGTAGACATTCAAAAACAGTGATTAGAGGCAGCCCCTCGACGAATAGGGCTTATCCATAGAAAGGGTTAGATAAGTAACAAATAACTAGCATACAAGGGATAAGGCATGCTATAAGAAAACTATGAACGAATTTCTGAGTTTAAATTAGAGAAAAATTATACTTGGAAAAATTATTTAGAAGTTGTATTATTAAGGACAGGTTAAAACATGTTACAGTAAAAATTTGATACGAAACATTTACCAAAACACGGCTTATTTCTCCTTCTTATATGCTCAGTGTGGAATGAAGAGAAGATCTGCTGTACAGTCACGTAAGGATCCAGTGTGATGAAGACTCACCATCTCTTAGCTTTGCCATTTAGGACAAAGTAACTTCCAAGATCATGAGATAGGGGACTCACGCGATGGCGCACAGAGTCTTAAAAGTCTGAACTCAAAAGTGACATCTGCCACTTGCACTTAACATTTTTTTTAATGATTTTTATTATATATATGTTAGTCACCATACAGTACATCCCTGGTTTCTGATGTAAAGTTTGATGATTCATTAGTTGCGTATAACACCCAGTGCACCGCAACACGTGCCCTCCTTACTACCCATCACCAGCCTATCCATTCCCCATCCCTCCCCTCTGAAGCCCTCAGTTTGTTTCTCAGAGTCCATAGTCTCATGTGCACTTAACATTTTTTGACTAGAACTAGTCATATAGTTCTGCTTAAGGGCAAGGGACTGGAAAGTATAGTGTTCCTTCTTGCTCAAGAGAATGGAGAACCAGGGGTGCTGGGTGGCTCAGTTGGCTAGAGTGTCTGCCTTCAAGTCAGGAACATGATCCCAGGGTCCTGGAATCGAGCCCACATTGGGCTTCCTGCTCAGTGGGGAGTGCCTCTCCCTCCTCCTCTCTCTCTGCTGCTTCCTCGGTTCTCTCTCTCTCTCCTTGTCAAATAAGTAAATAAAATCTTTAATAAAAAAATAAAAAATAAAAAGAAAGAAAAGGAGAACCAGATATACGTGAGCACTAGTAATCTCTTTCAAATTTTTTCTGAAGAAGGTAAGGGTGGGGGCATTTATTATGATCCTTGGAGAGAGTGGATATTTGAGTATTTCAGATAGAGACAATAGCATGTGCACAAAGATTGGTGAGGGCATTGAAAGTAATCCTCAGAAAATTGTAAATGGCTTTCATTTGTGACATGAGATAAAGAGGTAGAGTCTAATGTCAAGAGATTAAAATGGAAAAGTAGGCTCAGAAGTATTGCAGAGGACTTGTATCTAGAACCAAGCCTATGTAACAGGTTTAGTTGGCCATGGAGTACTAATTGGGTATGTGTGATGCCAGCACAGCACAGCCATGTACTTTCAAGCACGGGGTGTTCTTAATTTAGAAAGAACATCAAATGGAAGAGAGTGTCTCATAAGAAGATAATTGCAAGTATTAATGAGTCAGTGCTTCATTGATTGGCTGGAGAAATGTCCAAACCAGCAAGATAGGTGTACCCAGAGGAAAATGTAAACTGTGTTAACTAAAAGTGGGAAAATATATGTGAACGGGAACTGAAATATATGAAAGACAACGCCTATGCGTTTTAAGTTGGGTTGTTAGAAAATAATCTGCACATGATTTTAATATTTTTAAGTATATTGAGACTTATCTTATGGCCCAACATACAGTCTACATTGGCGGAAGTACGAAGAATGTGTGTTCTGCTTTGGTTGAGTATAGTGCTCTGTAAATATCAATAAGACCAAGATAGTTGGTAGTGTTGCTTAGGTCGCCCTCTATTTTTACAGGTTTTTGGTCTAGCAATTCTGTAAATTGCTGAGCAGTGGGAGTTAGAGTCTCCTACTATAGGCAGAAAATTGCCAACTTACCTCTTGAATTTGTCAATTTTTGAGTCATATAGAGTAAGGCTGTTTTTAGGTGCATACACATTTAAGGTTTTTAGGCTTTGTGAGGAATTAACCCTTTTATTATTATGGAATATTCCTCTTTATATCTTTATTTGTCTTGAATACACTTTTTAAAGATTTTATTTATTTATTTGAGAGGGAGAGGGAGAGAGAGAGAGCCTGACATGGGTCTGGATCCCAGGACGCTGGGATCATGACCTGAGCTGAAGGTAGACACCCGGCTGAGTCACCCAGGTGCTCCTGTCTTGAATACTTTTATCTGATATTAATACAGCCCCTTCAGCTTTCTTATATATCCAGTTCACATGCCATATAGCATATGCAGTCTCTCTATATAGTATTTCCATCCATTTATGCAGCCTACTTGTGTCTTTGTATTTAAGAGTATCTCTTATAGGCAGCATACAGTTGAGTCTTACTTTATTATTCATTTTGAGTATCTCTACCTTTTAATTGGAACACTTAGTCCATTAATATTTATGTGATTATTCATATGATTGGATTTAAGCCTTCTTATTTTATTATTTTTTATTATATTATTTATTTTCAACCATTGCTTCTGTTCTTTTGTTCCCCTATTTCTCTTTTTCTGACTTGCTTTGTATTACTTGAATTCTTTAGAATTCCATTTTATCTATTGGCATTTAGCTATATTTGGTCCATGCATTTAAAACATATTTTAGGCATTTGAAATTATACATTTGCTATCATATAAGCAAAGCCATATCTATGGTAATATGTACTATTAAGGTATTATTCGAATGTTAAATCTCATTTCAATCTGTATAGTTTTAGAAATGTGGACAATTCATAGGGTGCCAGCAAAGAGAAACAGAAATGATAAAAGGTTTGGAACTAAACCAAAGAAGAAAAACAAGCAGACATGATTTGTCCTGAAGAAGAGAAAGCTCAGAGATGATGTTTGCCTTTAAGTAGATGAAGCATTTTCTTGCGGTGACCCTCTGTTTCCATCCCTACCCCAAAGAGTAGCAAATAGCATTAATTGTAAGTAGGTGGACTGTATGGTTGCAAGGGAAAACAAGTCTGTACTAAATCTGCAAGGGTGTAATGATGCTAAAGTCCAGGGGAATAAAATAACATATTTATCTCAATATCTTTAAGAAAGCATTCTGTGTATCCTTGCAATCTATCTACCTGTCCTCATTCCTACAGAAAGCCCATAATCAATTTTGCCTTTGACTATTTGTATAGGTATGGATTACCTACATGCAGAGGAAGGATTAAGTTATATTGGAAATTTAGTAAAATACTATAATTTTTGAACCAAATGCAAAAAGTTAGTCTCAACTTGATATGCTTGAAGAAAAAGTCTGAAATAAAATAATATTATTCAGGAACAGGGTTGAGGTTTAGCAAATAGAATAACAGGATACCTCGTTAAATTTGAATTTCAAATAAAGAGTGGGTTTTAGTGTAAGTATGTCCATGAAACAACTGGGACATACTTAGCCTAAAAGATGATTTGTTGTTGATTTGAAATTCAAATATAAGTGGGCAAAGTATATTTTAATACTGCCATCAGTTCTTTCCCTCTGCTACTCAAGTCAAGAAATGGAGAGGATGATTTCCTTCTTCTTGAATCTAGGCTGGTCTTAGTGACGTGTGGACTCAAAACACACATTGGAAATGACACTCACAGCTTCCATGCACATCTCTTGGAATGCTTGACTTGGGGACACTCTCTCTGAACACAGATGCCATCCTGTGAGAAGCTCAGGTCACCCAGAGACATCATATTTGGTGATGTAACTTCCCCTCTTGGACTCCCAGCCTATAGCCAGCATCAACTGACAGACACTCAAGTGACTCATCCTTGACACTGACAAAGACTCCTTACGTCAAGGTTTTCAGAGCCTCCTTCTAGGGTAGGCTTCCATCACGGCCCCATCTTGCTAGACCTGCACAGGGCAGCTATAGCAAGACTCTTGCTAAGTCAGTTTGGAGAAAACCCTTCCACCTTTTGATTTCTGATGGCTTGTGATATCTAATCAAATTTCTCATCCCCTACTCTTTTTAAAAAAATTTATTAATAGACACACAGAGAGAGACCACAAGCAGGGAAAGTAGCAGGCAGAGAGAGAGAGAGAAGCATGCTTCCTGAGGAGTGGGGAGTCCACCATGGGGCTCAGTCCCAGGACCCTGGAATCACAACCTGAGCAAAAGGCAGATGCTTAACTGACTGAGCCACCCAGGCGCCCTGTCTCATCCCCTACTCTTTTTTTTTTTTTTAAGATTTTATTTATTTATTCAACAGAGATAGAGACAGCCAGAGAGAGGGGGAACACAAGCAGGGGGAGTGGGAGAGGGAGAAGCAGGCTCATAGCAGAGGAGCCTGATGTGGGGCTCGATCCCATAACGCCGGGATCACACCCTGAGCCGAAGGCAGACGCTTAACCGCTGCACCACCCAGGCGCCCCTCATCCCCTACTCTTAACACTTGATCACTCTGGTCTGGCCTCAGAAAAAATACTGTTTGGTCAGTTTAGCAAGAATTCCCCCTGATCTTGATGTCTACTCTTATTAATGTTCCATTCATCACCCCTGCTATTTGACTACAAATCCCTTGTTCTTGTTGTGTTTGGAATTGAGCCTAACTCTCCACTAAGGTTTCGTTTCCCCTATTGCAATAGTTCCTTAGTTAAAATAATTTTTTTTCTTCAACTACTATCAGGCCCTGGTTTTCTTTAACAACTTAGTTAAACCTTCAGATGACTGAAACCCCAGCCGACTGCAACACCATAAGAGACCCAAAGTAGGACCCTTCCAGCTGAAACAGTCAACATGTAAATCTGTGAAAAGTAATAGTAAGTTGTTGCTTTAAGTTACTAGGTTTTGGGGTGGTTTGTTGCAGTAGATAATTATAACATTCATCTGAGGATTTTTTAAAAGCAGACAAATTCTCATTACAAGTACATTAGCAGATAAACAGATGTAGCTTTCTGGTCAATATTAAGTACAATCATTTTTTTTTTTTTTAAGATTTTTTATTTATTTATTTGACAGAGAGAGACAGCCAGCGAGAGAGGGAACACAAGCAGGGGGAGTGGGAGAGGAAGAAGCAGGCTCATAGCGGAGGAGCCTGATGTGGGGCTCGAACCCAGAATGCTGGGATCACGCCCTGAGCGGAAGGCAGATGCTTAACCACTGCGCTACCCAGGCGCCCCTAAGTACAATCTTTTAAAAATATAAAAGTGTTTTCCTAATTAGATAGCAAATAATATATAATATTGGGCAGCCCTTAAGCTGAGTTAAAATTAATGGAGTTAATACTACTTTATCTTTATTGTTCAAAAAATAGAGGAACAGTCATTATCAATAACAGACTCTGTTTAATATTTTCCTCTCCTTTGTTATTCCCATTAGTGTGTTCATATGTTACCTAATTTAAGCATCTAAATAAATGTATAATGCTGCTGTTATTATCCTTGTTTTACTAGAGAGAAGACTGATGTCTAAAGTGGTTAAGTAATTTATTCAATATTTCTCAGTCAGGATTTAAATCAATGTCTTCTCATTTTCAATTCCAGGCTCTTTTCCAGGAAACTCAGGCCAGACTGGAATAATAAACCGAAATCCAAATCTGAAAGTGTCATCCTCAGTTTCTGAATCTTGAGGCCATTGCTGTCCTGAGGAGTGAATACTGTTTTACTTTTGGGAAATTCACATTAGGAAAGACGTTGTTTTCAGAGGTAATCACACAATGAAAAACTCGCTGAGACTGAATTTCACTCTGGAGATGATAGTATTGGTTTTTTCAAGTTTCAGTTTTGAGTTTTATTTTAATGAGAACAAAATGTGCCTTTATAGACGGAAGTAGATCCAGAGAGGGGAGTGCCTCACACCAGTTCTCAGGATAGAAAATGGTAGAGAAGCTACTAGAACCCTCATCTGCTCACCCCAGAGGTTTTCCCACCTTGTTTGAAGCCTCAGATCAAGGTCTGTAATTTGGTAATACGTGTGTGAGTTTTCAAGGAAAGCTCCATTAAAAACGCTTCTAATGTGTGTTAAATCAAGACAGTGCTTTGTAGCCACGAAAGATGAAGAAAAGCACTAAGGAAAGGTGCCACATTCAGCTAGACGCTGCCGCATGGCCAGGCTTCCTTCCTGGGCACCCTCCAAACTGCAGTGCACAACACCCCACTTGTCACTTGTCTCTCTATAGGCAGGTCTTAATTAGACAGATAATCCAGAGCACTGCTGCCCAATATGACTTGTTCCACATGAACAGAAATGCTTTCCAATTAGCACTGTCCGATAGGGTAGCATCAGCCACACGTGGCTATTGAGTGCTTGAAATGTGGCTGATGAGACCGAGGAACTGAATTTCTAACTTTGTTGAATTTAATTAATCTCAATTTAAGGAGCCACAAGTGGCTAGTGGTTACCGTACCGGACAGCACAAATCAGACTACAAGGGGATCGTGTTCATTTTTAGAAAAATGGGAAAAGCAGAAGCAGCACTCTTTTCTCTCTGGACTAGGGGATTTCTGTTGCATTGGGTCATGATGCTGATGGAAGCCCATGTCACTGGTTTTGAATCTCAAAACCATATTCAAATTTTCTTGTGTGTTTGTTTAAACTAATGTTTAATTCAACAGACTGGAAAGGAAAACCAGATTGTAGTGGCGTATGGTTCTTTTGTAGCTGCTTTATTATTCCTCCCTCTGTACTCACCTGTCTCCATCCAAAGCACAAAGGAAATGGGTCAGGAGTAGGGTTCTCAGAGAAAATACAGATTGCCCAATTAAGTTTAAGATAAATATAAATTATATATATTTTTAATAGAGGTATGTCTCCCATGCAATATCTGGGACACATTATACTATACATTATACTATCACATTATTTGTCGTTTACCTGAAATTTACATTTAATTGGGCATCTTCAATTTTTAGTTGCTACTCTCCAATGAGGAGAAGGACCCTAGCTAGGAGAAGGGCTCAAGGTCAGTTTCTGGGCTTCTGGGAGATGATTTGTATTCTCTAAACAGTGGAGGAGGAGAGACTATTAGTGTCAGGACATCTGAGAGACTAACCTCATGGGTAAGGCAGACAGAAACAGTGCCCAAAGCTATTCTAAGTACAAGTGGTTTGTAGAAAGCTTCGTTGATTCAGCTGGGTAGACTCATGCTCACGTCAGTAAGCTCTGGAAGCTCAAAATTATTGCAATATTCTTGGTCTCATGTAATCACCATCCAGGTCAAGAAACTGAAAATAACTCCCCATCTTCTGCCCCCTTCCCCTCTCCCAATCACTACCCCTTGCTCCTCAAAGATAATAACTCTGCTGACTTCTTACACAGTAGATGAGGTTTTTATTTTCTGTTTTGGGCTTCATGGAAATGAAATCTTTCACTGTGTATTCTGTGGTATAAGTTTTTTCCCCGGAAGGAGCTTCTGAGAGCCGTTGGCAATCTCCCATCACCTAATCCAATCAGAGATGGAAATCACTCCCAGCTGGTCTTTACTCAGTGGACTGTGGATTTCTATTGATGGTTCTCTCTTATTCTTGGGTGATATCCCTTTGCAGTCCCAGCCACAATCCTGGGTATTTCTTTCAGGCCCCCACTTCTCCATGGAACCTGAAATTCACTGTTGGTATGCCGGCCTGTGATTCTGTCCAGTGCTTTTATCATCATCACAGTCTCCCAGGGAATCGGGAGAACCTCTAGGTGCAAGCTCCCCCTGCCAGGCTCACTTCTCTGAGTTTTCTTCTTCTCTTGGCCCTTGGTGTTATAATTTTTTACTGCTTTAGAAGCTGTGTAATACCGAATACCTTTAATGTATTACTATTATTTTATTTTTATTATTATTTTTTTTTTAAAGAGGGAGAAGGGGAGCGGGGCAGGGGGAGAAGCAATGAGAATCTTAAGCAGGCTTCAGGCACAGCACAGAGCCCAATGCAGGACTCGATCTCACAACCCTGAGATCATGACCTGAGCTGAAATCAAGAGTCAGCCACTTAACCGGCTGAGCCACCCACGCCCCCTAGAAGCTGTTTAATATCTTTAAGTAGATTTTTGTTGTTCTACTTTGCTAGTTTTCAGCAGGAAAACCAGTCTGGGTTACTCAGTTTGCTATTTTTGCAAGTGGATTCCTCAACATGTAAGGTCTTAATGCATTCCACTTGCATGGACAGGACTGGAGACCCATTCAGCCCCAGATCTAGCTGTCCTTCGGCCAGAGAAGGGCAAATTTCTGGCCCAGAGGCAAGTTCTTTAGGGCCTAGAGGATGAGACGTGTTTCGCTGGGACTCGTACCAAGGAAACAGCAGTGACTCCTGTGAGTGCTTGTGCTGTCTCCTCCGTTCCGACTAGGAAAACAAAAACTCAATAAAGTTCAAATACGCTATCATGATTTTCTTAGATCTTGTTCATAACTTGAGATCATGAGCTTTTATCTTTTCTCCGAAAAAAGGAGCAGACTATTATTGTGGAATCACATATTACAATCATGCTGTCAAAACCCCATTTGTTAATTTAACATTCATTTAAGTTGAGTGATTAAATCCTTGTAAACCAAGACCCCTTTCCCTCAAAATATATTCTTAGCTTTACAGCTACCACTGTAACCCAGCTAGCTAACACACGCAGGGTTGTTGGTTGAATTTAAAAGGGATATTCTGCAGTTAAAATTAGTTTCACCCCCCCATCACGACAGCCGAAATGAAAAATGTAATATTGAAGCACATATGAGACGAAGCGAAATATTCTTTATTTGTTTCCATATCTTGTTTTATGATTGTGGTTTTAATAACTTTCTGGATGAATCACAGAGAAGAGCAATGACATGTTTTCAGTTCAAATTTCCGAAAGTGTATTTGATTTCCCCCCCTCTGGACCTTAATTTTCTTCCTGGCCTTTGCCATAAGGAAAGATTGTCAATAATTTTATTAGCTTTCATAGTCAAAACGTGGAAAGAATATCTTATTGCCTGTATGGTGTGTGGAAGCTTTGATATGACCCAGTAAATAATTTGTCAAATAACTTTTAGAATGTGATTTATTTTTCCCTTGCACCTTTGATATAAAATTCCTGTGCTTTGAAGCAGTACCATGAAAT
>NW_024423343.1:14560469-14772443 GCF_017311325.1 Ursus maritimus | reverse complement strand
ATCTGAGAGACTAACCTCATGGGTAAGGCAGACAGAAACAGTGCCCAAAGCTATTCTAAGTACAAGTGGTTTGTAGAAAGCTTCGTTGATTCAGCTGGGTAGACTCATGCTCACGTCAGTAAGCTCTGGAAGCTCAAAATTATTGCAATATTCTTGGTCTCATGTAATCACCATCCAGGTCAAGAAACTGAAAATAACTCCCCATCTTCTGCCCCCTTCCCCTCTCCCAATCACTACCCCTTGCTCCTCAAAGATAATAACTCTGCTGACTTCTTACACAGTAGATGAGGTTTTTATTTTCTGTTTTGGGCTTCATGGAAATGAAATCTTTCACTGTGTATTCTGTGGTATAAGTTTTTTCCCCGGAAGGAGCTTCTGAGAGCCGTTGGCAATCTCCCATCACCTAATCCAATCAGAGATGGAAATCACTCCCAGCTGGTCTTTACTCAGTGGACTGTGGATTTCTATTGATGGTTCTCTCTTATTCTTGGGTGATATCCCTTTGCAGTCCCAGCCACAATCCTGGGTATTTCTTTCAGGCCCCCACTTCTCCATGGAACCTGAAATTCACTGTTGGTATGCCGGCCTGTGATTCTGTCCAGTGCTTTTATCATCATCACAGTCTCCCAGGGAATCGGGAGAACCTCTAGGTGCAAGCTCCCCCTGCCAGGCTCACTTCTCTGAGTTTTCTTCTTCTCTTGGCCCTTGGTGTTATAATTTTTTACTGCTTTAGAAGCTGTGTAATACCGAATACCTTTAATGTATTACTATTATTTTATTTTTATTATTATTTTTTTTTTAAAGAGGGAGAAGGGGAGCGGGGCAGGGGGAGAAGCAATGAGAATCTTAAGCAGGCTTCAGGCACAGCACAGAGCCCAATGCAGGACTCGATCTCACAACCCTGAGATCATGACCTGAGCTGAAATCAAGAGTCAGCCACTTAACCGGCTGAGCCACCCACGCCCCCTAGAAGCTGTTTAATATCTTTAAGTAGATTTTTGTTGTTCTACTTTGCTAGTTTTCAGCAGGAAAACCAGTCTGGGTTACTCAGTTTGCTATTTTTGCAAGTGGATTCCTCAACATGTAAGGTCTTAATGCATTCCACTTGCATGGACAGGACTGGAGACCCATTCAGCCCCAGATCTAGCTGTCCTTCGGCCAGAGAAGGGCAAATTTCTGGCCCAGAGGCAAGTTCTTTAGGGCCTAGAGGATGAGACGTGTTTCGCTGGGACTCGTACCAAGGAAACAGCAGTGACTCCTGTGAGTGCTTGTGCTGTCTCCTCCGTTCCGACTAGGAAAACAAAAACTCAATAAAGTTCAAATACGCTATCATGATTTTCTTAGATCTTGTTCATAACTTGAGATCATGAGCTTTTATCTTTTCTCCGAAAAAAGGAGCAGACTATTATTGTGGAATCACATATTACAATCATGCTGTCAAAAACCCCATTTGTTAATTTAACATTCATTTAAGTTGAGTGATTAAATCCTTGTAAACCAAGACCCCTTTCCCTCAAAATATATTCTTAGCTTTACAGCTACCACTGTAACCCAGCTAGCTAACACACGCAGGGTTGTTGGTTGAATTTAAAAGGGATATTCTGCAGTTAAAATTAGTTTCACCCCCCCATCACGACAGCCGAAATGAAAAATGTAATATTGAAGCACATATGAGACGAAGCGAAATATTCTTTATTTGTTTCCATATCTTGTTTTATGATTGTGGTTTTAATAACTTTCTGGATGAATCACAGAGAAGAGCAATGACATGTTTTCAGTTCAAATTTCCGAAAGTGTATTTGATTTCCCCCCCTCTGGACCTTAATTTTCTTCCTGGCCTTTGCCATAAGGAAAGATTGTCAATAATTTTATTAGCTTTCATAGTCAAAACGTGGAAAGAATATCTTATTGCCTGTATGGTGTGTGGAAGCTTTGATATGACCCAGTAAATAATTTGTCAAATAACTTTTAGAATGTGATTTATTTTTCCCTTGCACCTTTGATATAAAATTCCTGTGCTTTGAAGCAGTACCATGAAATGTTACAGTGATTTAACTAAAGAATTTTATTAATTAAATCTTTACTTCATTGCTTTTTCATATAATGAAGAGAAATTTAAAACCACTAGAATGTCCATTCCATCAGGGAGGGGGCTTTGTCAATTTTCTTACATGCCTAGAAGTGGCTGGCACAGTAGTAGTTGTCAGTAAATATATGTTGAATGAGTAGAGCCTTACAACTGTGGATTACTAGAGACTACATGAATTTCAAAGGTCATGGAAGCCAAACCCCTGTTCCATAGATTGGGAAACTGTCAAGGCATAGATCTCCAAGTGACACAGTCAAAGTCAGAGAGAGCAGAATGATGGAGGAGCATCTAGACCCCATGTATGATCTCATGATCCTTGCTGAACACTACTAGCCTCCTGGTCTCATGAGTTCAAAACCTAATATGGTCTCGAGGTCGAAACTGAGATATGCCACTCAGGTTCCCCTCAAGGAAGGTTTTGTTATAATAGCAGGCAACCTTCAATCATTAACTCTTTTAAGGTCTATACAGGACCACCTCAAAGGAAGCAGTCTTCCAGGGATGTTTCTATCTGGTGGGATATGTAAAGGCCTGGCCCCTTCTGCTTGATGTGGGACAACCTGGCAAGCCATACTTGTCGAGTTTGCCAACACGCTGAACCCAGTTCAACTTCATCCTCTTCTCAATCCTGCTTCTTCTCCCTTCTTCCACTGGTATTGATTCCTAATAAATCACCTGCATCCCAAACTCTATCTCAGTGCCTGCTTCTGGAGAGCCCAAACTTTGATAGATCCCTACTCTGTTGACTCCATCTCCTCTAAAACATATTTTAAAGTTGGTGTTCCTTTACACTGTCTTTCAGGACAACTTTCTCTCCAAGTCTGCTGGTCCCCAGCACCTTTATGTTGTTACCCTGTGCCGTACCATCCTATGAACTTCATAATGAAGTTCAAACCCTGGTTCCCCTACCCACTAATTCCAAACATATGATCTTTCTATTATATCACACTGTTCCAATAAAACTCATTTCTCCCAAATCCCATTCCTTTTAGACATTATTAATGACATACATACAGTTAAGGAGTTAATCAAATAAATTAACCTCCCCTGTGTTGGCTTTCCTGATGTGTAACTTAAATGCAAGTCATTTAATTATAAACTCTGTAAATGTCGGTTCCATCTCTTTACCTCTCTTTTCCCCCTGATTTACACAATATTGAGTACCTGCTATTTTCCTGATCTTTCACAGAAGTTACTTTCTTTAATTCTATCAACGACTCTGTATGATAGATACTACTATGATATTTCTAGGTATTACAAAACCCATTATACAGATGAGGCCACTGAGGCTCAGAGAAGTGAAAAGACAAAAGCAGGCTCAGACAGCTGGTAAGTCGTAGATAAGTTGACTCTCAGCTGGATCTTGTTACTTTTCCATTCAGTTTTTCTTGAAGGTTGTAACAGAGAAACAAGTATTCAGACAGTCTGTTGGCTGAGGGCTCTCATAGGACCAGTGAATAAGGCAGAGAAGTGTTTTGGAAAGAGAGGTTATGCTTTGGAGACTTGTGTCTGTAACTTTGGGCACAAGTAACATGACTTTTCTCATCTTCGTTTCCTCAGTGGTAAATGGGGCTTATAATGTCTCTTCCATACATTTGCCGTTTGGGTTAGAGACAATGGATTATCACCCCTTGCACAACGTCTGGCACATCAAAGTGAAAGATGGTCATAATTATTAGTAATAGTACCAGTAGCATCAGTCTTAAACTAGATGTAGACTGTAAGAGGTTTGTTACTTGTGGAAACAAGAGGTCCAGGAACTATACTTTACGGCAATCTTCCTTTACTCTGCTTTTATCTGGACTGAAACATGATAACTTATTTTAGCAATGGGTTCCAAAGACCAAGTACACTTTTAGTGAAAACAGCTCTACTTAAAAACTTGTAGTTAAGTGTTGAAATGGCACGAGCCCATGGACTGCAGCTTTTAGCTAATCCTCTTGGCACTTTATAACCAAATAATTACCCAGCTTTCACAAAAAGGTCTGGAAATGTCCCTATTTTTGCAAGTACATTTGAAGGGAATGGTGCTAACTTAACCTCAAAGAAATGCTGTGTTTGGAATAGCATCTCTGTTTAATAGAAATGATAAATATCATTCGAGATAGACTAAAAAAATGCATTTATTTTCCCTTTAAATATATAATCTAAAATATTTACGAGCTTAATCATAACTTCAGTTCAGTGGCTGCTGTTTTCCTTAAAGAATATAATTAAATGTAAATAATAAAATAAAATACAATTATCATATGGTTTCACTTATATGTGGACATAAGGAATAGCATGGAGGACATTAGGAAAAGGAAGGGAAAAATTAAGGCGGGGGGCGGGGAGCAGAGGGGGAGATGAAACATGAGAGACTATGGACTCCAGGAAACAAACTGAGGGCTTCAGAGGGGAGGGGGTGGGGGATTGGGATAGGCCAGTGATGGGTATTAAGGAGGGCATGTATTGCAATGAGCTCTGGGTGTTTTCATATGCAAACAATGAATCATGGATCACTACATCAAAAACTAATGAAGTACTGTGTGGTGACTAACATAACATAATAAAAAAACTAATAAATTTAAAAAATTTTAAAAATAAAATAAAATAAATGAGTAGTGAAAAATAATTTGGTTACTTTAGTTTTCAGACTGTAAATGTTAAGTGACAGCCACCCCATTTCCTGAAACTGCTATTCTGATCATTCATAAATTCATGTAAATTCCATTAATTTAGCTAGAGTTGCCTGCAGGCCTTTATGATAAGATTATCATTACAATAGTAGATTAGCAATGTCTCACTCACATCGTATAACTAGATTTCTTTCTTTCTTTCTTTCTTTCTTTCTTTCTTTCTTTCTTTCTTTCCTTCTTTCTTTCTTTCAGAGAGAAAGAGAGGGCACACACAAAAGGGGAGGGGTAGGCAGAGGGAGAGGGAGAAGCAGGCTTCTTACGGAGCAGGGAGCCTGAGGCAGGACTCCATCCCAGGACCCTGGGATCATGGCCTGAGCAGAAGGCAGGCGCTTAACTGACTGAGCCACCCAGAGGCCCAACATTGTATAACTAGATTTCAAAAAGGTGGTTGACAAATGAGATTTCATGGGGAGGAAAAGAAGTAACTGGAGGGTAGGCAGGGTCTCCTTAAGAAAAAGTTAGGTTTAGACAGCTAGCTGACTAACCAGTATTGAATTCCCCACTCTTTCTTTTATGTAATTAATTATTGGCATTGCTGGTGATGTTGGTAAGCAATGTGCCCATTTAAAAAAAAACAACTGTATCTCCAAGCCTCCTTACAGATAGAAGTGATTAAACAAATAAATTCTGTTCAACGGAGTGGAAGCGGAAGTTTTTGGGTGGGCCCTGGGGATAAAATCCTCTGAAAGAGTGCTAACTTGGCTGGCCTGCCCCTTTGTCTCTTGCTGTTTTCCTTTCTTTCCCCAGAACAAGAACATGGATCAGCACCTTTGTAACGATGAGAAGGTAAACACAGGCAAAGATGGCTGGACTGAAAGAGAAGAGCCTGGATTCCTGATTCCATCACGGAACTCTTGTAACAGCCCTAAGCAGCTTCTTCCAGATTGCTAGTTACATGAGAAAAAGACAACTTTTCCCTATTTTAAAGTCTCTGGTTTCTGTAATCAGGAGCTGAATATAATTCCTACGTGGCAAGAGGGGATGCTTTGAAAAGAAAGAGGCTGGGCATATCTTTTTTTCTTTTTCTTAACATAGACTATAGAGAGTAAAACGAAATCAATCTTCTTGCCTGTTGGGGGGGAAGTAGAATATAGAGGGAAATCCTGAGAATTGGGGAAAAACTAGATTCTAGGTTATGAGATCCTTGAGAACAAACACTGTCGTTGAAGTTGTTTTTCTAGTGCCCAACACAAAGTGAGGCACGCTGATATTTACGGTGGCCAAGGATCCCCGGTTGTCCAGAACTGTCCCAATTTTAGCATCGAAAGTCCCTAATCCCAAATAACTCTTCCACCTCAGGCAAACTGGGATGGTTGGTCACCCTGCTACAGGTACTCAATCCATTTCACAGAATGAATGAATGAAGCCAGAGGGGAGTCTATAGGTTGTGCCACAGAACCCTGTCCCATATCCCAGGTCTTCATTAATGACCTGGAGAAGAATATTAATAGCACAAAAGTCAAATTTGTATTAAACGAAAAGTTGGGAGAGAGAGAAGATACTTTGGAGTCCAGATCCCATAATATTTTTACACACTAGATGACGGAAAAACTATTGCTGGAGAATTGGGGCAGGTGTTTTATACCAGCACCTGTGAACGTTAGGGAATACATGGGTGAGGGGTGTTGGTTAGCTGAGAGCTCTGTTCTTCCAGTAATGGGATATGACCCCTCAGAATCTAAAACAATCCTAGCCATTATATACAGAAACAACATAAGGTCCAGGCAAGAGAGGGGACCCTGCCGAGTCTCCAAGGTGATGGACCTTGGTGTCCCATGCTAAGGAATGTGCTCTAAGTGCCATGTCAGCAGAGCAGACTTCGGTCCAGAGGACAGTGATCCTGATGGCTAGGGAAATGGACCCATGACGTTTGAGAGGTTGTCAGAGAACTTCGGAAGGTTTAAAGTTAGAAGAAAACTCTCAGAGGGAGCAGACAGATGAATGCTATTCAGATTCATCAAGGATTTCCCACTGGACAAGAGGTTACAATTACGACGTACCTCGTTTTCTATGGCTACGCTAACAAATTCTGTGAAAATCAGTGGTTTAGAGCTATGCACATTTATTAACTTACAGTGCTAGAGGTTGAAGTCTGACATGACTATCACCGGGCTGAAGTCAAGGTGTCAGTGGGGCTGCATTCCTTCTGGATGCTCTGAAGGAGAAAACATTTCCTTGCTTTTTTTTTTTTTTTTTTAAGCTTCCAGAGGCTGCTCACATTCCTTGGTCATGGCCCCCTTCCCCCCATCTTCACATTCAGCACAGTAGCATTCCTCTGACCCTGCTTCCACCACCTATCTCCGCCCATCCTCTTCTGCCTCCTTCCTCCTCTTTTAAGAACTTTTGTAGTTATATTGGGACCACCTAGCTAACCCAGGTTAATCTTCATTATCTGCTGATTAGGAACCTCAATTTCCCTCTTTAACCACCCCAGGAATTAGGAAGAGACTATTTTTTTTTTGGGGGGGGGTGATTATTCTGCCTACCACACGATGCCTGTTCCTTGCGGGTATAGATGCAGATTTACAAATAATTGGGCTAATTACAAATGTTGCAAGTGCAGCAAGCTGCTTCAGGTATAGAGTTCTCTACCACTGTAGGAACTGATCATAGTCCTAATTACCAAGCGTGTTCTAGAATTGTGTTACCAGTACAGTAGCCTCCTGCTGCACGTGGCTATTTAAATCTAAATTTCAGTTAACTGGTTATTTCCTCAATTGCACGGGCTACTTTTAAGGACTCAATAGTCCTGTGTGGTTAGTTCCTACTGAATTGGACAGTGCAGATATAGAATATTTCTATCATTATTCAAAGTCTGTTGTACAGCACTGTTCTCACTTTTCTACTCGATGTGTGGTTCAAGGACCAGCACATCAGCATTACCTGGGATCTATACCCACACTGAAGTTTTCGACACACAGCCTACAGAATGCCCAAACATCAGATGAAATGCTGTGAAATTCTAGGCAGTCTTTCCTTTCTTTTGAAAATTCTAGGCAGTCTTTCCTTTCTTTTGAAAATTCTTTTTCCTCTTATCATCTTAAAGTAAGTTGGTTATATAGTCTTTTGATGGTCTTTTTTTACTTCCTCATTTGCTTTCTTATGAATGGAAAGTATGGTATGTAGAGAACTGACTTTTTTTTTTTTTAAAGTAAACTCCACTCCCAGCATAGAGCTTAACATTGTGCTTGAACTCACGACCCTGAGATTAAGACCTGAGCTGAGTCTGTCGCTTAACCAACTGAGCCACCCAAGAAAGGACTAAATGAAAACATGGGGGAGGGATTATTTTCCATCAGTGATCATCCTTCTTATGTGTGTAAGGACACAGTGACTTAGAAATACTGACATATTCACCTAAGAAAACACGTCTGTTTCCCTTACTATTGGTGCAAAAATATTCCAAAACATAGTTTAAACAATCATTTCATTTTTTTATAATTTTGTGCCACAGGAATGCAGGAAGGTTGCAGTTCAGCAGTTCTCACTTGGGATCTTTCGTGTTGTTGAACTTAGATATCGGCTGGGGTTGGAGTCACTGAAGATTCCATGAAGCTGAATGTCCAAGATGGTGCACTCATGGAGCAGGCAACTGATGCTGGCTATGGGCTGGAAGCTCAGCTGGAGCTGTGGGTTGGGGCATCTGCATGAGATCTCCTCTGGATTTAGTCTGTGTAGAGGGATTTCTTACATAAGGGTGGATTCCTCACGAAATAAGTGCCCGAAGGGAATCAATGGAGGCTGCATGACATTTTCTGACCTAGCCTCAGAAGTTACACCCAGTGATTACCACTATAGTCTATGTTTTACAAGGAGTCACTGAAGGCAATAGAGATTAACAGGGATGGGGATCTAAACCTTGCTTCTTAATGGCACCCATATCGAACAATATTTAAGTGTGTTTAAAGCTAGCACAATACCTAATATATGGAATTTGAGCCCAGGCATCCTGATTCGAGCGCTGGCACTCTTAACCAGCGTGCATATTATGTTCCACATTGTTTTAGAAAAAGCAAAGATATGTCTCTGCGTTTTCTTTAGCCATTGTTAAGAAAAAAGGTAAAATCATTCAGTCTTTTAAACCATGTACAAAAAATGTTAGGAAGTCCTTATAGAAATCAATACTAGTCACCGGAGTCAGTCCGAGGGAACTTGAAAGAAGAGGCAATGTTTCTGGCTTGTCTTCCTTGGTTGTATGTCTTCCCACAGTCTGACTTCAGAGTCGTGTCCTCTCCAGTTTTGCAACTTTCCTTGCCACAAGGGGTCAGTAGCTCATTCCATGGAGCTTATGTCCTTTCTTGAGGGTTTCATTGAATACTCACCCTTCAATTATGCAAATTGCACGTGTCCTATATCCTGAGCATGCCCGCATTTTAATGAGGACTAAAGGAAAGACTCTAAAGGTGAGTGGCTGCTTACTTATGGGGGTGATAGTGGAGATCTTTTGGAGTTAATTGTGTGACCTTGGGCAACTTTCTTAATTTCTTATTTCTCTCATCTATAAAATGAAAAAAACTGCAGTAGGGTATCTTTCTTGACACAAATATTATGATTTCCTGCAGGAACCACTCATATGAATAGCGATACTACAGTTTCTAAGGACTTCCAAAGAGGTTCTAAAGTCCCTTAGGTCCTACCACAGCATCATGCCAACCTAGGCAGAGACAAAATGGCTCAAATGCAAACAGTCACATGGGCATTTATCTTATGACTCATTTTTGATATTCAAGTTCTTAGTGACAGTTTAGCTCAGGAACCTCTTCTCTGTCCAGTGAATGGTTACTTTGTGGTCCTAATAACTACTGCTATTTAGAAGATTAGAGAAAAATCGCCCCATCAAATTGGATATCCATTTTCCTAATGCTCTATTTTAGATGAAAGACACTTTATCTTCCATTATTTTAATTTGGGAGGGGAGGGAGTTGAGGTCTGGGTTTTCATTTATTAAGGGAAAAAGCACATTAGTAAATTTCCTTTCACTTTTATAAAATGGGTTTTGAGATACATGACCATTTCTAAAGGACATCTATATCACAGAACTTATCTTTCTCCATGGTATGTGTTATGCATGCAGCCATGTACATGTTAGTGTTAGGAAAAAGATTATCATAGTTACCATTTATTTAACATTTCTGAGGACAAGATAATGAACTATGTGCTTTTCATTTAAACATGTGAAAGGCAAATAGTAAGTAGCGAGGCCAGGATTTGCACTCAGGTCTGTCTGACTCGATAGCCTAAAGATGTACAGAGAAATATCCTTCTCAAGTTGCCAGTGGAGATAATATTACAGATTAGGGTTTTGTTGTGGATTGCTTTGTGAATTATTTATATGTCAGAGGCACTGACAATCAGGTCATTTGTCAAAGAATTGATGACTCTTGCATCATCAAGAGTACTGAAATGTCTTCTCTTTGGTCTGTCTTTTGATCATTATTTTTAAATATGTGCCCAGGGTGTCTTGGTATTGTGGAATTCTGATGAAAGAATCCAGATCACTTGAGGTTAGAAGGTATGCTAAGAGTTGGTAACCTGAGCCTAACAATGGGTAATGAATTCATGCCAGTCTCATGTCCTCTGTAAATAAGCTAACTTCTGGCATTCTTCAGAGAAGAAACAGTACTTTAGTGGGCAAGCTATGTCCCTTGATCTTTCTGAGGCTGAGGATACCTACCTCAGACCTTTCTGCAGCCAGGGTGGCCCAAGGCATTCCATCCACCAGTACATTCCTGAGTTCTAGCCTGAGAGAGGAGGGCAGACTCCTCAACTTTCAGATCCCCAAACTTTCCTGGATTTCATTGCTCCCCTGGCTTGAGGCTAAGGACATGCTGTGAGGTGGGGCCAAGGGGCAGAGCCCCTTCTCAACTCTTGCCAGCATCTAGCACTTTCCTTCTCAAGTCTAAAAGAGTATTTTGCTCTTCTCAGGCTGAGAGGAGTGTTGAGGAGGTAGGAATGAAAATAAAAAGTGGACTCAGCAAGTATTCATTCAATATCTTTCTTCCGTGTGCTCTATATAACCAGCCCGAGGCTGTTGAACTGAGTGATCTCAAACACAGCACTTTTGTTCTCATATCTGGCAAACCCTTGCTGGGAAAGGTCATAGATTTAAAATGGCGTCCTCCCACACCAACCAAATATCTATTCTTGGCTGCTTGATTATATGAACAATGGCTATATAGTGTAATATTATACACCACTAACATTCACGTTGTGGAAGAACAATGAATAGTATGTGAGGTAAATTTCAATTCTTTAAAAAAATATGTTATATACAATAAAAAGACAGATTAACATCCACCCTCTCAGTAATTATCTCTAGGTGGTGAGATTATGCATGGTTTTAATTTTATTCCTATTTTCATTTTTAGTATTTCTAAAATGTTCTCATGAATATGCATTATTTCTATAATAAAAAAACCCAGAACATAGCACTAAATGAGCTATGACATTTTCTGACTCCAAGGGGCTCATGACAAGGAGACATTATTTTCTCAGGACCCTGTGGGAGGTCGTGGGGCCAATTCAGGAATCCCGGGCCTCCTCCAGGCTCAAAGATGAGTAAACCTGAGGTGATTCATAACTGGAGTGTTCCCTGAACAAGAGCTAGGGGTGGAGAGTAGCTCTGAACAGGAAGGGAACCCCCAATGCAATCTTGTGAGTATTAATAGTGGAACAACTACTGACTGCATTACATTAGGTTGTATAATGCCATCTGGCAGGATTTTCCAAATATAACAAGAATGAAGGCTTTGGAAGACAAATCCTGGAAGTTTTTGAAAAGGAAACACCAAAGATAAATGGTAAGTGCAGAAAAAGACAATTCCAAATTGCATGGCCTCAGGAGGCTCTAAGAAGTACAACCAGAAACGGCAGCAAAAATGCGGAACCTAGAAGCCTATTAGTAAGAAGGGTTCCCCCACGCCCATGCTGCCTTAAAGAGCAAACACAAATGCACATCCAGCAGAGAGGCTTCCTCCAAATGCACACCCTCCCTCCAAGTTAGTTCTTTCACACTTTGCCACCTCCCTGCCTTTTCTTCTGATAATCAGACTTATGCCTGGAATTGGTCTAACGTAATACTGAAGTGATTTCTGACTCCCTCTAGAAAAAGTTCTAAAGGTCATTCTCATGATCCTTTCTGAGAACATCAGAAATGTCATCTTGTGATGGACCAATGGTGTCATGCTACAAAGTCTTTCTCAGTAGCCACAAAGTCTCCTTTATGAGAAGTTGTGGCTTCCTCTGTGACATCATACAGGTGTATAGTAACACTACATTCTCAAATTGCCTTAGGAATCCATTTTGAAGTTATCTTTCAGAAAACCACCCAAAACCTCTTTGCACATAATTACGTCATTAGGGTGAAACATCTTTTGGGATAACGAGGTTTTGGTAGCCGTGCATGTCACAAAACAAATTAGACTTAGGATCACTAAATCGAGGTACAAAATTGTTCTTCACTACCAGCTTGGATAAGTCTTTTAATCTCTACGTATTTCTGTTGTCTCATTTCTAAATGGGAAAAATAATTTCTCAACTTTTAGGGATGTTGTGTAATTAAATGAGAAATTTTATGATACATTTAACAAATATCAAACCCTCTTTTCCATTCACTCTACAAAGTAATATTTCTCTGTTTTTTTTTTCCTAAAATCCCATTCTTTTCAAACTTAATGGGAGTATATTATCGAGTTCTGTTCCTCCAAGATCTGGTGAAAAAATTACCCTGCTGTGCATTTAATCTTCTTAATTATATGGATTTTGACAAGATCCTCTATCAGTCTTTATTATTCTGGCTCATCATTATATTTTGATAGTTTATGTAGGGATTCTTCTATTCTCAAAGATAAAGCCAGAGCCCTTTTAGGAGACAACAGGGTAGATTTTTCTACTATGACTATTCCCTAATATAGGTCCATATCATATTTAAACATTTCCAAAATTTTAACTGTAGTATATGAAAAACTTAAAATGAAGACTTGGAGTTCAGATTAAAATTCTGCTGGTGTTGTTAAGAATTTATCATCCCATCTTTTATTACCTTTAGCCATCTCTTGGGTGTCTACCTTATTTCCTGCCTCTGCTAAGGATAAGATTTATTAAAATAACGGAGAGAATATCCCTGTCCTTAAAGCTTATGATCACAATAGGAAGGTGTATCTTACACAACAAACACAATAGGAACATTTGTAAGATGCTGAAAAATGCCACTAATCACAAGACGTCCATCATTCCCACCTCTCTACTGTCACACAGTGGTGATAATCTTCTAGTCACAAGATGAAGGTAAAGAAGAATACAAAATCCTTAGAGATATGTAAACCTTAGAGTTCTTAATAGGATAAGTTTTTCTCTTCATCATAACTTGCTTCATATTCCACTTCAATTTAATAACTTCTTCGGCCAGGGGCACCTGGGTGGCTCAGTCAGTTGAGCATCTGAATCGGCTGGGGTCCTGAACTCAGGGTTGTGAGACAGCTGAGCCGGGGCTTGTGCTCACTGCTGAGTCTGTTTGGGTTTCTCTCTCCCTTTTCCTCTGCCGCTCCCCCACACGCATGCACTCCCTCTCCCTCTCTCTCTCTCTAAAGTAAATAAATAAATCTTTTCAGAAATAACTCCCCCTGCCCATTAGGTAATGACCCATATCCCATAAAAAGCGATAGAGGCCTTTGCCAGAAGGGAAGAAGGAAGCATTGCTGTTGGATTTGTTGATATAATCCAGGGATCTCCTGATACCCTGGTAGGCGGAGATCTGTTATTTTAGCCAATCAGATTAGAGAATCCTCCATCTGAATGAAGATGTCACTGACACATTGGTGCCACTGATACCTCTTGACAGACTTCTGTCCCTCTCTGGCATCAATATACAAGACAAACACCTTAGACGTATGGTTCTGATCAAGCAAAAAGAAAATCAGAAAATCCATCTCTGGCTTTATGCTTATCATGCTTAAGACTACAGCAATTTCTAATTTCAAACAGGATGCAGAATTTCATCAAGAATATAGGGTGTTGGAAGTGTTTTAATCACCCTAAAATATTTCTTTGGGAAAAAAAGGGGGAGAAATTCAGGCCCAACCAAGAGTCTAGAGTGGAGGTGATATTGAGGGGGGTTTGAGATAGTCTCTGAATCCTTTTACTCCCAGAAATTGAGTGCCCTCGTTCCATTTCTTTGTAGCCTTCTCCAACCCAAAGTATGGTGCAGGTAATGCTCTCTTGGGTGGAATGGACTGTCTTTCTATACTGTGGTCGTTTAGGGAGAAGAAGCCTCAGGTGGGTTGGTTGAATTGAGGAAAGTTTCACGTAAGAGGTAGAATTTCAGACAATGAAAGATAGTAAAAGATTTCAAAAGGCACGAGAACTGAGCAAAACATTCTTCAGTCTTAATGAAAGAGAAATTGTAAACAACATGAAAATAACCTAATGCTTACAATTTCTCTTTCATTTAATCTTTCCATAAGGTTTGTTTTCCTACATCCCCCAATCTGGAAGGACACAGAGATGATGAATGTATTAAACTGAGTTCTTATTTCCTAAATGCAGCCTCTTTATTTAGCTGAGAAAACAAACTTAAATTTATCTCAAGTGTCTAATGTACATGTCTCTTCCTTAAGTCACATAGATTGTGAAGTCACTACTTTGTGGAAAAAAATTCATATAATGTATACTCTACCTGGTTACTTTTCAAATTAATCACTACATTCAAAGAATTGACACTAAAATCTCATGCTAAGAGTGTAACTTAGAATAATGTGCCTTTTCCCCTCTCCACTGTAATCAGCTCCTGCTGGTTTATCTATTTCACAGAATTTATGGCCTGAATGTTTCAGTGTTGCTATGGTTATCCCAGCTTCTTCCCTTAGGTCTGTTAACAATGAATATTTTAGAGATCTTATACTTGATACTCTTACTGATGCTTTTTCTACTTCATGATATGAAGCTAGAATCAATATCTTTTTCCTTCCACTTCAGTTATTTATGAGAATGTAAGCTCTCACTAATTCAAAGGCTGAAAGAAGTCTTATTGTGGGTAAGTCAGAACTTTAAGACAGATGGAAACAGGGCCCTCAGAAACAAGCCCCTTTTATGTGATAGGTAATGCTGACTTTTGGTTTCCCCCAACCACTGCTTGATGATAATCTGCCCTTAACCCTTCTCACTGTGACCCTCTACTCTTCTCTTCTACCTTTCATCGGCCTCAGGCCAGGAACCTGTGACTCTCATTCTCTGCAGAGTCCCACCTTAAAGGGAAGAAAATAAAAAGCGCACACTCATGTCTGATAGTGAGGACCCCAAGAGGAGAGAACTCAGTCCATGGGAATGGATCACAAATTACGAATTATCAAGCATTATAGAAGGATAAGGAAAACAATTACATGAAATCCTTTCTCCTACTTGTCAAGTCACACTGACTTTCTAAATCAAATCCTAATGAGACAATGCTCTGAATTACTGTTACAATAATCAGAGTTCAGGCTGGTGTTAGTGGTGTAAAGAATAAACATCAGCAGCTGGGGCAGTTGTTGAGGATCTTTGACCTCTGGCGTGACATTGCAGTTTCAGTTTGCAAGGCTATACTTCATGCTATTTCCTCCTAGGTGCTCTGGGGCCTGGGACATGGGTGACCTTTGGGGTTTCAGAGAAAGTTCTCCCAAGGGCATAGATAAGTGAGTCACAGAGGCGACAACCCTTGTTAACTTGCATTTGAGTTTTGCTTATAAAAATAGAACTACAAATGGATATTCTTTCCGACTGTTCATTACAAAATGTACGAACAAGTCCAGGTCTCTAATGGAAAGGTTTAACATGGGTAATAAAATGCTTTTGAACTTTCTTGAACTAACTTTAGCATTTCTCAAGGACTTTATTTGCACTGATTATCTTTTCTAACAACCAAGCTGAGGTTGCTTTGACCAGTATATGCCTTTTTTCCCATAGCATGGGACTTCCCTGAAGGCAGAAGCACCATCTCAGACTGATGTCATCAGCACTTAGCAGAGTACCTGCCAAAGCATGAGCACTCAATAAATTATTGAATTGACAATGACCATAATACCCTCTTGGCTGGCTTGAGAGACACACGGATATGTAAGCAGATTGCAGACCCTGAGTAAGGCTCCTGTGGTCCAGGGGTAAAGTGTCAGTGTGAGGCTGTTCTCCTACATCTTAATTCCTAGGACGAGGATTGCCCATTGAATAATTTATAAAGTGGAAACATTACTTTTTCTGTCAACATTCATAGGTGCTATCAGTGGTCCATTTTTTTCTTTTGTCACAATAGTAATCAGTAGCACATTAGAGCATTTAGGCTTATTATTTATAACCCATCTTATTTCCCAAAGACATGGAATGACTTGTGTAAATATTTATGCCATGCCCGACTATTTTAAAGAAAGAATCTTAAGTGGAAAAATGGAAAGCATGTCGAGGAAGAAGCACCTTACCAAGGAATAAAGTGAACAAAAATGAGAAGATTGTGTGGCCATGGTCTTTGACAATAGTTATTAGTGACTCAGTGTAATTAGCAGCAGGGTTTAAGTGGGGTCATAGCACACGTATAGGTTATGGAAAGAGGGGCAGTGCACAGAGTTCTTAGAAACGAAGCCTAAGAGATTGCATGGCTAATGCTGAAGAAATTAGTCTCAACTAGTAGAGAGATAGCAAGGAGTCACTGAAGGACTTTAAGTAAGAGAATGAATGAGCTAATCAGATTTGTGCTTTTAGAAAGATTCATCCAGCAATAAAAAAGGCATATTGGACAATAGCATATTACTCAGGCATCAGAAAGGATGAAATCTCACCACTGACATCAACGTGGATGGAACTGGAGGTTATTATGCTGAGGGTAATAAGTCAATCACAGAAAGACAATTATCATATGGTTTCACTCATATGAGGAATATAAGAAACAGTGCAGAGGATCATAGGGAAGGGAGGGAAAACTGAATGGGAAGAAATCAAAGAGATAGGGAGTATTAACTCTAGGAAACAAACTGAGTGTTGCTGGAGGGGAGGTAGGTGGGGGAATGGGGAACTGGTGATGGGCATTAAGGAGGGCACGTGATGTGATGAGCACTGGGCGTTATATACAACTGATGAGTCACCGAGCTCTACTTCTGAAACTAATGATGTTCTATATGTTGGCTAATTGAATTTAAATTAAAAAATTAAACAAAAAGGCGTATTGGAAAGAGATAAAATTAGCTGCAGGAAGGCACCAAGACTGGAAATTTTTACATCAGTCCATATGGGGATAAACTAAGGAAGAACCGCTAAGGGTAAAAAGGAGGGACTGGGTAAAGCATTTTAAGGAAAGGTGAATCAACAATACCAGGTCACTAGTGTAGAATATACCAGGGACGGGAAGGCATAGATGACCGTGTGGTTTCCAGCTTCAAAGGTGGATGGTTCACCACAATTAGGAGTAAATACAGGAGAAAGAGCAAGATGCTTTTGAATATGTTGAGTTTCCTGGGGTGGGGGAGAAGGGAGAGTGTAATAATTAAAAATATTTCAAGTCAATAGGAAAGAAAAAGGACCATATAGTGTTCAATGTTCTGATAGCCTTGATTCTCAGGGTGCATTTAAGGAGAAATTTCTATAAACTATCACCAACCAAGTGTCTATAATGAGCCCGTGCAGACTTGATCATACTCACCTACTCCTCAGAGCCAAGAAAAGAGCAATAAACGCTATACACATGATTATTGCAGTTCCCATACCTAAACGGAGGGGCTCTGGAGTGTCACATCAAACACACAGGGACACTGTAAGATGTTGTACATTTGCAAGGGAAATACAGGGATACCTGTCAAATCCTGTCAAACAACTGCCATCAAGTGTCTGGGCCTGACTCCTTCATAAATAGAAGTGTTAAATATTACTTTTGACCTAGGGACACCGTGAAAGAATTACTGAGACACTGAGGACATGGTGGACTAAAAAAATTTGGAAACCTCGGCATTATTATAACATTTTTCACAGATTTCTCCTTATATAACCATAAACTCTACTCTAAAGTCATAAATAGGCACACACATTCCAGAATTTGTCTCATTACCAGTTCTGATAATTAGGACGGATTCTTCTACAATATTTCTTACCTGAGTTTGAACATCCAATAGTGACTTTACAACTTTAAATTGGGGGATTTCTCTGGAAATTCTCTGGAATTTTGTTTTGCAATGTTTCTTTACCTAGCCCAGAGTTTATGTCAGATATTCTAAAGTTCTTATGAATCAGGAGATCCTACATTTGCCCAAACATGGAATGCATAAAAATTTTACAAAATTCATGAGTAAGATGTAAGAGGGGAAATTTTTTTCTCCTATACCAAGTTTAAAAATTCCTTAGACACAAAATCCACTGGTCAAGTTAAAATACATATTTTGTCACCTCATTCCTCTCAACTCTTCACCATCAATCCTAACAGCAAGGATTAAGGTCTGCAGAAAATAATCACTTTCTATCAAGCCAAAATATTCACCCTAACCATGGACTATGACAATAGCCTGAAGCTTAGAGAAATAAACACAATGTCTTCCAAGTTTTTCCCCAGAAAGTGCTTCCATTCACCATCACATTTTTCTTATTAGTACATGCAAGAAGGCACTTTCTATTAGATGAATAACACTATCCCCCCTCAAAAAAAGGTTTCTCAGATTTTAGTGTGCAAAAGAATCACCTAAGGAGCTTGCTAAAAATGTAGTTTCCAAGATCCACTCCCAAGAGATTCTAATTCAAAAGTTATGGGGGAGGATCCAAGAACCCATGTTTGAAGCAAGACCCTTAGATGATTCTGAGGTGGCTAGTCCTTGGATCACACTCTGAGTAACTTTGCTCTAGAGGAACGGTCCCCAGAAAATCAGAACTCCATTGTGTTGTTGCTTCAAGTTAATCCTCAAAATGTCTGCCAAGATACTAGGATTCAGGGTTCTAGAGATAGTTTCTCCTTGATTCTTTTCCAGGGAGACTCTGATCAAATTTTTAGTCACAGACATTAAGTCTCCTTGTCACTTGCCAGATATTCAATGATTTTTACAAGTTTCCTTGTAAGAAGAAAAAAGATGGAAATAACGGATTTTTACAGTTAGGCATTGTTCTCAATTTATTCACACTCAGAATGAACTGTGGGTTTTAATTTCAATGAATGGAACGCCAGTACTTCAAAGTTCCTGCATGTAATCTTTATCCAAGAATTATGCTAGCTTGCTTTTAAAATGTTGTTATGAGGTAACCAGAGAGGGATCTGCCTAAAGAATCCTTATCAAAAGAGCCAATGGTGTTGTGATCGGGCCACCTCACTGCCAATCATTTCTGCTGGAGCTGGGATGGAAGCTATTAAAGGGAGCCACTCTATGCCCCACCTTGGAAGAATATATTCAGCTGAAGGCAAACTCTTTGTAGTCCTCCTCTAAAAGTAGGGCAGTAATATGGTGTCCCTTCTCTCCTCAGACAAGAAAAAAGCTTTCTCCTAAGAAAGGCAAGTGTTAAAGTCTGCATGGGACTAACTGAACGTCATGTAGTGCTGTTTTTAATAGACAATAAGAGACAATGACACTTTGGTGTCCAGGTCTCTTGGTGCCCTGAAATTTTACCTCACTGATGATCTTAAAATAACTGAAATTAAGTCCAACTTGGAGAATAAAGGTCATTGAAATGTTACTGGAAGACGACAGAGTGTGCATATGGAGTAGTGAGGAAAATAACATCCAATTTAGGAAAGAAATCAGACTTGGAAGGAATGGTTTGCAGTTTAGGAGCCTGCGGGCCACCTGCTGGGCTCTCAGAGATCAGAATTGCCACCCTGTTTAGTGTAGGTTGTTGAAAAGAATATTGGCTCTGAGTCAGACTGATAAGGTTTTAATTTCTCCTCTGCTACCTGTGACTCGTAAGTAACCTTGAGCAAGTTATTCAGTCTTTTTAGGCTTCAGTGTTCTTATCTGAAAATGGGAATAACAATAATACATATTGAATTACCTCAGTGGTTGGGATAATCCATAGAAATATTCCATTTGAGATGCCTTATCAATGAATATGCCTCAAATGGGAAGAGCCATCCCACCATTAGGGTCCAATCAGCCACATTGTTGGGGAGAGGTCTTAGTTATGTCTTTGTCTTATCCCTCATGTTGTGTAGTTAAGAAAATGTCACTGAAGGGGGGAAAAGACTCACATGTGCTTACCAATATGGAATAAACAAAATCTCTGCAGTTACAAAGACAGCTGTAACAAGGTAAAAATAACTCAGGTTTGAGTGTTCATAACCTCCCCCACCCCCCGTGCCTCCTTCAGCTTGCCAAGAAAGAATCATAATTGCGAGTCCAGTGCCACCACCTTTTTAAAAGGGAGGCTATGCCTTTCCATATAATAAAGGCATGGGGATGAGGAGTGGGGGAAGGGGCAAAAATGAGTAAAGAGAGGTAACAAGGATGTTTGGGAAACCCATGAGGGAGTTGGTCCAAGCATCTGTAGGATGTGATAGGTATGAAAAGGGGGAGAAAGTAAGAGTGTTGCTATATTGCTGTTAACCATGTGTTCATGTTTCTTTGTAGTTTATATGAAATGTCTAAGTAAAGGATTTCAAGTATTTCAAAATTATTTTCAGTTGCTGGGATCTGTGTTCTTGACTATAACGTAACTTGAACCAAAGCAATATATCATTAACAATAATGGTTCCATGAATCCTGAAGAATGACCAAGTCTACCTTTGAAGACTTTAACATTTCCCACATACCATCTTTTTCTTTCTTGGGAAGAAGGCAACAGATAGGAGGAGCCCAACTCAGCCACTTCCCTAAGTCCCCTGATGTTTTCCATGAGAGGAAAAGATCCAGGGTCAAAGGAGGATGGTTATTCCCTTCTCCCTGCTCCAGCAGCCTAATAAGTCATGGAATCTCCACTAAGGAGAAAATGGGGTGATGAGAAGTACAACTGGATCTGGAAGCAGAAGTAGAGCTGGATCCATCTAAAGCCACACCCTGCTGGCAATGACCTCAGCTCTGACCAGCATTCCCAGCTCATCAGTATTAGAGGCAGGAAATGAGAAGACTCACACACCAGAAAGCTTTTCCTGTAATTCCAGAGAGAAAGGACAATAACTAAATAAGATGCGTAGTAGAGGCAGGTGAATGCAGAGCAGAGGACCCGGATACTGCTCTTCTCTTGGGGGAAATGTACCAGCTAGGAATCTCAGTGAAAGCCAGGACAGGGACTTTGCCTGAGGATTCTTGCTGGCATGGAACCAAACTGCTGCCTCTTCCCCTTCCTGTTGGGTAGTGTGCCTTGTCCTAAATTCAATAGTTTTAAATGTTGAAATCATAGGTTCCAAAATTTAGTAACACATAAAAAGGCTGGCAAATATAAGATGTCAAGGAGAGCACTGTTCCAGTATTTTCTGGACTTATCGAACAGGTAGAATCACCAATGTCCTGAGTAACTGAATTGTCATAAATATCCTGAGAAATGGGGAACAAGATATTTTATAGAGCCAAATTGGACCAGATGGGAAATCTGTAAAGAGGAGATGAAGGGATAGTTTGCTATCCTTCCTTGGGTGAAGGGTGGGCTTCTACAATGGCTGTTTTTTCTGACTATCCTCATTACCTACCAGTAGAAAGACAAATAATGAACTAAAAATTAAAACAGAAAATATAACTTAGAAAATTATTAAAAATAAAATGGTAAAATATTAAAATGGATTTGTAAAATAAAATAAAAAATCTATCTGATGAAAGATTCAGAAAACTAAGGCCTCAATTCATTCAAGTTTAAAAAGTAAGGAAAAATAAGGATTGACCTTAAAATGATAGAGAATGAAGAAGGCAGTGGTAGAACAGTAAAACTTAGGCACGTGTGTTGTGTTTCATATAAAAGGGCCATTCCATTGAGACCACCACTGAGCTGGTGTCCCATTTCTCCATGACCCTAGCTGGCCAGTCAATGTTCCTCTGAGAATATCCTTCAAAACTGACACTGTATCAACAAAATTTTATTTATTTTTTTAAAAGATTTTTATTTATTTATTTGAGATAGAGAGAGACAGCATGAGCAGGGGAAGGGACAGAGAGGGAGGGAGAAGCAGACTTCCCACTGAGCAGGGAGCCCAATGCAGGGCTCGATCCCAGGACCCTGAGATCATGACCTGAGCTGAAGGCAGATGCTTAACCAACTTAGCCACCCAGGTGCCCCAACAAAATTTTAAAGAATATATTGACATGATGGTTACAACTGTGATGAAAGGTAATTAGAGGAAACAACAGAAAAAATGAGAATAGAATAAAATTTAAATGAAAAAGGAGACAGAAAGCTAAAACCAGAGATATTAAAAGTTAGGGGGCCCAAGTCAAATAACAAATAAGTTAAAAACTTTCATAAAGTTTTGAGTTATGAAAGAAAATAAAAAAACTAGATGGTAAGAAATGAGGAAGTTATAAAAGAATTTAGAGTAAGACATAATAAACATTGAAAGGACCATGAAATGAATAAATAATAAAATGAGGAGTTTCAATTCAAGAAACTTGGGAAATATCTTTTTAGAGATATATGTACTAAAAAAAAATGCCGTTACCTTAATGCTATTTGTTTTATGGTTTTATTTCTTTTATAAGTTAATAGAGAAATTCTTGATAGAACAAAAGAATAAAAGCATTAATTCTAGAAGCACAGCAGTTGCAAGCAAGTGGCATAAGAACTTATTAACAAGCACTCACCATGCCTCTGTAGCACATACCTACCTGCGCGAGTCTGGGCAAAGATGACAGCACCTTTAGACCGGTGATTCTCAGCCCTGAGTGCACTGGAATTACCTTCTAAACTATACTTGTGCTGTGCCTCACCTCACACCAAGGAATTCAGAATGTCTAGCAATGGGGCCCAGCTGATTTTAATATGCAGCCAGTGTTGAGAACTACTGCCTTAAACGCTTGCTCTTCAACATGAGTTCAAGCTCCCAGCTTTGTTTTGTTGTTTTTTTTTTTTTTAAAGATTTTATTTATTTATTCAACAGAGATAGAGACAGCCAGCGAGAGAGGGAACACAAGCAGGGGGAGTGGGAGAGGAAGAAGCAGGCTCATAGCGGAGGAGCCTGACGTGGGGCTCGATCCCAGGACGCCGGGATCACGCCCTGAGCCGAAGGCAGACGCTTAACCGCTGTGCCACCCAGGCGCCCCCAAGCTCCCAGCTTTGAACATGCTCTTCGAGTTTCAGATAGAATTAAAAGAGGTCAACAATATTTTGAGCAGATAAACAAGTGTGTATTTCAAGTTCAAAGACATGCTTGCTGGTCATGCAAACACCATGAGACCCTCCTCTCTTATTTCTCCGATAATATTCCATCGTGTTTCTTTATCTGTTCATCTGTTGATGGGCACTTGGTTTGTTTCCATGCTACTCGTTCCTATGTGTTGGCTATTGTGAATAAAGCCGCGATGAACGTGGAAATGCCATTATTTCTTCAAGATCCTGATTTAATTTCCTTTGGATATACACCCAGAAATTGGATTGCTAGATCATACGGTGGTCTTATTTTTCGTTTTATGAGAAACCTCCATACTGTTTCCCATAAAGGCAGCACCAATTTACATCACCACCAACAACGTACAGGGTTCCCTTTTTTTCATATCCTGATTAATATTTGTTATCTTTCGGTTTTTGATAAAAAGCATCCTAATAGGTATCTCATTGCAATTTTAATGTTTGATTTCCTTGATGATTAGTGATGTTGCGCACCTTTTCATATACCTGTTAGATCATACAACTGTTAGCCGTTTGTATGTCTTCTTTGGAGAAATGTCAATTCAGTTCCTCTGCCATTTTTTAAATCAGTTTATTTGTTTTTCAGATATTGAATTGTAGGGATTCCTTATGTATTTTGGTGATTAATCCTTTATCAGATATATTGTTTACAAATATTACCTCTCATGCCGTAGGTTGCCTTTCATTTTATTGTTTGTTGGCTCTGCTGTTTAGGAATCTTTAGTTTGATGCCTATTTTTACTTTTGTTCCCTGTGCTCTTGCTGTCATGTCCAAGTAATCTTGCCAAGACCAAAGTCCAGAAGTTTTTTTCTCTGTTTTCTTCTAGGAATGTTAAAGTTTCAGGTCTTATGCTTAAGACTTTTACTCATTTCAAGTTGATTTTTGTGTATAGTGTGAGATAGGGGTTCAATTTCACTCTTTTGCATGTGGATATCTAGTTTTCCCAACATCATTTATGGAAGATACTATCCTTTCCCCATTGTATATTCTTGGCATCCTTGTCAAAGATCGGTTGACTTTGTATGCATGAGATTACTTCTGAGCTCTCCATTCTCCTCCATTGATCTATATGTCTGTTTTTATGCCAGTATTATACTGGTCTGAATATTGAGACTCTGTAATACATTTTGAAGTCAGGAAGTTTGATTGATGCCTCTAGCTATGTTTTTCTTGCTCAATATTGTTTTGGCTATTTGGGGTCTTTTGTGGTTTTGTAAATATTTTATCATTTTTTTTCTATTTCTGTAAAAAATGCCATTGAAATTGTGATAGGATTGCATTGAATCTGTAGATTGCTTTGGGTACTATAGATATTTTAACAATATTAATTCTTCCATCCATGGGATATCCTGCCATTTATTTGTGTCTGCTTTAATTTCTTTCATCAGTGTTTTACAGTTTCAGTGAAAAAGTTTTTCACCTCCTTGGTTAAGTTTATTTCTAAGTGTTTTTTCTTTTTAATGCTATTATAAATGAAATTGTTTTTTCAATTTTCTTTTTGAATAACTCGTTAATGTTGTAGATTTTTAAATCTAAGCTTTTTCAGATTAAAAAAATTTTCCTTCTCTGTTTATGCGAGTTTTTTTAACTCATGTTAGTGTTGAATTTTCCAAATGCTTTTTCTGCATTTACTATGATTTTTATTATTTTTTCTCCTTTCATTTTAATGTGATCAAATATATTGACACACTTTTAAAAACATTACATGAATTGTGAATATCTGAAATTAAGCCAACTTGGTGATGATTTTATATATCATTGAATTTTATTTGATAAACTTTTGTTTAGAATTTTACATCTGTATTCATTAAAGATCTTTACTTTTGATTTTTTCTTTTTTTCTGGTAAAGTTTTTTAGCATTTGGCATCAAGGTTACCCTGACCTCATAAAATCAGTTGAAAAACTTTTTCTTTTTTTTATTCCTTGGATGTGTTTGAGTTATTCTTTCCCTAAATAGTTTGCAGAAATTATCAGGGAAACCATCTGGGCCTGGTGCTTTGTCGTGGGAAAGTTCTAATTACAGATTCAATTTCTTTAATAGCTACAGGACAAGCCAGATTTTCTTTCTCTTCTTGTTTCCATTTTACAAACTTGTGCTTTTTTAGGTGCTTGTCTATTTCGTGTATATTTGTAATGCTATTGGCATAAAGTTGTTCAGAACAGTCTCTTTTTACATTTCTAATGTCTAGAATTTCTGTGATGTTTGCCTTTTCTGATTTTTGTTGCCTCTTCTCTATTTCTCCTTGATTAGATTTGTTGAGTTTAGAGATTTCATTAATCTCTATATAGAGCCTCTATTGAAACTCTAATATATGCTAATTTTCTATTTCATAAATTCTTACTATTATTTTTCTCCCTTTTTCTTGATATTTATTTTTCTATGATTTTACCTTTTTTGGTGGATATTTGTTTTATTTTTTTAATTTAAATCAAGTTAGTTAACATATAGTGCAGCACTGGCTTCAGGAGCAGAATCTAGTGATTCATCATCCACATATTAAGCCCAGTGCTGATTACATCAAGTGCCCTTCTTAATGTCCACCACTCAATTACCCCATCCCCCACCCACCTTCCCTCTAGCAACCCTCAATTTGTTCCTATTGTTAAGAGTCTCTTATGGTTTGCCTCTCTCTCTGTTTTTACCTTTTTAAAATTTTTTCCTTCCCCTCTGTTCATCTGTTTTGTTTTCTGAGTTCCACATATTAGTGAAATCATGCATTTGTCTTTCTCTGATTGACTTATTTCACTTAGCATAATACACTCTAGTTCCATCCACATCATTGCAAATGGCAAGATTTCATTCTTTTTGATGGCTAAGTAATATTCATATATATTTCATACACACACACACACACACACACACACACACACACACACCACATTTTCTTTATCCATTCATCAGTCAATGGACATTGGGCTGTTTTCACATTTTGGCTATTGTTAATAATGCTTCCATAAACATTGGAGTATATGTGCCCCTTTGAATCAGCATTTTTGTTTCATCTGGATGAACACCGAGTAGTGCGATTGCTGGGTTGTAGGTAGTTCTATTTTTAAATTTTTGAGGAACCTCCATACCATTTTCCAGAGTGGCTGCATCAGCTTGCATTCCCATGAACAGTGTAAGAGTGGTTGCCTTTCTTTGCATCCTTGCCAACATCTGTTGTTTCCTGAGTTGTTAATTTTAGCCATTCTGACCAGTGTGAGGTGGTATCTTGTTGCGGTTTTGATTTGTATTTCCCTGATGATGAGTGATGTTGAGCATCTTTTCATGGTCTGTTAGCCACCTGGATGTCTTCTTTGGAAAAGTGTCCATTCTTATCTTCTGCCCATTTCTTACCTGGATTATTTATTTTTGGGGTATTGATTTTGAAGAGTTCTTGACAGATTCTGGATACTAATCCTTTATCAGATATGTCATTTGCAAATATCTTCTCCCATTCTGTAGGCTGCCTTTTAGCTTTGTTGATTGTTTCCTTCACTGTGCAAAAGACTTTTATCTTGATGAAGTCCCAATAGCTCATCTTTGCTTTTGTTTCCCTTGCTTCTAGAAATGTGTCTAGTAAGAAGTTGCATGGCCAAGGTCAAAGAGGTTGCTGCCTGTTTTCTCCTCTAGGATTTTGATGGTTTCCTATCTTACATTTAGGTTTTTTATCCATTTTGAATTTTTTTGTGTGTATGGTATAAGAAAATGGTCCAGTTTCATTCTTCTGCATGTGGTTGTCCAATTTTCCCAACACCATTTGTTGAAGAGACTGTCCTTTTTCCATTGGATATTCTTTCCTGCTTTGTTGAAGATTAGTTGACCATACAGCTATGGGTCTATTTCTGGGTTCTCTATTCTGTTCCATTGATTTATGTGTCTTTTTGTCCCAGTACCATACTGTCTTGATCATTACAGCTTTGTAATACAGCTTAAAGTCCAGAATTGTGATGTCTCCCACTTTGCTTTTCTTTTTCAAAACTACTTTGGCTATTTGGGCTCTTTTCTGGTTCCATACAGATTTTGGAATTGTTTGCTCTAGGTCTGTGAAAATGCTGGTGTTATTTTGATAGGATTGCATTTAATGTGTAGATTGACTTGGGTAGTATAGATATTTTAAAAATATTTGTTCTTCCAATCCATGAACATGACGTGTTTTTCCATTTCTTTGTGTCTTCTTCAACTTCTTTCATAAGTGTTCTATAGTTTTCAGCATACAGATCTTTTACCTCTTTGGTTAGGTTTGTTCCTAGATATCTTATGGTTTTTGGTGTAATTGTAAGTGGGATTAATTCTTTGATTTATCTCTCTTCTGCTTCATTATTGGTGTATAGAAATGCAACAGATTTTTGTACATTGATTTTATACCCTGTATCTTTGCTGAATTCATTTATCAGTTTTTACAATTTTTTGGTGGAGTCTTTAAGGTTTTCTACACAGAGTTTTTGATGGATATTTAGATCATACATTTGTGTTTAGCCTTTCTTGTTCTTTTGATACTACATGCATATAAGGCAAAGCTTTATTTATCTCTTACAATGTTAGTCATGTAGTTATGTTCATTATTAATCAGTTCAAAATGTGTTTGAATTTCCAGTGTGATTTCTTACCTTATTCTTGAGTTATTTAGCAGTATGTTGCTTAATTTTCAAAAGTATTTTTCTACTTATTGCTTTTGGCTCTTTTTTACGTTTTTTAAATGAACTTTTTATTTTTAAATAGTTTTAGATTACATAAAAATTGCAAAGATAGCACGAAGAGTTCCCACATAACCCATACCCACTTTCCTTTATTATTAACATCTAGCATTAATGTGGTACGTTTGTCATAATTAATGAAACAATATTGTTACCTTAGTAACTAAACTCCACATCTTATTCAGATTTCCTTAGTTTTTACCTAATGCCCTTTTTCTGCTTCAGGATTCCGTCCAGGGTCCCACATTACTTTTAGTCATTATGTCTCCTTAAGCTCTCCCTGGCTGACAGTTTCTCAAATTTCCTTGTGTTTGATGAACTTGACAGCTCTAAGGAGTACCGGTAACGTATTTGGTGGAATGTACTTCAATCAAAATGTGTCTGATGTTTTTCTCAGGATTAGATGAGGTTTATTTGCTTTTGAGAGGAAGACCACCAAGTTAAAGTGCCATTCTCATCACAGCATGTCATGTCTTATTGTTGATGCTGACCTTTATCCCCTGGCTCAGGTAATGTTTGTCAGGTTTCTCCACTGTAAATTTATTCTTTCCCCTCATTTCCAAACTGTCATCTTTCAAAAGAAGTCAGTATATACAGTCCACACTTAAAGATTGGAGAGTTAATACTTCACCTCCTTGAAGTTTGCCTATCCCTCATCATTTATAATTCTGCATGGGAAATTTAAATTTTCTCCCCCATTTGGCATTTAGGTCTATAATACATTTAGCATTGTTTTTTTTTTTTTTTGTAGGATATAAGGTCTGTGTCTAGGTTCATATTTTTGGATATGGATGTTCAGTTCCAGTATCATTTATCAAAAATACTATTTTGTCTTTATTGTCTAACATCTTTGCACTGTGTCTCAAATCGGTTGACTATATTGGTATAGAGTTATTTTTAGCCTCTCAATTATGTTGCATTGATCTATGCACCAATTCTTTTGCCAACATCACTGTCTTTATCATCTAATTTAATATTAATTCTTGAAATCAGCTATTGTGAATCCTTCAACTTCGTTCTTCAGTATTGTGTTGGATATTTTTGGTGCTTTGCCTTTCCATGCAAATTTTAGAATCATTTTGATGATATTTATGAAGTTTTTTGCTGAAACATTGGTATTCCTTTGAATCTATAGATTGGGTTGGGAAAAATTGACATCTTAATATTTAGTCTTCCATTGACTAAAATTCTTGTCCCAACTCATGTGAATACAGAATATCTATGCGATTATTTAGATTTTGTTTGATTTCTTTCATCATTGTTTTGTAGGTTTTTGTTTTGTTTTTGTTTTTGCATTCAGGTTCTGTACATATTTCACTAGATTTATACCTAAGAATTAATTTCTTCCTTCCTTCCTTCCTTCCTTCCTTTTTCTTTCTTTCTTTTCTTTCTTTCTTCTTTCTTTCTGCTTTGCTTTTTTGGTGTTATTGCAAATTTTTGTTTGCTTTCAATTCCAATTACTCATTGCTGATATATAAGAGAATAATTGACTTTTGTTTACCCAACTTGCGTCCTGTGATCCTGCCTTGTACCCTGTGATTCACTTATTATTTCCAGGATTTGTTGTTGATTGTCTGTGGTGCTCTATATAAACAATCATGTCATTTGGGAATAAGGGTAGTTTTACTTCTTTCTTTCCAGTATGTATATCTTTTATTTTTCTTGTCTTATTGCACTAGCTAGGACTTCCAGCACAATAATGAATAAGAATGTTAAGAAAGGATATCCTTGCCTTGTTTCTGATCTTTGGGAAAAAGCATACAGCTTTGCACCATTAAACATGATGTTGGCTCTAGGGTTTTTTTGTAGATGTTTTTTTATTAAGCTCTCCTCTATTCCTGGTGTTCTGAGAGCTTTTATCATGAAAGGATGTTGGATTTTGTCAAGAACTTTTTCTGCACCAATTGCTATGATCATATGATTTTTTTTCTTTAATCTATTTTTCTGGTGATAACATTCATTTTCAAATTAGAATAAAACTCACTTGGTCATGGGATATAATTCATTTTATATATTGTTGTATTTGATTTGTTGATAATTTGATGAGGAATTTTGTGTATCTGTTCATGAGAGACACTATTCTATATTCCTGTCTTGTAATGTCTTTATTTGATTTTGGTATTAAGGTAATGGTGGCTCATAAAATTAATTTTAAGTTATTTCTTCTGTTTCTATTTTGCAGAAGAAATTGTAGAGAATTGGTATTATTTCTTTCAATAAATGTTCAGTAGAATTCACCAGTGAAGTCATCCAGTCTTTTTCTTTTTCCTTTTTTAGAAGATTATTAATTATTGCTTCAATTTCTATAATACACACAAAGCTTATTCAGGTTATCTATTTCTCCTTGTATGCATTTTGACAGTTTGTGTTTATCGAGGAATTGGACCATTTAAGTTAAATTATCAAATTTGTGGGTATAAATTTATTCACATTATTCCCTTATACTTTAAATGTTTATAGGATAAGTGTGACAACTCCTCTTTCATTTATGGATAATTTATTGATAATTTATGTCTTCTCTTTTTTTCTTGGTTAGTCTAGCTAAAAGTTTATCAATTTTGTTGATCTTTTCAAAAGAACCAGGTATCGATTTCATTAATTTTCTCTATTGTTTACCTCTTACTGATTTCATTAATTTCTGATCTAGTTTAATTACATCTTTTCTTTTGTCTAAGTGATGCTTAAGGTGTTCTTTCCCTGATTTCCTAGGTAGAAGATTATTGCTAATTTTAGATATTTTTCCTTTTTTACTGTATTAATTGCATGGTATAAATTTCCCTCTAAGAGGTGCTTGCACGCCCCACTAATTTTAATAATTTGTGTATTCTTATTTTATCTTAGTTCAAAATACTTTAAATTTTTCCTGAGACAACTTCTTTGTTCCATGGGTTATTTAGAAGTGTTTTGTTTCAGTCCCAAGTAGTTGGGTTTTTCCAGGTATCTTTTTGTTCTTGATTTCTAGTTTAATTTCATTTTGGTCAGAGAATATTCTTCATATGTTGTGTAGTGTTTCAGATTTGCTCAGGTGTATATTTTGGCCCAGAATGCTGTCTCTTGGCGAATGTCCCATGGAAGTTTGAGAAGATTGTATATTCTGCTATAACATGATGGAGTAGTCTTAAATGTCAAATAGATCAAGTTCGTTTTAGTGATGTTTAAGTCATTTATATCCTTACTGATTTTCTGCCTGTTTGATCTGTCAATTACTGACAAAGGGATGTTGAAGTCTCTAACTACTTTAGTTTCTGCTAAAATAGTGTATTTGTCTACTTTTTCTTTCAGTTCAATATATTTTGCTTCATATATTTGATGCCTTCTTGTTAGGTTTATATAAATTTAGAATTATTATATAATCTTGCAGAACTGACTCCTTTATCATTACGTAATGTCATCTTACTCCTAATGATTTTTCTTGTTCTGAAGTCTGCTTTGACTAAAATTAACATAGTTAATCCAGATTTCTTTTGATTAGTGTTGCCATGGTACATCTTTCTCCATTGCTTTATTTTTAAACTATATAAGTCTCTATATTTAAAGCAGATTTCTTGTAGAAAACATATAGTTGGATTTTGTTTTATGATCCACTCTTACAATCCCAGTTTTCTCACTGGTGTGTTTAGATCATTATTTTAGAATATTAGAAACAGTCTAGTACACCAAACTTTTGATCACATAAAATCTGAGGGATAAAAAAAATCTTTATGCATGTGCTTTTGTCTTTTCTTTATCTATTCAACTACCTGTATAAACAATTTGTGAGTCATACTTATATAACTATATTAAAATTATAAACCACATACAATAACTAAATTTAGTAAGAACTGGACAAAGATTAAATAAAATATTTATGATACATTAAACTATATTTTATATTATAGAAGAATTTTTGTTTTCACTAAATTAATATTGGGTATTTTTAAGTAAAAGCAATAGTGTTAAATATGTCTTTTTTAAAATCTTGGAATAATACTTTGATATAGCAACTTAAAGTCTGGAAATTTATATAATAATGGTTTTAATGAATGTTTAGCTAAAAATTATATCTCATGAAGAAATTTAGATACAAAGAGGGGAAAAACATATTATTGATTGTGCTTGCTGAATAATGATGTTCCTTTTTATTCTCATACTACATTAGAGGTTTTTGCTTTTGTTTGTTTTTTGTTTGTTTTAAATTCTGGAGTAAGTTTCTTTGACATAACTTCAATCAGTTGTTCTTGAGCACTTATCAGAAGGAATTACATTTTTATATTTTTAAAATTTAGTGACAAAGCTGCTAAAACTCTTTGGAAAGTTGTAAAACAGAAAATTCTGTTCGAAGTTTGTAAGTGTTCAGATGGGAATGTTTTTATGAGTGACATTTCACATTACTTTCATCATTATGATAAAAATATTTCAGATGTTCTTTTTCAAAATGATCTTTCTGTTACATAAGTTTTCTCTTTCTGTTAAAATGTCATCGTTACCTTGAAAAGACAGATTAAGTATGTCTATATTTTTCAGAAATATCTCAAGGTAACATACTGCTAGAAGCTATTTGTTATCATAGGAAAGGTCAGAAGATTTTGAATACTAATAATTTTGAGCAAAAGAAATTCATGATTCATGTTTAAGCTCAATAACCTTTAAGTGCTTTGCCACAAAATTAGTGGTGAACATTTTGTTAGTGCTAACCATGTGTGAGGCAGTGCACTGCGTTCTTTATACACTTGAACTCATATCGTTCCTCCTAATTACTCTTTTGCCATCCTTATTTTCTAAGTGAGGAAACTGGATTTAACATAATGTTTAAGTTGCTTTCCCAAGGTCACCTACAGAGTGTTTGGGGTCAGATTTTTCAAAAGAAGACCCTCAAGATGAGGATTTTTTGTGTAAGTGATTTATTCAGAAAGTACTCCCAGGATTCATGGGTAAGAAAGTGGGAGAAGCAGGAAAGAGAAGAGAAGAAGCCAAGCAAGGAGTGCCATCGCAATAGTCTCAGCCTCAGCCTGATCTCTTGAACATTGATTGCAGAGTTTGTCCAACTACAAGGCAATAGATCCGAGCTTTTACAATCTGGTCCACTCAGTAATGGCCATGCCACCTAGAAGGATCAACACTCAGGCAAGCTTTCTATCAGTTCTTTAAAAGGCCTTTATAGTTCCTATGGGACACTTCCTCTGAAGGGAATCCCAGGTATGTGTCTTTAAAAGAAAAGCCCGTAGAAACTGGAGGATATGTACACAAAACCTTTCAAAAGTATCTAAGAGAATCTGAGTGTACTATTGTCAGTATTTGCTATGGTAAGTGACATAGTAATTGGCATAACTGGGATTAAACCCAAGCAATAGGGCTCCGGACCCCCTCTTCTTGATCGTTATACTAGACTACTTGTGATAACCAGCAAATATCTGGGTAGGAAATATATTTCCACAGTCATTCTCCATTTACAAACACTATTAACACTTTACTCTGTTTTAAAGGTATTTTTCTGATAAAATTTACCAAATCAATGACATCCTGCAACATTTGGTCTTTCTGACTCAACTTTTTGCTGTAATGTATTGCCCATGAATTACACATTAAGTGAATTTTACAAGAAATGCTATCTCTGTAAATTACCACCAGAATTTTTAAAAATTCAAATCAAAGGAGTAGCCAATCTAACTGAAGAAATAACTTTGTTTTCCAGTGTAGATTTAGATGTAGATCTTTCAGAAATTGACTTCCTATGTCAGATGTGTATTATGCTAACCTAATCAGTCTACTACTTTACATAACAGATATTCCTACAAACCATGGTGATATGCATCTTGAAAGGAAAAAGTAATCAAGAGGCTCATCACCACCCTCGGCCTTAAAACTTAGAGTTCTTCCCACCGACTGTTTTGTGACATAGTCATGTGACAGACCCAAAGTCTGTCTAAACTTTGGGGTGCAGCTCTAGATTAAGTGACTGGGACCTGGACTAAGTTCTCTCCTAGGGGAAAGAACAGGTTATTCTAAGGAAGATGGGTGGAGTCTGATGGGATTAAGTCAGGGTCATATTCCCTTTGTGTCTTCAGGATAAGTACAAGTTAGTGAGAGCTCCAACTTTTCTCTTCTAAATATTTTTTTAAATTTATTTATTTGACAGAGGTAGAGACAGCCAGCGAGAGAGGGAATATAGGCAGGGGGAGTGGGAGAAGAAGAAGCAGGCCCACAGCAGAGGAGTCTGACGTGGGGCTCGATCCCATAACACCGGGATCATGCCCTGAGCCGAAGGCAGACGCCCACCCGCTATGCCACCCAGGCGCCCCCCAACTTTTCTCTTCTACATCAAGAATTGCTTCAGAAGTGATTCTAAACATTCAGTAGGGCAATTAACAACTATCAGCCAACGATGAAGTGTAGGACTGGGAAAAGTGAGTGGTATAGGACAAATAAACTTGCTCCACTCCAGCTCTCCACTGGCTATTTGGGAAAGGAATTCTTAGCTCATTAACAGGGCCAGGTTAGGAACATTTAGCTATCTTAATCACTGAAAAATAACAACAGCTAATACCTAGACACCTATGTAGTACTTTTTGAGTGCCAGTGCCATATACATATATATGTATATATATACACACACACACACGTATGAATTCCATATATTAACTTATTTAATAAATGATATTATTATTCTTATGTTATAATTAAGGAAACTGAAGCACAAAGAGATTGAGGAGTTTGTGCAAGACTACACAGCTTGGAGGAGGTAAATCTGGAATGTAATCATTTTAGTTTTAACTACTAACATATACTGTGCATAAGGAAGGCAAGAAATTAAGCTGGGATGACATAAATAGAGGATGGCCTCGTCTATTTTTGTATAAATATTTGTTAAAATGAGTGACAGATAAACAATGATATCCTTATATTTTTGTGTATCTAAATAATTCATAATTTATAGAAGAAAGAAATTATGGTTTTTACTTGTATGAAATACAAATGATAAATAACACTAAACTATGAAAGAAGGGCTTGGAAATCTAATAAAGACTTTTCTCTGTATGTACCTACTGTAATACATTTTTTGAAAATACCAAATTTTTTCCTTTTTTTTTTTTTGGTACCTCCTTCTTGAACTGACAAAAAAGCAAGAGGGTTCAAAATGAAAAGAGCCCTCAATGCCTGAAACCTTTTATGGGTATAGAGAAAGCTGAGCAAACTACTCAGTTAAAAACAAAGACCTTTCTTATAAAAAATGGAGGATGATTCGGAAGAACAGAGCCAAGAAACCAGAGGGCAAAGCTAAGAGACACCAAGAATCACCCTGAGGGAGAAGAATTGAGCACTAATCAAACACATAGTAACATACACCTGACTAGATTTTAGAATTACTATGGGTCAGTGACTGCAACATGCCTCTAGCCTTCCTCCTCTTTTTTGAATAGGAATGTCCATTGTTGTTCCAGCATGCTTCAGCATTGCATGCTGAGGGTACGGAGAGCTGAGAACTTGTCTCTTTACCTCTCAGGGCTGAGATGGACAGCTTCACTAAAGGAGCTGTATTGAAAGAAGCACGTTAAGGAGTCTCATCGACACCTGGGCTCATTTAGATAACAAAATCCTAAACATCAAGTATGAGCCAGAGACTGTAGTAGGATGAGTGATCTTGGGAAGGGAATGAGAGTCTTTTGAATGTGGGAGAGAAGGGAATCACTGGGGCCAGAGGGTGAACTGTGATTGCCAGCTAAGAATCTTACATTAAGGAGGGCACGTGATGTGATGAGCACTGGGTGTTATATGCAACTAATGAATCATTGAACATTATATCAAAAACTGATGATGTACTGTATGTTGGCTAATTGAATTTAAATTTTTAAAAAAAATCTTGAAATCTCACCACTGTGAGCTTTTTGCTATTTCTGCATAATGGCCAAAAACAAATTATAGTTAAGATAAGAAAGGTCAGATGACACGCCTGGAGATGTAACACACTAGCATTACATAAAGTTTTATTGGGGATGCCAACAACTGCATGCATTCGTTTATGTGGGTATACAAACTGTCAGTTTTTAATTGAAAGTTTCCTGAATTCGGATTGAGTTAGAAATGGATATTTAATGCCTTTTAATATGGTAATTATACATCTATTTTCCAATAATGCAAAAATGATTTTGTGGGGACGAGAAAATAGATAATGCTCTGCCAGGTTTCTGGTCTTCTATAAAGAGAGGGGTTTCCTAGCCACTTTTTCCACCACATGGGACATTGTGACCTAGTTCTGGACAGTGGATTTGGGGTGAAAGTGATAATGACTACGCCAGGACAAGGGGGACCCCATCACTTTACTCCTAGTTAGGAGTCATGCTCCCTTGGCCAGTGCATTTGGCAAGGATTCAGTTGAAAAAATGTATAAAGCACACTGTTTTTTCCAAGAGCACTTATAGGCATAAAATCAAGTATTTCCTTCTTCTTTAAAAATTCAATTTAGTTAACATATAGTGTAATGTTCATTTCAAGAGAATTTAGTGATTCATCAGTTGCATACAATACCCAGTGCTCATTACATCAAGTGCCCTCCTTAATGCCCATCACCCCGTCATCTCTTCCCCACACCCACCATCCCTCCAGCAACCTTCAATTTGTTTCCTAGAGTTCAGCATCTCTTATGGTTTGCCTCCCTTTCCATTTTCATTTTATTTTATTTTTCCTTTCCTTCCCCTATGTTCATCTGTTTTGTTTCTTAAATTCCACATAGGAATGAAATCATACAGTATTTGTCTTTTTCTGACTGACTTTTTTGCTTAGCATAATACCCTCTAGTTCCATCCATGTCATTGCAAATGGCAAGATTTCACTGGTTTCAATTACAGTAACAAAAAAACAAAAAAAAAGAGAAGGCGTCCTCAATCAGAAAAAAATGTTGTCACTGTGTGGTTATCTAAGTCAATTCGTAGGGCATTTTGGTAGATTGGACTCATTTTGAAAGTTGTTTGTGAAATATATTTAATTGGTTTGTCTGTTTTGATTTTGAGTGTGAGTCTGTGTAGCTGTCGGTGTAATTATGGCAGTTTTTCAACAACCACGGCGGGGCGGGGGGTGCGGGGGGCAGTTGTTCAGACTGAAGGCAAGACAGAGAGTCTGTGTGTACATTGTATATAAGGCCTTCTGGCCATGAGTATTAAACTCTGGTATAATGAAGACCTCGTACTTCTTGTATGTGCAGCCAGAACTCTTCTTACAATGCCAGGGATCTGGCATCCTCTGAAGACTGGGAGTAGCTGCTGCCAAAAATGACTGAGTATCGTGAAAGCCCTAGTACTGTACAGAATGATTGTGGAGCGGGTCCATGGGAAAGACCTGAATTTGCAAATAAAATATTTACCGTCTGAGTTAACTGAGGAGCTCCTAACAGCTGGATGTGTCTGGGCGTGTGTGCACACTTATGCGCATCTTGCTGCTGTGTAGATTCCAAATCTAGCTGAAATGCAGTAGTGGTACGATGTATACGGACCAATTCCATGAGAGATGTGGGACGAGTAAAAGCTTTGAAGGCCTTGCTGTCTGAAAGTACTGTATACTGTTTGTTAAGGATACTGTGTTATTTCAAATACATGTCATTCGGCTGTCCAAAAGAAAAAAAAAGTCATTGCCACAGACTGAAGCGATCCAAACATCCAGGGAAATGGCAAGAATCGGGATGTGGAAGAAAACTGCTGGCAAGGTGCCCACACTCCAGTTAAGGGATAGTTGGTGGCATGAGCATCAAAGGAATATGGGGTTTCTTTTTTTTTTTAAGATTTGTTTTTTTTGGGGGGGGAGAGTGAGAGAGAGCACAAACAGGGGGAGAGTCAGAGGAAGAGGGAGAAGCAGACTCCCCGCTGAGCAGGGAGCACAAGGTGGGGCTCAACCCCAAGACCCCAGGATCATGACCTGAGCCAAAGGCAGACGCTTAACTCACTGAACCACCCAGGTACCTCAGGAATATGGGGTTTCACATGAAGGTGGGGGAATAACTGTTGGGAAGCCATCTTGTGTGTTCTAAAGAAAAGATTCAAGGCAGCTGTACTCTCTCAGTTTTGAAGAGGAGTAACATTTTATTGGTATTATAAAAATCTAATAGAAACAGAAAGAAGAAAAGGGAAATCTATGCATCGATGAGGGCAGTAGTAAGCAATAAAACACAAGACAGAGTTACCTCAAATCAGGTACTTACCACATCCAACCTCACTAGCTGGGGAAGTCCTGTGGAGGCAGCCAGGCTGGAGTCCCGATTGAGAGGCCTGGGCTGAGAATCGTCCGTCCCTACAGGTGAGACTTTCAGCTGACCATCCCCATAAGGGCCATATTGATAGGGCAAATGACAGGGTTTGAAGTTAAACCTTAGTTCCCCTATGTGCAGCTTGGAGTGAGCTGCATTCCTGTGTTATCATGTCTTTTCATCTTCAAGGAACCTGGGCTAGGTATGCTTGCCTTCCCTCCCAGTTTCCATTCTGGGGGGCCACCCCAGCCTGGAGCTGGGAGGGGATATAAGGCAAAATTAACAGCTGTGGCACCCAGATCAGAAAGGCCAATTCTGACCCAGAGGGCAGCTAATGCCAACTAACCAGGCTCCTTAGGTCACTCACGCAGCACAAGTCTTGCAAACAACAATCCTTAATCTGCCTGCGTATGTGCAGGTGTGGGTGGTCAGTTATGCAGGACAAATCACAGAAACTTCCATCCACACAATACACCGGGGAAGGGGAAGTCAGCCTCCTTCCCTACCACGGGCAGTGAGAAGGCTGCATTCCAGGAAAGAAGGCAGGATGGGGAGTGGAGTCTTGCAGGCATGCCATGTTTCATGGGAAGAATGTGTCGTGAAGAACTTCAGATTGTACCATTCTGGTTTGAGGGTGGTGAAATGGTGTTCCGGAGGGCATAGTTAAGGATGAGAATTAGAGAAGCAGGTTGGGTAGGGCAAGAAAACAACATCAACAGGGAGAATGTTTCAGAGAGTCTAGACCGCTGGAGGGACTTCTACCCCAGATGCTAAGGACAGCCAACCAAGATGTGCACTTAGGAGGGATCATCATTCCTACTTAAATTGTATATTATATGCATTTATGGGGCATTTCTCCATTTCTATCTTGAGATACAATCTTGATTTGCCCGAATATTTTTCTGTGTTAAGTCAGTTGAAATCCATGTCCCAAAAAACCACTCACCAAATGTAATAAATCCACAAGAGAGATGAAATTTTACATATTTTTAAATTTTAATATGTCTACTAAATTATGGATTTATTTCTCTTCAGTAATGTACCAAATGACAAATAATAAAATTATGTGTTTCTTTACAACATTCATCACTCAGGAAGAGAATGGCAAGAGCAATATGTTTTTCACCATGTAGTGTGCTCTTTGCTCTGCCAATGGTGTAGACAGTTAATATTTACTACACTGAACGTCAACCGTGTATGGGGAAATGGATCGACAACATAACAGGGCAACTCCGGGGCATTGCATTCAGGAATCATTATATAGGAAGTCTTTAACAGAGCATCCTGAACAAAAAGTGGACAATTGGGTTAAGGAAGATGGTAAAATGTGGTTCAAGTTCCTATAAAAAACTTAGCAATAGTAAGCAGAAAAGAGTATAAGGCACTGTCCTTGTCTCCAGTGATAGAGTTCTATCCCTTTTAAGGTTATCTAGGTGAAGAAACTGAGGATACCCTTTAAGTTGCAATGGAAGAAGGAAATGATTAAAAGAAAGAATAAATTGTGCCTTCATTAAGTCCTGTGGAGTTCTGGGAAGAAGCAAGGCAGTGTGATCTAGAAAAACTATATGACTGTGAAGAACAGTTTTATCACTTCTTTGGGTAAATGTGGTGGTGAGGCAAGCAAGGAGCTTGGTAACTTTCAAGGCCAAAAGAATAAATCAAATGATGTAATATTTGTGAAAATATGAATTGCACAGCCCCATATAAGTGATTAGCATTATTTCCTTATTATTATTAACACTCATAGTTAAATAAGTGTTAAGAAGCACTGTCAGAGCCATCAGAATTGGCATAATTACAGAAGCTCAACAATACAGTGAAACCAATTCAAAAGCTGAAAAGGAATTCTTAGGTGGCCAAAGCCTGTGATTTCAAGGATCCTTTGCTTTAAAGATAAGCTCTTTTATTAATGAAATGAGCAATCCATGACTTCCGAATCATTTTTCCTGGTTGGATTTTTTTCCCATTTTTCCTATAGTTATGTTTATTGTGATGGGTTTGGCTTACACTGCCTAATGATGGGCAAACTGTTCAGCTTTCACATGACCACTTCTGTATTCATTACTATAAACTGGAAAAGACACGTTAGAGTCCTAGCAGAAATAATATGTTACTCTGGGGTGATGTCTGGACAAAGATCATTACAGAAATATGGGTAAAGACATTTGAGCTTCCCTTTGCAGTAATGGCTCTCAAGACATTTGACTTAAATATCACACGCTGATAATGAAGATGATGAATCTGTGTTTCTAATCATCTCTCAAAAGATACGGCTATGGTTTGAATATTTGTTTGTTTTGCATCACAGAGCATACAAATACAAGTGTCAGTGGTACCATCCTCTAAGCTTTACCTTTTTAGGATTTCTACACTGAAAGACTAGAATTGCCTTACCAAACAGACTCCATATTACCAAACATGGACAAAATTTTCATATAGCAAATACCATAGGGTTTATTAAACTGCCTTTGTAAAAATAGCAGAATCTCATTAAACTTATCTGTTACTGGAAATTACAGGGATTATTTATGCGTGATGTTTTGGTTAGGTGGCTCAGAGGACCGAGGTTTGCTGCAGTTGTTTTCAGCAGAAACAGACACTGAGTGGGAGTGAGAAGTGAAAAAAACAGGCATCAAAGCCTAAGAAGAGAAGAGAAAGGAAGAACTGGATAGAGGGTGAAGCTGAACAGCGATGCAGTCCCAATAAAGTCTTGGCAGGCAGATGGGGGGCTCTGGAGCGAGTATTGACCATCAGAGTGCCCTGCACTGGGTCTGATGCAGGCGGCTCTGGGGAAATACGTCTTTGCACAAAAACTCTTAGGTCAGTGTGGCACCTGAAGTTGCCAACAGCTGGAGACTGTCTGCTGAGTACCCTCCTCACAGCTGCAGGAGGGTCTGAGACTGAGTGACATAGCTCCCTGACAACCTCAAGCCTGATTAGACTAAACAGACATGGAAGAATATTTGGATTGCCTCTAACTTCCTATATCTAATGCTGGACTATGTGTGTGTTATTATTAATTTTTTTCCAGTGGGTAGAGATACACTGTTGACAAGTTGATTGATGGTGAGAAATGGATGTAATTTTCTATTTCTGAGATTTGGAGAACAATAGCATCAAGAATGAATTAGGAATCTGGGCTAACAGGTGGAGAGATAACTGGAAAAGGGTTCACAAGAAGAGTACCTGAGAACAGATATTTTGGAAACTCATCAAAGGGCAAGTCAGTGTACAACTAGGTGAATTGCAACCTGAAAAAATATACAAAATGATAATATAAGAAAAGCTATCTAGGATGGGGATCTAGATATTCTCTCATGTACTTAACTCTTTTTTAAAAGGTGTTTGAATTCATTTCTTATTGAGATATAATTGATATATAAAACTGTATGCATTTAATGTATACAATTCAATGAGCCTGGACATATGCATACACCCATGAAACCATAACCACAATGAAGGTAATAGACCTATCCACACCTCTGCTTGTTTCCTTGAGTCCCTTCACTGTTGTTGTTTGTGTGTGTATGTTTGTTTGTGATGGGAGTCAGGGGACATAAGAACAGTTAACTTGAGATCTCCAGCATCTTAACAATTTAACTGCACAATAGAGTGTTGTTAACTATAGACCTTACGCACTAGAGCAAACCTCTAAACTTATTCATCTTGCATAGCTGAAAGTATGTATCAGTTGAACAATTCTTCTCCATTTCCCCTTCCTCCAGCCCCTGGTAACTACTATCTCATTCTTTGCTTCTGTGAGTTTGACTATTTTAGTTAACTCATAAATGAAATCATGCAATATCTGTTCTGTGACTGGCTTACATTTTTTAAGAAGTTTGCAAAACACAATCAAAAGAATGGAAGACTAAAAATGTCAAAATAAAAAGTGCATTCTTGCTATAATGATGTATTAGATGAGTGGGTGGAGGCAGTGCACCCTCAAAATAAGAATTAGTGGTGAGAACTTTGTTCCCGAGACCATCTCTACCAGAAAGATACTTTGCACTCACAGATGGTGATAGCAAAGCCATGCTTTAGAGCCTGCTCTGGCTATGACGTCATAAAGGCTAACTGTTGGCCAAGACTAAGTTATGATAATTCCATAGTTTTGTAGAAGAAGGAACTAATGTTTACTGAGCCCTTAACTATATGCCAGATACTAGGCTTGGCATTTTATGTATTATTACTCATCTCAGACTTTCTTAGCCTGCACTTTCTCCTGCTATGGAATATGGCCAAAATGACATCACAGCGTGTGTCCATTATGAGAAGAGCTTGCATCAAAGAAGGCTGTTATTTGAGAACTTGCTACGGTCTGACTTGTTACAATTCATCAGGGCCTGATTCTTCACGGGACATGGTCCTTGCAACAAAGGAGAGATGGGACTTCAGGCTTAAGAGCATTGGCCATGTCCTTCCTACCCAGTTCTCATCATCTTTCTACTAGGGCCTGACTTCCCAGTTCACATCATCCTTCTACTAGGGCCTGACTTCACTGAAACTACAGTGTACCTTTGGGCTCTGGAGACTTCACAGTTAAATAATTTACTCATTCAAGTATTTATTGACTATATCACAGGTGAATTTTTTAAATCCAAAATATTCAATAGATACTGATTTTCCTTTTCCCTGAAACTAACCCATATTCTAAAGGATCAGATATATAGGGAGACTTTGAAGTGATCATTTGTTGTTTCTATCTGTCCACCATCTTTCTCCCCTTCCTCTAGCAACCCAGTTTCCCTTCCCATTTTTTTCTCTTTGTGGCACTCATTTTATGTGACTTACACAGGGATCAGCATTGCTGTAAGAAACTGCTTTCTTGGTAGAAATAATTCACCATTCATGGATGATGAACAAAGGAATGACTACTAGCCAGCAACTTCTCCAAGGCTTGGAAATGCAGATAGTGAAGAAATCCTAATTACAATCCTGCCTTTTGTACTAGAACAACCATGGAAGATTCCTCATGTGGAATGACCCTATTTGAGAGATGGAGAGCACGAGAGCCATGAATCCCTGGACTGAACTATGCCTGAAGGAAAATATTCCCTTCTAATTTTTCAGCTACATGAACCAATGAAGTTCTATGTTTGGCTTAATCTAGGTTGAGCTGTTGTTCTGTTTTTCTTTTTTTTTTTTTTTGTTTTTTATTATTATGCTCAGTTAGCCACTGTATAGTACGTCATTAGTTTTTGATAGAGTGTTCAATGATTCATTAGTTGAATATAACACCCAGTGCTCATCACAACACATGCCCTCTTGAATAACCAACACCCTGTTACCCCCTCCCCCCCCGAAACCCTCAGTTTGTTTCCCGTGGTCCATATTCTCTCATGGTTTGTCTCCCTCTCTGATTTCTCCCCCTTCAGATTTCCCTCCCTTCCCCTATGGTCCTCTGTGCTATTCCTTATGTTCCACACATGAGTGAGACCATATGATAATTGTCTTTCTCTGCTTGACTTACTTCACTTAGCATAATCCTCTCCAGTTCCGTCCATGTCAATGCAAATGGTGGGAATTCATCCTTTCTGATGGCTGAGTAATATTCCATTGTATATATGTACCACATCTTCTTTATCCATTCATCTGTTGAAGGGCATCTCGTCTCCTTCCACAGTTTGGCTATTGTGGATATTGCTGCTATGAACATTGGGGTGCATGTGTTCCTTCTTTTCACTACATCTGTATCTTTGGGGTAAATACCTAGTAGTGCAATTGCTGGGTCGTAGGGTAGCTCTGTTTTTAACATCTTGAGATTCTTCTGTCACTTATAACCAAATGAGCCCTGACCATTTTGTAGACTTTTCCTTGAAAAAGATTTAGGGGAGGGCAGGAGAAAGTAATATTGTTCCAAGAAACTATATGTGCTGGGCATAAAGCTAGACACTATCATTTTATTAATTAATGTTTTTTATTCATGGGGAGAGGAGACAAAATTAGGTTATGTGTTTTGCCTTATATCTCACTGTAAGTTAGAGATTCAGTCCCAAACCCAGCTGTGACTCCATATCCAACATACCATGTTGCCACCCCATGTTGCAATTATATTGCATATTCAAATACAATTATTTATATGCAAATACTATTTGAAGAATTAAGCAATAGTGAGAGGTGTTGCCATAAAAGATAACAAAGCAGATTGAGTTTGGAGAGAAAGTGGAGTCGGTAGGGAACTTCCGAAGTAGTCCAGAGCTGTCCAGAGTTCTGACCTCAGATATCTTTGACCATCATCCTTAAGTCAGCTCCCACTTTTCCAATACCATAGCCTTGTTCACTCTCACCCTTGTAACATTTACTTCTCAGTCTTTCCCAAGGAAATTCATGAATTTTGTTAGGCTGACTTATACAAAATGGTTTGAAGTCACCTAGACCTTAGTCCAATTTTTAGTACTTGTGTTAATGAATCATATAACTGAATAAATCACATAACCTCAGACTCAATTTGATTATTGTAAAAAAGGGGATAAACTAGGAGCTGCAGTAACTAGAATCTAGCAAGAAACTTCTTCACTTTGGAATAAAACTTGAAAAAAAAGGTTTATTGGCAGAACGATTTTTTGAAATTATATTTGTTGTGACAAAATTTTACCTATTGGTGTTTTCAGACCTTTATTAAAAGTTTTTAATTTCACCTACAAAAACTTTATCTTCCTGGGATAAAGATTTGGGCAGCCTCCTATATAGATTATGCTCTAGATGTCCACAGATTTATGGAAGGAAATATTCCAGCTCTGTGGAATCGAACTGATTCTGGATAGCAAATCTCCCTTCCCATCCTGTTTCCTACTTGGTAATGCTTTCATTTAAAGAAAAAAAAAATAGGAGCAAAGTAAATTGGATTATTCCTGATAATATATATATTTTTTCTTCTGGCAGGGATGGCAGGACATAGCAGCTGGGATAAATGGGCAAAATATTCCTTCTGATTTGAACCACAAATACAGTCAAGTAGAAGATGGAGAGATAATTTTAGTTTTCAAAATATATATTCAAGTCAGACATTAGCTTGACAATGTGATTTGCACTTTTCAGGTTTTACATAAAGAAGCTAGATTCAAGCCCCAGCTTCTATAAACCTGAGAAAAAAAGCAGATCCACAAAGGGCACAAAACACGTGGAGTAAATATGTACTTGCTCTCCCATGTATAAGTCTGCTTTTTCTTTTAAATCTCCCATTTTTCATACATGATTATTATTATTGCTACCATTATTTTAGCAATTTATGCTCTTCAAGGAGTTGCTCTTCAGTTCTAAACACAATTGCTGTTTTTAAGGTCTTTTTATTATGCTGGGTTATTGCAATGTGTCTTTTCCCTAAGACTTTACAATGGAATAAAAACGGTAAAACAAAAGCCATCAAAGTTACCTTGCTAACCTCACTGATAGTTTTCGGGATCATTATGTATTGTACTTAACATGTATATGTGTGCACTTAAGCTATGGGGGAAAAAATCACATACTCTTTTGATTACATCCATAAATGGTCTCCACACACTATGGTATAAAATAATTTGTTGCTGTTTTAATACTTAATTGATCTAGAATTTTTTTTTTTTTAAGATGTAAGAAAGAGCAATGAAGAGTGATTGGAAGCATGTGGGCCTTGGGGTTGAGGAATGCTAAGGTTTGAGCCCAGGTTCTCTGAGTTATTTTGTGGTAGATTTCAAGCAACTTACTTAAAATGTGTAAGCCTCAGTTTCCAAATATGTTCTGGGACAATACTAAAGGTTAAATTAAGTAGCAAAGAACTGTGGCAGAAACTACTGGTTGGCTGATCCAATGCTATTCCAAATCTTTTCTTTTCTTTTTTTTTAAGATTTTTTATTTATTTATTAGACAGAGAGAGAGACAGCCAGCAAGAGAGGGAACACAGGCGAGGGGAGTGGGAGAGGAAGAAGCAGGCTCCCAGCGGAGGAGCCTGATGTGGGGCTCGATCCCAGGACTTTGGGATCACAGCCAAGCTTCAGCTTAACGACTGAGCCACCCAGGCACCCCTCCAAATCTTCTTTTCTAACCACCTTTACCTTTGTACGTGGAAGTCTCCCAGGAAGGGCTTCCCTTCTCAAACAAAACAACAAAGTTTTTGGTTGTAGCGCTTTCTTCCCATTTGCAAAGAAGATATGACGTCTGGAGGTAGAGCAGCCATTTTGGAACTATGAGTATAAAACCACACAATGGCACAGAAGGAAACTAGAAGGAGCCTGGTTCCTACATGATATTCTTGAGCAGCTGGCGCCAAACTAGAGTCATTTTCTCTGTACTTCTTATTACGTGAAATCAGTCCCTTATCTAAAAAAGCCACTGTTTCTGGAATTTTCTGTGATTCAAAGTTGCAGCATTCCCTCATGAGATAAGAAAAAACATAGTCCCCAGGCCATGTAAGGAAGTTCAAATAATGTTAATCATTGTGTCCCCTCCACTGGTAGTAATGGCCATATATAATAGATGAGGCAGAGTCTCAACACACGCTTTCTAAAAATAAATAAGGTAAAAATTTCAGGTATCACTTTTCACTCCCTTGTGAGTGGTTTCACCAGTCACCTGGTTTACATTTCAGAGTCTTAGAAAAAGTCCTGACTTTCTTCCCCCTATACAATCTTACCCAATCCAGGTCTCAAAGATTTTACCTCTAAATGTCTATTGCATCAGTGACTTCTTTCCATCTCCCTGCCCTCACCTTAGTCCATTATGACTCATCAGGGTGGTCACATTCTCACATTCTTAAAGATGAACTTCTGCACATGCTGTGCCTTCCACCTAGAATATTCTCTCCTACAACTCCTTATCTTTCTGATGTTGGCTAAATCAGCATGTACTCAGAAGACCTTTCCCTAACTTCCTTGCTTTGATCATTTCCATTTTGTATCTCATTATATCTCTCTTTTTAACAAATATTAAACATTTTACATTTATACGTGAGCCTTAATGTCTATCTCCCCTCCTGTCTGTAAGTACCAGGAGAAGATAGCCTGATGTTTTATCGTTCATCATTTTATGCCCAAGTCAAGCCCAGCACTGAGCATATAAGTGCTCAAAACTTATTCATAATAACTAACATTTCATGCGCATGGCCTGTTTTTAAGGCATTTTTATGAGTGCTTTCTGTGCATTAACTCAGTTTAGTAGTAGTCACAGCAATCCTATTTTACAGTTAAATAATCCCATTTAACAGATAAAGAAGCTAAGACACAGAGAAGTTAAGGACTTCGTCTGAGGTCACACAGGTAGTAAACCAGGATCTGAGTGAGGCAGTATATCTTTGGAACCTGTGCTATTAACCACTATCCAAAGCTGAATAAAAGGATGAAGCTTGCCACCAACTGGATAATGATAATCACTTTGGTTCCACAGCTTTGAGGGTCAACAAGAAATAAATAGAAGCTTCTTTGTACAAGCTATTCTACTGGGGTTCGGCGGTTAAGATGGAGTTTAAAGGCACTCAATCCATATTTTAAAGGCTCTGTATAGTTAAACACTGATTAGTCTGTGAATACAAAAATTTCTCCTTTATGTTTTCCTTAAAAGCAAAATTCCAATGCATTATATAACTATTGGCTTTCCTCCTCAATTTGCTTGACCCTCCTATTACCTCATACAAGAAAGTACTAGATTTCTTCTTTATCGTGCCACATTGGGTAATGCTATATTGTTTTTTTAAATTCCAAAACCAAAATTATTTTGAAAGAGTGAAGAAAACACCATCTGTAACAATTGAAATCATAATAACATTTTTTTCCTATTCTGAAAGACATCAATGTTATATAAAGAAGGGAAAAATGATTAGTCCCAGGCTGAGCCTGACTGTGCCAAATAAATATGCTAATTTTGTTGGCTTGGTTAGAAAACCCTGAAATCCTAAATTTATGCAGGGATTTGCAAGTGACAGACTATTTATGTACATCCATATCTTTATACTTCAACCACTAGTGCATTTAAAATGGGATTGGATTCAAGGGGGGAAAAACAAGAATGAAGGAAGAAAGTCAGTAAAGTGATGGAGAGAGACTTAGGGGCCAAAATTGGGTCTGTATTTGATTCAGAATTACCTGAACTTTTAGATGAGTCTACAATGAAAAATAATTAATGTTATAGCAGTAATTGAACATGTCCAGCATGTTATGATTTTCAAAGCACTGTCACATTATTAATCTCACGTAATTCTTACAACATTCCTGAAAGTTTGATGATATGGCTATTCTCATTTTATAAACTAGAAAGTTGAAGCTCAGAGGCTTTAAGGAAAAGAGGCGGTAGTGGTCTGCAATGAGGACTTTACAGAGAGGGCTTTCAGCGTGCAGTACAACCTCACCCCAGGGAGATGAGGGTATGCATCTTTTCACCTTAAGTCAAGTGAGAGAGAAAGGATCAAGAGCACTGCTCAGAGAGTTTCACACTGAGTTTGGGGACGCAGGTCGTGGTGCTTCTACTCCAGATAGGAGAAGGTGGGAGGCTGATTGGTGATGGCTGAACAAAGAGAAGGTTGCGTTGGGAATGAATGAGTTGTATACCTACTGAAAGTGGACTAAATGTGTGATTCCCTGCCACCAGATATGGACCTTTAGAATAGAGCTTGCCTGTAGTTATCCTACATTGAACCTCTTCCAAGAAGAGGATCTGGAAAGGTGTGACTCCAACAAAAGAGTGGGTTGCTGGAAGTCCTAGATGATACAGAAGCAGTTGAAAGTAGGCAGCTGGAGGAGGCATTGTCTGCATTAGGGGAACAGCAATCAGAATCCCCTTTGTTAAAGTGCCGCATTGTTAATGTGGGGACTGAAGGAGCAGCAAGTAATGAGGAAAAGAGCCAACAATGTCTCTCCTACTAAAATCCCTTTTCCACTGTTAAACGATTTTTCTTCAGTTTTGTCCTTGACCAATGCAAAGTAACCTACAAGTGACTCCTGATTGATGTCAATAGTCGACTACAGTCATTGCATTGTCCAAACCGTCTTGGGAACTATCAATGGAAATATCAATTTTGCTCACTAGCAATAATGAACATCTTTTAATGAGAAAGACAGGAGAATCTAATGAAAAGGGGTTTCAAATTCTGACCTTTCCACTAATTATTCATGTAACTGAAGGCAATTAACTTGGCTTTATGGATTTAAATTAAGTAAAATGTTCTCTAAAATCTCTTCCCACTCTAATTATAGGATTTGGTGAGAAAACCTTAGAAATTCAGACCCTACATTCAAAATTTATGATAATTTCCCCAAACTACTGCCTGATATCCTTATGCTGCTTTTAGTCTGAAAAAAAGTTGAGTGGGGGAGGATTTACTAAGTAAAGTTATCATGTAAATAAGGATTTTAAAATAATCAACTGATTTAAAATATTTTAGAAGTACCAATATAGATATGAAATTGTTACTTCTATGTCAGTTGAATATTCTATTGGGCAAATCCTAGTGGCAGTGGGGAAAAAAAAAAAAGCCAGTTTTCTTCCTCTGAGAGTCTACAATGTAACCTTTGTATCAATTCTGATTAGTCTTTCTCTTGAAGACCAATAGAGTTTCAAGGTCTTTTTTCCCCCAATTTCTCCTTATGGTATTGAAATATACTTGATTTTCTTCAAATTGAATTGGAAATGACATATCAAGGTAAAGCAATTTTCAAGCCTCTGAAAAGTGAGGAAAGTATTTCTTCTTATTTGATGGGAAATGTCAGGAAGGAGAAAGTCACAGGTACTAAAACAATGTGTGTTTCTAAGGAGATTGATGGAAACTTGCAACATCCTTGAGGAAAGAAGTACTGATATGTTTCCATCTCTTTGTGTGAAAACTAATGCACAGTGAGTTTGACTTTCTGAAGATCAAACAATAATTTTACGTCAAAGCGTGGGCCGGTTCTCAGATCTTGGTTCCTCCATCATATTTCAGTTTCTTTGCTGTCTGCTCCTTTGATAGATACCAGCACATCTTGTTTTCAGCTCAATTTCTTGCTTCTAGAAAGCACAGCAAGCAGCACTCTGTCAATAGCACCAGGTTTCCTTGAAATCGATTGAGGCTCTGGGCTTCCAGCTAAAACCCCGTTCTTGTGTCAAACCACATGAAATAAGCACTTTTCTTAAATAAATGTGAACTCTGCCTTTTGTAGCAGCCAAGGACTATTCAAGATACCAAATGAAAACAGCAAATTCTCTCGGGAGGCAGAAGGAAGTTGTCATTGTCCTCAAAAGCAAAATTGGGCTATTTCACTGAACAGGACATCAGACAGAAGAAGCCAATTTGGTCTGCATTAAGCAACATCATTGTTTGGGTCACTGTCTTCTAACAGCTTTATCTTTTTGGGTTTTGAGGTATATGTCTGCTGTGGGGTGGAAAGAGGATGGAATAAAGTAAATGGCTACTCCCTTAGTTGGCACCTACCTGGCCATGCTCCTGTCTTTTCTCCCCTTCTCCTTGCCAGTTTGGTGCCTTCCTTCCTTCCTTCTCCCCTTCCTCCCTCCTTTCCCTCTCTCTCTTCCTCCCTTCCCTTCCTCCCTTTCCAAAGGTAATCCTGTTCCCCCGATTAGGGGCAAACTTCTTGGGAATGCCCTGATTACTATTTCTACTTTTCTCCCTCTCGCCTCATTCTCTTCTCCTAGTGCCAATTCTCTCTCCTCCCCAAAGACTTGACTGATTTTCTCACTTCTTCCCTGCTACAGGAGCTAGAGTCTTTTAACAAGCTGGAAATGCAGTCAAAGAGCAATGCTGGTGATGCTCTGTTGCCAAGTACTCCGAGCAGAAAATGAGCAGATGTGGGCAACAGGTGTAGGTCATTAACAAGAAGCCTTCCTGGCTCCCAGGCCTGGGGCACCCTGCAGGGAGGGGTGACTGTGAAATTTTTAAATCTGAGAAGCTTAGAATTGGAGGAATCTTGTAGATCAACGTGTCAAAAACTGTCACGTTTAAGAGATGACAACACTGAAACCAAAAGAAGTTGAATGCCAGGTGAAGGCAGAGCCATGAATGAATCGAGGTCCATGACTCCCAGACCTGTGCTCTAGGCACATCAAACTGCCTAGTTTACGGGTACTTTCAGGGTGCAAGAAGGGGAATGAAGCATGGAAAGGCAATAGGACTTGGTGCCTTCGTCTGTGGACATGTCATTCATTGCGATTTATTGCCAAGGGTAACTTTCAGATATTCGTTTTTACTAAAATACCCCAAGTACAATCCCATTCATGGGGCAAGTTCACCTCCAAGAAATATCTTGTGATTTTCATTTTGTCCTGATTTATACCATTACCCACCAGAAAACAGCATTTATTTCTGTTTCCTAAGAAACTGTGCCTATGGCAGCCTCAGTGACGATCTCAGGATTCCATCCCCAATCACATACCAGTTTCTATGGCTCCTGGTTTTGCCTCTTACTCTTCTTAGCCAGCTGTATTTTGTAATGATAGGAACAGGTATTTCAACTCATGGCTCAATTTTAACTTTCCAAACTCTGTCTATATTTGATTCGAGGCTTCCCTGCCCCTTTGAGGGGCTCTGGGAAGCAGAAATGAATACTCCAAAGAACACTGTGTTGTGCAACCCTGCAGTGAGCTCTGGCAGTGCGTCCCACGGCCTGCCCCCAGAACAACCCCTCAGGAATGTGGACTGGCGGAACCAAGACAGATGGAGCAGATGATGGAATTATTAGTTAAGATTAAAGGCATTTTTGTAGCATAGAAAAATTGGGAAATGTTGAGACACAAAACATATACACAAATCACTTTTTCCAAACACGAGACCAGAACACATGGTCTGACAACACCCATAGCGTAACAAAAGGAAGAAGTATCTGAAATTAGGATTTACCCAGAGAACCCATGGAGGCCATTGTACACATAGAGAAGAGGGGAACCAGTCTGGCAAGCAGTGAATTGTGTGTCCATTTTGTAGTATTGCTCTAAAAGTTAGCATGCACACAAACCACTGGGGATGGAGCCAAAATGTAGGTTTGGGTTGTGTAGGTCTGGGGTAGCAGCTGAGGTTGTGCATATCCAGCAGGTCCCTCTGGTGATTCTGCTGGTGCTGGTCTAAGGACCTTTGGAACCAAGTTCCTAGAGGCCTTGTCTTCCTTGGCTTTGCATCCCTAACATCTAGTAGTTACAACAAACATAAAGATTTGGTGAACTAAGTTTTAGGCACTTTACATACACCCTAAATTATTTAATCTTTTCAATAGTATTCTAGCATGGGTGCTGTTATCCTGTTTTACCAATGGATAAACATGAGCTCGAACATTTAGTAATCTAGATCTGTATGAGTAATTCTAAAAATAACCTGGCATCATTGGCCTTCAGGATTTAAAATTTGTCAGTGCAAGCAGAATCTTTTTTTTTTTCTTCAAGATTTTGTTTGTCTTTGTCAGAGAGAGAGACAGCCAGCGAGAGGGAACACAAGCAGGGGGAGTGGGAGAGGGAGAAGCAGGCTCCCGGCTGAGGAGCTCAATATGGGGCTCGATCCCAGGACCCCGGGGTCATGCCCTGAGCCGAAGGCAGACACTCAACGACTGAGCCACCCAGGCTCCCCAAGCAGCATCTTTCTTTCCAACCTAATTTCCTAATCTGCCAAGATGGCATATGGAAGGTGTTATACTTAAGAACATGGACTTGAGGGGCACCTGGGTGGCTGGGTCAGTTAAGTGTCTGCCTTTGGCTCGGGTCATGATCCTTGGGTCCTGGGATGGAGCCCTATGTCAGGATCCCTGTTCAGTGGGGAGTCCACTTCTCCCTCTGCCTCCTCCTGCTTGTGTTTGTTCTCTCTCTCTCTCATAAATAAATAAAATCTTAAAAAAAAAAAAAAAAGAACATCGACTTGAGCTGGTCATGCTAGTCCAAATCCCAATTTCAATCCTTACTAGCTATGCAACTTGAATAAGTTCATTATCTACAACAAGGTTCAGTATAGTCTGTGAAATGGGAATCATAGCAGTTCTCATCTTGTAGGAGTATTATGAAAATTAAATGACTTACTATCTGTAAAGCACTTACAACAGTTTTTGCCATGCATTGTATGACATAGCATGGATTACATGGTGGAGACAGTAAGGAGCCAATGACCTATTGCCTAGAAATTGACAAACACAATGCTTTAAAGATACTTCTCAGAGATGTGTCCTACAAGTTCTTGTGGCTTATAGTTAACTGGAATAATGTGTTTCATAAGAAAATTGCACCCCTCTATCCCAGTATCCCAAATCGAAGTGACCACATCTCCATTTGAAAAATAAACTAGCTTTCGTCCATTGGGTATTTATAATTGCATTCAGAGCACAATTAGAGAGGTATTGTTAAAAGTGAGATTAAAGTGCTCGTAGAAATTCTTTTTGAGAACATAGCACATACTTGCTTCAGAATCGAATACTTTTTTTCCATTTTGTTTTTAGAACAAGTGGGACTTACTAAGTTCTCTAAGTCTTTTGTCTCTGGCAAGAGGCACATTGTATATTTCCACCCGCTGGCTTTTGATGACACGCAGAGAACAATGATTCACCCCAGTCAACATTTTAATATTATTGAAATATCTCCCTTAGTCCCCAACACAATTTTCAAAACATGTTAGTCGATGAGAACAAAGGGCATCAAACTGTCTTTGCTAAATTATTTTCTGTTTCTCTTCCTCTGCCCAAATTTCCTCTGATCTATAACTTGCCAGCCAGCAAGAAGACAAATGGGATTCCTAGTTAATTAATCAAAGTCAATCTATTGTCATTTAGTAATATCCACCACTGGTTAGTCTGGCCACATTTGGAGCCTAATTAGTTGGTCTTCCCTGGCTTCAACTGTACTTTCATCATGTGTGAAAGATGACATTAAATAAATCTCGCCCCAAGACTTTCACTTAATCTAATGAATCTTGGCCTCATTTGGAAATCATCATGTCATTCTCAAGGCACTGTGAGTATGTATGATAAGGAGCAGAATGATCCAGAATGGTGCTGACCAATGGGCCCTGGTTCTTTGATGTCCAGCCTTTGAAACTGGAAGCAAGTCAGAAAGAGGATTTCAAAAAGAGTGCAGCAGACTCAGTTTCCTTAATTTAGTCACTAAGCACCAGGGGGACAGTCTTTCTGCCTCCTGCCCTGATCAGCCCGTGCCCCAGGCTTAAAGGCTTTTAAATATTTTAACACTCTTCTTTTGGCTTCCAGTCCTGAAGATTGTTAATGGAAGGCTCAAGTTAACAATTAATTAGCACAGTCACACAGGACTGAAGGGGATTTGGACTAGTCTGAAAGGAAAGCAGCTGGAAGCAAGAAAAACATGTGAAAAGTAGACTCTGATGTGGCCACTGCTTTTCTCTTCCCTGGGCCTTTGATTCTATCTTTGTGATCAGGTCTTGGCAAGCCAAGGAAGGATTTGCTTGCTTGCCTGCTTGCTCTCTTCTTTTTTTCCTCTCCTTCCTTCCTTGGTAAGATAATTTTTTTGCTTAATCGGTGAGTGTTTTAGGTTAGCAAAAATACCAACCTGGAAGTTTAACAGAAATTGAATTTTCTATCAATATGTTTTGTAATCCCAAGCAAGTCTCTTTTTGAGGCCAAGGGTTTTAATCTGAAAATAGAGGAGTGGAATTAGTCTTTGAGGTTGGTTCGGACTCTGAAAGGTATTATTAAAAGCAAGTTGGGCACAAGGACAGATGTGATATATTAATACTCTATGGGGGCCATATTAAATAGGCCATGACAATCTACCAAAGGAAGAAGTAGGCTTTCTTGCCCTTCTTATATGTTGCCATAGGTAAGAATAATCAGGAGTATAGCTAGATTGATTAAAGTCTTAGACACATGCCCCAACAGGGTTTGGGAATTTGGCCTACCTAGTGTGGCTTTGTTTTACTAGATCAAGAGTTAAGATTAGCTGTATGGACTATCATTCATTCAGGCTAGGCATTCATTCACTAAAATTCATCAGCCTTATTATATGCGGGACTCTCCGACCTGTGCCAGGGATACAGAAGTGAGTCAGTCGTTGCTCTAATACATTTGGTAGCATCTTTCGGTGAAATCTGGATTAGGGCTGTTCTGGCAAGTTCCCTGACTCCTCTCTTTCTTTGGGTCTGTATCACTCTCTACATTGTGAGAATAGCACATCATAGAATGTATGACAACATTTTGTGCCCAAAACTTTGGTAACCGGAGAGACTTAGAACAAGGAAGAATTGTTTTTCCACCTTCTTGTTTCCCAAGACCCTAGACAAGGCCTGACGTATTCATTAACTTAATAAATATTTATTAATACTATGTGCTGTGTATTATTTGATTTTTATTTTTCATTTGTTAAACTACATTGTGATATAATTTACATATAATAAATTGTACATCTTTTAAGTACCAGGTGTGATGAGATCTGAGATACATATACGCATGTAGCCGCCAACCTTGTCAACATACAGGCCATTTATTCAACCCATAAAGTCCCTTCATGCAGTTAATTACTGCATTTTCACCCCCATCTGGTGCTCCAAGAACCACTAATATAATTTGCACTGCAAGAAATAGTTGAGAAAATTCTTCAAGCTGTAAGAAATGATACCACATGGAAAATCAAGTATACAGGAAATAATGAAGAACACAAGAAACAGTAAATAAGTGGACTAGTATTAAAATGTGATATTTTATTGTCTTCTTGATTTCCTTAGGAAAATTATGAATTTTCAGTGCCAAACTTAACAAAGCCTGTTGGTCCTTTCTTGGGGTAAAGAATTACTTCCGTTGGACTATGAGGAAGGCTCAGTAACTGCTCTACTCTCTTGCAATCTTTCAATATCAGCATTAGTTCCAGACTCCAGGAAGCTCTGGAACATCTTGAGATCATATCTATGCTGAAAATCCATTTGTATTTTTTTTTACTTTCTCCAAAACAATTTTATTGGATAAATATCTATATTACATTCCTATCTCTGCTGTAACAAATTATCGCACTACAGGCTTCAAAGAAACAAATTTATGCTCTTACTGTTTGGTAGTCAGAAGCCTGAAGTAAGCCTCAGTGGGCTAAAATCAAAATGTCTGCAGGGCCTGGTTTCTTCTAGATGCTCCAGGAGAGTCTCTCTTCTTTCCTATTCCAGTTTCTAGTGACAACAAGCATTTCTTGGCTCACAATCCTTTCTCCATCTTGAAAGTCAGTGACGTGGCACCTTCACATCTCTCCCTGATCTAACTATTCTGACTTCCTCTCCCACATTCAGAGGAGCATGGTGATTACATTAATTCCATCTTCGTAATTTTGGTCAATCTTAGTGTAAGGTCAGCTGCTTAGCAGCCTATTTCGTTGCTACGTTAAACTCCCTCTTCCTATACAAAATACCATATTCAAAGTTTCCATGGACTAGAATGTGGACGACTTCAGGAAGCTCTTATTCTGCCTACTAGAAAGTCTTTTCTGAAAGTATTTTATTTGGTGCCAATCAAGAAATGTTACATAAAAGAAATAAACCCAGAATTTATCACAGCCCCTAGAATGACTGCACACACTATTTATTCAAAATATTATGCAAAAATGATTGTTTTGTGAAGAAGACCTACAACCACCTGCCCCTTACTCTATCACACCTTATCGGAATTGTCTTATTTAATTTTTAGAAAAGTCCACTCTGTGAGGAAGAGCTAGGGTGAACTCCATTCCCTATGGAGAAATGGGGCTTGAAGAATTTAGTTATCTTCTCAAAATTGTCATTGCAGAAAGGGATGGGTGTTGATTTCGTTCTGTCAAGATGCTCTCACTTTTCAAACTCTGCCAGGGGTACCAACCAGAGGTGGTTCTTTTCCCCTGGGCACATCTGGCAATGTCTGAACAGCTCCACTGAGCAGGACTGCTCCCAACACAGATGATGACCCTGCCTCAAAGGTCAGATCGAGTGTGAGAAAATGTACTCCAGACCAGCACTTCTCCAACTTCAAGCTGCATGGGAATCACCTAGGATTCGAGCTTAAATGCAGAGTCTGCTTTAGCAGGTGCTGGTGGGCCCAGGAGTTCAGCATCTCTAACAAGCTCCTGAGTGATGTCGATGCTGTAGGTCGTGGTCTGTGGATGACGCTTCGGAGTAGAAGGCTATTGTCCTGTGAAGATCCATTTGTATTACGAAGACTTTCCAAATGTGCTGCATTTGGTACGATGACAATGTGAAAAACAAGAAATCTCTAATAAAATGATTGTCTCATAAGAGTCAACTTTTCTGCTTACAGAGTTTATATTCCTCATTTGCTTCCTTAAGCTATGTCCTTACCAGACACCAGACACTCCCTGTATATCCAATTTGGCCCATGAACCTAGATAAACAGTCATTCAACTTTATCAACTAAGAAAGCAGGTCATTATTTTCGGAGAAGATAACTCAACCAAATCTAATGTCTGTAGCACGAACAGCTATTCCAGATTATACACGAAGGCTTAGCTATGAATGAGCACTACAGAGAGGACTCCCAAGTTGCATTGGTGACAATATAATTAAGGGTGAGTGCTTTTTTGTTTTTCTTCAGGTGAATGCTTTTTTAAAAGGAAGATATCCTAAAATGATAGACACAGATGACAAAAATGTGGCTAGAGAGTTATTAGTGGATTATTATGGCTCTTAGGTTGACATCAGTTTCTTTGGCAATAAAAGAGAGGATGTGTTTACACAGTTGAGCTAGAAAGTGCTTCAGTTTAACTGGTGTTGTGGCTAATAGGCTAAGGTGAGGAGGCATTGAGAACCAGAAAGAGTAGCTCATGTCTATTGTACCATAATGGTAAATATTTGGAAGTCAATAACTCCTTTACATTCTAAGAAAGGAGTCAATTACTTAGATATTGGGAGAAACTATCTCCACGTTGATGGCTCCAGGGTTATGAAGCACCATTTTCTATCAGATGAGTATGTATTTGAGTAAATACTATTTTGAGGGGAATAAAAACAGAGGATGCACTGAGTATCCCTAAAAAGGTCTGATACTGGTGTTTTGTGTTTTGTTTTGTTTTGTTTTGTTTTGTTTTTTTGAAGAATTTCTCTCCAGCATCTATGAAAGAGCTGAAAAAAGTTGGCACTGGAAATTTTGGCTTCACATTTATCTTTTTTTCTTAAAGAAACCTGATATTTTAAAATGGTGTGAACTATTTTTGAAGGGCTTTCTCAACTCTAAGAACTGCTAGCACACCTGGATCCCTGAATTCAGGGTCTATGTAACACGCTAGAGATCCGAGAACCAAGTGTACTTTCCTTTCAGTATTGTCTGATGCTTGGCTTTTGCATGGCTGTGTAGAGCAGCTGCTGCCGAGTTCGGGCAGGGCTAAGCTCTTGAAGACCTTTTTCCCAGCACCGTACTGACTGCGGACACTTGATACAAGTGGCGATTTCAGTAGTTCCCACAAAGTTTCTCTTTAAAATTAAGCTTCAGCACCAGCGTGATTTGTATAGCAACTTAGATCTGTGTAAGAACTCAAGGGTACCTCACATGATAAATGTGCTTGAATTTTTCTTCCATATTTTCTCCTCTAGGCAAAGTTATGGTTCTAGTTTTCAAATAAATTGGTTTAGTGGTTGGATCCAGGTAGAATTTTACTTCCTTCTCTTAGATCTGAAATGCTTTGACAGGTGCTTTGGGAAATGGATGGGCAACCTCCCCTAATGGTGTGAATATGTCTTGAGACAGCCAGATTTTTGACAACAGGCTTTTTTTTTATTACCTCTCATGTTAACTGGTGGAAACTTTCTGCAAAGATGCCAAGCTGAGTACTCTCACAGAACAGCTTCCCACACCAGTAGCTCTGTGATCGGTGTAATCCAGAAGGATGCATGGCGATCTAAACAACTTTGGCAAAAGTCCCCCTGAGGAAATATTGTAAAAGATATCTTTCCTCATCGAAGATATGCCTTCAATCTTGTAATTGTGGCCATTTCTCAGGAGTCGTTATAAATCATGAAGAATCCCGGGCTAACTAGGATATAAATTGGGATTTCACCGCCACATGAATAACCAAGCTCTCCCAATGCTAGGTTATGTAAATAGCTATACTAATTCTTGGACTTCACTTGAGTGGACTGGAAGGAATGCTTCCTCAAGGCTTACTTGAGTTTTAAAATCCACACACTGCTTCACTGAATCTTACTCCATGCAGAGGCTGATAGTCTAAGTCGATCAGCAGATATTCTGGAAAATGCAATCTGACAGGAGACACTTGCCATGTTGGCAAGAATTTTATGCTCATGTGCCATGGATGATGTATTAAAAGACAATCTTTTATTTCTGTGACATATATTCACGTGTAATCTGAGCCCTCTCTTGGAGCAATGTAAAAAGGACAAACAGGTTACTATCAACATTCACCATTGTAGGGAGAAAGTCCTTCATTGAATCATTTTTTAAACTGTTGCTGGAGCTTTATTTTTACCTTTATTTTATTTTAATTTTTAGAATAGTTTTAGGTTCACAGAAAAATAAAGCAGAAATTGCAGTGAGTTCCCATAAGCCCCCTGATCTTTATGAACTTTTAAAAAGGTAACTTCTATTTTTAAATAGTTTAAGATTCACAAAAGTACAAAGAGTTCCCATGTACCTCTCTTCCAGCTTCTCCCAATGATGATATCTTACAGGTCCATAACCACAGTACATTATTAAAACCAGGAAATTGGTGTTGGTACAATATTATTAACTCAGGTATAGACCTCAATTCACCAGTTTTTGCACGCACTCTTTGTTTAAAATTTTGGTGTATAGTTCCATGAAATTGTATTATACTTAGATTCAAATCACCTTCAACATGGTCAACATAAAGACCTATTCCATCACCACAAACACACACATACACACACACACACACGCACGCACACGCGCCTGTCCTTTATATTAACCTTGGTCACAGTGTTTTCTGAAACTTAGTGCTTAGGCAACCACTGCTCTCTTCTCCCTCACTATAATTTTGTGACTTTAAGAATGCTGTATAAATGCAATCATACAATATATAACCCTTTGAGATGTGCTTTTTGCACTCACTATAATATCCTTGAGATCCATCCGAAACTACTGTCTATATCAGTTTTTCCTTTTTATTACTGAGTAGCATTTCATGGTATAGATGTACCATAATTTGTTCATTTATTCACCTGTTGAAGAACATTTGGGTAATTTCCAGTTTTTGGCTATTGCGAACAATGCTACTATAAACATTCACATGCATTTTGTGTGTGTGTAAATCTCAGTTTTTATTTCTTTAAAATAAATACCCAGGAATGTGATTTCCAGGGTTATATGTTAAGTCTATGTTTAGTTTTTCTTTAAGAAATTGCCAAACTATTTTCCAGGGTGGTTGTACCAGTTTATTTTAATTTTTATTTATTTATTTTTTATTATTATGTTCAGTTAACCAACATATAGTATATCATTAGTTTTTAGTGTAGTGTTCAATGGTTTATTAGTTGCGTATAACACACAGTGATCATCCCAACATGTGCCCTCCTTAATACTCATCACCTGGTTACCCCATCCCCTCACCCCCCTCCCTTCTGTAACCCTCAGGTTGTTGCCTGGAGTCCAGAGCTGTACCAGTCCCACCAGCCATATATGAGTGATGCAACTTTTTTTAGTACTTGATTCTTTTTTATTTCACTTTTTATTCAAAATTTTTTATTTTCGCCATTCTACCAGGAGTGTATTGGTATCTTACTGGCGTTTCAATCTACATTTCCCTAATAGCTAATAATGTTGAATACATTTTCATGTACTTATTTTGCCATCTGTATATCTACTTTGTGAAGTGTGTCTTTTGACCATTATCTAATTGAATTTTTTGTTTTCTTATTTTTGTGTTTAGGAAAGTTTTTAAATATGTTATAAATACAAGAACCTTGTCACATACATGATCTGTAAATATTTTCTTCTACTCTCTGTGTTATTGTTGTTTTGACAAAACATCAATATGCCACCCAAATTTCTGTCCCTCAAATTTCTATCTCTAGCCAAGACCTCAATGCTCAATTCTAGATTCACATATATAATTTCTGGCTTTTATTCCCACTTGTATGTCCTGGAGACATTTCAGTTTAACACACTCAAAACTTAACTCACCTTTCTCCACAAACCCATTTCGGTGGAAGGCAATGCTGCCCTTCCAGTTGACTGGCCAAAGTAGTTTTGTCATTCTAAGCTCCTCCCCATGTGCAATCTGCCAGATTCAGTCTGACTTCAAACCAGAGCCATGCAGTGACTCAACACTTCCATAGCCCATGCCACAATCATCTCTCAACTGGATTACTATGACGGCCTCCTAACTAGTCTCTCTGGTTTTACCCTTGTTCCCCTACAGTCTATTCTCAACCAACAGCCTTGAATAATCTAAAATTGTAGGTAAAATTATGCCCTTCTTGGCTCCAAACCCTCCAAAGCTCTCTATTTCACTGAGTAAAAGCCAGAGTCCTTACGATGGCCAACAAAGCTTCACCTAACTTGACTCTTGCCGTTCCTCCACCATGCTCACAATCTATGCCAGCCAAGATGTCCTTGCTTTCCAGAATATTCAAAACACATGCCAGTCTTGTGGCTTTTGCCTGGCTATTCCCTCCATAACTTCATGTGACCAACTTCTTCATGAATTTCAGGTTAACCCAAATGTCGCTTTTACCGCTCTGGCTCACCCTGAATATTCCACTTAAAATCAGAACCACCCTGACACACATGACCTCCCCTCCATCTTACCTTACTTTTCCTTTTTCTATATAACTTACTACTTTCTAACATACCAAATATTTAATTAATTTATTATATTCTTATTTATCTTCTGTTTTCCCTCAGTTGTAAGCCTTATGAAAACAGGGATTTTTGTCTACTTTGATATAACCCACGCACTCAGGAGGGTATCTGGAATGGAGTAGATAGATGTTTAATGTGTATTTGATTGAATGAACTTGGGCAAATTGACAGCTTTGTAAACTCAGTTTACCAGCTTCAAACAGATTAGAAAAGGAAAAGCATCATCACCATCATTATCATCATCACCACCATTTTGTTGTTTTTACTGAACTCGCTCTAAATTAAATAATTACATTTGACCACTGAAATTCCTCTGGTGCATAATTTGAAGACTGTTAGAATTTCACTCAAATTGAAAATAAATAAATAGGCTCTGAGGGCCTTTCCTTATAGTAAAATGAGGGAATTTTATTGAGAGGATATTATGATTTATTTTAATTTCTTGTCCTCAGGATTTTCAAGATGCATTTTCTAGTTCATGTGCATATTTAGGTGATTGACATTATTAAAGAAGTGACATATGGTGAGATGCTGCTGTACCCACTTTTAGATCCGCCCCGACCAGAGCTGAGTGTGTAGATTAAACAGACCTTGATTGATGAAGCCCTCCCTGCCTCCTCTAACTAGGGACAGAAAATGGTTTTAATAAGATACTCCCAATTCTAATAAAACTTCCATTTACATTTCGTAAGTTTATCTTTTCCTCAGTATCTTACATGAAAAGGCTTAAAAGCTTGTTTATTATAACAGACTATGGTATTTCTGTATTCTTTAGCAACATATTCATTTATTCATAGAGAAAAACATTTCCAGTTCACACAAAGCCTTCCAACAGGAAAAAAAGCAAATGTTTCTAATCTTTTTTAAAAAAGTGATTCTCTTAAAAAACTTAGTTAATTGAGCCACCCATACTTTATCTCCTTGTATGTGTGTGTTTGAATTAAAGATCTACGTTGCCATTGACTTCAAGTCTTAAGAGATCTTTATAAATATTATTTGATCTTTTTTATCAGTCCTAGTTCTCATTTTCTATTTATATGTGAGTCCTATCATAGTAAAAAAAAAAAAAAAAAGTCGGTCAATAGCATAATACATTAAGTGAACACACTATTCTTTTGATACCAGAGTTGGTTTCTTTTCCGGAAACCACAGTCAATACTTAATAAATATTTCTGATGACTGAAAACCAAATTTATTTTAGATTTAATTAGGATTCTCTACTCTTGTTGCCATGCCTACCAATGAAACAGGTATTTTGCCATTAAGATATAGTAAAGAGTCAATTAACTAAAACGCAATTAATCAGAGCCTTCAATTTACAAAATTTATTTTTAATTCATCATAAATTTTAGACCAATGAAGAAAACCACAGGATACTGAGTATTTTTTAAAAGTCCTATCACTTTTAGGTTATTTTCTGACATTAGTGCACATTTATCCCTCTCTCTCATATTTTCTCCTTAAGAGGTACTGCTGTAAGGAATGAAATGATGGCCTGTGCGCTGGGAAATACTCCGTTATCAAAACTCAATTCTGTTTTAAAACTCAATTAAATTCGCACTACTGTTTTACTAAGATGTTAACATAGATCATTTAGAAAGTTCTTCATGGACAAATGTTAATGAGTAGGCAACAAACTAAATATATATCCAGAACATTGGCTTCCTTAACTTTGTTTTCTATTGGAATTCAAGAATTTTATTCTGAAAAAAATGCGAAGTATAAATAAGAAGTTCAAATGGTCTAAGTAAAGGGAATCATATTTTGCTAAATACCTAAGAAGCGATGGTCATTGTCCTAGGTACATTAAATAGGCCTAGAACTTCAAGTTCCTCTTAACATATATGTAAGCTTTCTGAAATAAAGAATCTATATCTGGCAAAAGAAACTTGTTTCAGAGGAAATTAATTATGATGAAATGTGATTTCCCTAAAGCTTTATTTCAAACTTTATAATTATACTCTTTTGTTTCCTCCTCCCCTTTCTTAAATTTTTCTAGGCGAAGGTAAAAAGAGGTATACAGTCTATTTTATCTTTGTCACATGTGATGAAGATTTGATATTTTGAATCATTTCCCATCTTTTCCGAGGAACAGTTGGAGGAGATTGTGCTCTTCTAACAGAAATAAGACCTTTTTTTTTGTACTTTCGCTCGAAGGACCTTCAGACGTCAACTTGATGTATTCAAAGTAAAGTGTAACCATGTTGAAGTGTTTTGCTAACATAATTGTGTTTGTGGGCCTTGGTGCAGAAGTGCCCTTGCTATTACTATAGCAACACGAAGGCTTATGCTCTTAACTATAACGTATGTGATTGTGTTTCTATATTTTCATGGCAAACCAGAATGAACATGCATATGTATCTATGAAGTTCAGCTTTGCAGGGTACACAGTTTGAAGGTAAGGAATTATAGTATTAAATACCTCACTTTAAAGATGAAGAAATGGACAACCATAGAAGAAAAGCGATTTCACTAACGTTATTTTTTAAGCTCAGGACATGGCAAGAATCCTGACTCACAGGGAAAAAGTGTGCATTGTAAAATTGTGCATATAGAGTGCTGTATTTCTAAAACATCTATTCCATGTACAGGATTATTATATAAATATATAGTATGTATATATTGGTATGTGCTATAAACATGCGTTTGTTTTCAAGTAATGTCAAGATATGTGATGATCTGGATATTCATAGGGAAGGTAGAGTGTGGCTTCCTGGTTGCTAGTGCCCTCTGTTCCGTGTCTTCGGAGGGGTAGGTTATCTGAAACGAAGTGAGTACTTATCTCCTGAATACATCCTATTGATTTACAAGCCATTCATTCGAGCTGGTTCTCTTTTAGATAGGTTTCCCTATATATCCTAACTGTTCTCCTGTGTGGAACTTGGAAGAGAGAGAAAGATCTGGAAGAGCCATGTTTTCTAGACCAGGATTGCCAAACCCTGGAGGTCCCCTAGAGGAACTTACAGTCAAGAGATTGTCCTTTGCAGAGTCGTCCATACCTCATCCATTGCGTTCCGAGTTGCACATAGGAAAAGTCTTGAATCCCCGTAACTTGTCCTGTTTAATTCCTCTGCCTTATTTCCTTCTCTTTAGACACGTAGTGCTTTGCTTCACACACATTCCTCAAAGCACTCTGATTCATTCCTGGCTCAATGCTTAGTACTCTGCTGCTTTCCCTTTTGACCTGGGTGTCAAGTCTTATAACAACCCTGGGTCTAAATGAACAATCAGAAATTCTTTTAGCTGAAAGCATCCCATACTAGTTTTTTCCTCTTCCTTCTTCAAAACTTCTGTTTCATTGCAGCTTCTCTGACACCCTTCTCCAAGGAGCTGGTGAACTAAGGCGGTAACATTTTTTGTATAGCTTAGTATGGTGTCCCAGATACTTCGAGCTCTAAAGCTACCACTCTCTGAGCACTTGCATTTTCCTAGATGCTTTCATTATGTCATTTTACTTATTCTTCTTGACAACCCTACTGTTAGCTGTTATTATTGCCATCATTGCCACCCATTATTGCAAAGGGAAAATTGAAGGTCAAAGAGGTTAAGTATCTTGCTATAGACTGTACAATTAGTAAGCACAGAGCCAGGATTTGAACTCAGAGCTGTGTGACTCCAGGGGCCATGCTTTCCTCTTTTTTACCATGTATCCTGCCTTTATTCAACTAAAAAACTCTTTAGATGCCTGTAATTTAAGGAATGACCAACATTGGGATTCTAGGTGAAGGAGGGAATCCAGCAAAGGACATATTTTGATTCAGAGGCACTTTCCTCATTGAAAGTAAACTGCCCACATCACTCATATGTGAAACTAGCCCACTGCCTTAATGGGAACCCTGATTTCCAAGTGTGTAGTTAATAATCACTCACAGGTCGACTTAGTTAATCTCGCCTCTCATTACCTCTGCAAAATGACCTCCAACATGCACACAGGCACATATGTGGTAGGAAAGGGAGGTGTGGTTCTAAATATCTTCGGTCACTATTTCCAATAAACCTAACAGTCCTTACCAGTGGCCTGGTAAAGCACAAATAGAGTCCTCGTTGGTGTTCTTTTCAAGCCTTTGTGCAAATCCAATAGGAGTTTGGACAAGTTTATATGTGGAAACTTTTTGGCACCTGTCTTGAGATTATGAGCCTATTTCTTTGGCATCAAATGCTCATGCCCACTAAAGAGTAAAGTTCATTCCCTCCATGATATCTGCTCGGCATTTTGTCAGAGGCACATGACATTTTGATGCTTCAGGCTTCGTTAATGTCAAGGACATTGTGATGACGCTGTTTGCCCCAGCTATGAGAACATTTTGATCCGGCTTTAAGATCACCTTTTAAAAATATTGGTAGCAAAAAAAAATTTGTAGTAATATACACCCAGGACTAATTCATATTCTATTCTACTTCTTTCTTTTTTTTTTTTTAAGAATTTATTTATTTATTCGACAGAGAGAGAGACAGCCAGTGAGAGAGGGAACACAAGCAGGGGCAGTGGGAGAGGAAGAAGCAGGCTCATAGCGGAGGAGCCTGATGTGAGACTCGATCCCATAACGCCGGGATCACGCCCTGAGCCGAAGGCAGAAGCTTAACCGCTGTGCCACCCAGGCGCCCCCTATTCTACTTATTTCTTAAATTAGTTTCTTCAATTAAACAAAAAGTGAAATTTCTGTCACCAGTTCCCTAGGACATAATACTTGGCTGTCGATCTGTGGGCTAGAAAATCTATATGCTTTCCAGGCCCAAGTTACTAAAGCAATGAGGGGATCTCCCTGTTTTAAATGGTGGTAGAAAGATGTCTTCTTGCCTCTTCTCACTGAAGCCAACCAAAAGCAACCAGGAGAACAGAAGACAAAGAAAGAAATCTCTTCTTTATTAAAAATATGAAGTATCCCTCACTGCAAACAAGCAAATGAAGCTGGACAGCTATGTGGTTCAGAGTGAGAAGACACACCACCTCCCACTGCAGATTTGGGGCTGAGGCTCTGACCTCATCAGGGGCAGTCGGGAGGCTATGAGAATTTCCTTGAACTCTGCTTGACATCTCAGCTGGTAGGAGAGGTGGGGCTGCAAGAAGAGAGATGAAGATATGGCATCATTGCAAGAAGAAGGCTGACAGTATAGTCGGAGAGTGGAGAAATGGAAGGCGCCATGCCTCTGGTCAAGGCTGGTCACACATGTGACTTGAATCTAAGCTGGGAAGACTACCTGCCCTGAGCAGAATCAAACTCCCTGGTGGAGAATGTCCATAGGAAAGTGTCTGGAGAGAAAAGACCAATGGACAAAAGTCCAAGCTGCTGGTTCCTTCTGGTTCCTTTCAAGTCTACCTTCCTGGAAATAGCCATTCCAGGAAGAACACCCTCATTCAAATGTGAAAAGCAACAATGCAGAACAAAACAAAATGGAACCCCCCAAAAGCTTAGGACTTTAGGGAAAATATGCCAAGAAAAGAGGAGAAAAACACTAAGCAGAGACAAAGCATGAGAGACTCTTAACTGTAGGAAATAAACCAAGGGTTTCAGAGGGGAGGGGGTGGATGGACAGGGTAACTGGGGGATGGGCATTAAGGAGGGCACGTGATGTGATGAGCACTGGGTGTTCTAAGCAACTGACAAATAACTGAACTCTACATCTGAAACTAATGACGTACTATATGTTGGCTAATTGAATTTAAATTAAAAAAAAAACAAGCAAAGACAAAAATGCACCTTAGCATTATTTGAAATGATTAAAACTTTCCAATAAATCGTTCTCCATGAAATGAGATAAATAATGTTTTCTCTAAAACAAAAGTTCACTGAAAGGCTCAAAGAGGAAATAACAACAGAAGGAGATTAGGTATGACCTTTGCAGATCTCAGAAGCTGTTTGTATAAAATAGGAATTATTAGTTCCAGAAGGTTTGTTAAAAATTCTTGCCAACATGGTGCCTTTCCGTCATGTGACAGAACCTTTGTTTTGCTTGCCACTGGATCCACTCTGTCCAGGATTTCTTGCACGAATTATAAGAACTACTCTGGCTACCTCTCCTATCTTCTGATACATGCTGATTTCTTGCACGGATTATAAGAACTACTCTGGCTACCTCTCCTATCTTCTGATACATGCTGATTTCTTGCACGGATTATAAGAACTACTCTGGCTACCTCTCCTATCTTCTGATACATGCTGATTTCTTGCACGGATTATAAGAACTACTCTGGCTACCTCTCCTATCTTCTGATACATGCCGATTTTGATGTAATTCGTTTAGTTCTAAATATTTCATAATTTTCATAGTCATTTCTTCTTTAACTCATGGATTATTTAGCAGCGTGAGGATTTTTAAAAAGACAAATGCGTTGAGATTTTTTTCAATTTCCTTTTGTTTCTGATTTCTAAATGTATTTTATCATGCTTAGATAATGGCGTCCATGTCATACTGGATTCTTTGGTGCTGAGGATATTTTTATGGCCTTTATGGTGCTTGTGTGCTTTTTTTGGAGGGGGGTACGGGAATTGGTGGCATGCATCTCTCTCTGGCTATCCCTTTCTTTCTCTCTTTCTTGCTCCATCCTCCCCTCCCCCTTTCTTTCCCAGCCTTCAGGAAATCTAGTTAGAAGTTACCTCTGGCTTTAGCTGTGATGTGAAGAAGGAGAAGGGCCGGCCCTCTGATCTGGAGGCAGCAGCAGAGCAATTAGTACAGTTACCCTGAGTGGTGATAGTCCCCGCCAGATAAGGCTTGCACCAAGGTCATATGGCACAGGACTGGCTGTGCAGTGGGTGGCAGGACAGCAGGTAGGAGCAGACAAAAAAATGAGTCAATAGTCCCTGGGTCCTGAGGCAGACCTCTGGCCAACTCCCAAAGAAGCTGGGCCGCACATCTGAGAGGGACAGTTTCCTGTCCAGTTAAGTTAGGTTAGGAAGGGATTAGGGTACACCAGTTTACGAATCAAACAGGAATGTGACCTGATCATGTAGTTACAGTTTGTACTTACAGGACGAAGCTCTCTTTCTTTAGGCAAGACACAAGCCCTCTGTAGCTGTGCAGATTGTGAACTGCTTGACTTGACTGTCCCCACTGTGGGTCTTTTTTTTTTTTTTTAAGATTTTATTTATTTATTTGACAGAGAGAGAGAGAGACAGCCATCGAGAGAGGAAACACAAGCAGGGGGAGTGGGAGAGGAAGAAGCAGGCTCCCAGTGGAGCAGGGAGCCCGGTGCAGGGCTCGATCCCAGGACTTTGGGATCATGACCTGAGCCAAAGGCAGACACTTAACGACTGAGCCACCCAGGCGCCCCCCACTGTGGGTCTTGAGCAAGGCTGCACCATTTTAGCATAAGGGGACAACCCATTCTGTGGCTTTTTTTTTTTCTTGCTTTGCTCCCCTTGCCCTTTTTGGGGAGAAGGAGGAGATTTTTTTTTTTTCTCTCTGGAAACAGAAGCAAATGTCCTGAGGTGTGTTTCAGTTATTAGAAACAAACTGAAGGCTTCAGAGGGGAGCGGGGTGGGGGAATGGGATAGGCTGGTGATGGGTAGTAAGGAGGGCACATATTGCATGGTGCACTGGGTGTTATACGCAACTAATGAATCATCGAACTTTACATCAAAAACCAGGGATGTACTGTATGGTGACTAACATAATATAAGAAAAAAATATTATTATAAAAAAAATAAAAACATTACGGCCGAACTTTACCATAAAATTGGCCCTGAAATCAATAGATTTTTTTTAAAGTACGTGACATTGACCTAACATTCATTTCTTAATTTAAAAAATTCCCATTTAGGGGCACCTGGGTGGCTCAGTCAGTTAAGCATCTGCTTTGGCTCAGGTCATGATCCCAGGGTCCTGGGATGGAGCCCTGTATCTGACTCCCTGCTCAGCGGGGAGCCTGCTTCTCCCTCTTCCACTGCCTCTGCCTGCTGCTCCCCCTGCTTGTGCTCTCTGTCAAATAAATAAATAAAAATCTTTTTTTTTAAATTCCCATTTAGTTGAGTATATAAAAGAAGAATGTTAGCACATGGATTACCAGCACCTTGAACTAGAGACTTGCAGCTTTCCTATTTATACCGCTGCTCAGCTCTGTCCATCCCAAAACCATTGCCGAGGGAGTGAGGACATGGCACATGGCAGGAGAGGGTCTGCAGACACACTCAGGTATCTAGTGTTAAAGCTATCGTGTCGAAATTTTGCACTAGGACTCCTGCAGGGCACACCTCCAAAAATGCCTTCCTGTGTGTGTGCTGTTCACGCTGCAGTCTGTATCATTTTCTGTAAAAATTCACAGGCATGATATGACAGCCTTCGCACAGATCAATCATTAAATACATTCTGCCCATCCAGCTTTTGTCCGGTTTCTAATGGACCCCATTTTCTGAAGTTGTATTTTACTATATTTTCTTTGACGATAGAATGCTGATGTAATGATTTTGCTTGCGCCAAACTGTAATTGACAATTTGCTATAAAAGGTATCACTGTTGCCTTTGATTTTGATTTACGGCTAGATCCAGAATCTTTGCTCTGAAGAGCTTTGCTGCATTTGAACTGAGCGAGAGCCCACCCTACTGCAGCTTCCTTGGAATGTCTTATTTTAAGGGAATGTCTTATTTTCAGGTAATCGGGGGGAACCAGGTACACACCTAGTAATGCTCCCACTCCAAAGTGTAGTGTGAGAAAACATTGTGAAAAGCATTCCAAGGATCTTGAACATGTCTTTCTATTTTTATTGCAGTGGCAAAAGTACTTATTAGCAGTTAGGAAGAATAAGGATACCCGCAACACTGAAACGCACATCCTGGGAAGGAAGGGGAGGTGTCGGGGTAACACTGCTCAGAGGTAGGGAGGATTCAGGGATGTCTGGTCTGCACACTTTATTTGGTAATGACGCAGAGCTTTTACATTTCGAAGCAGCTGCTTTATGTCATTAAGATCAAATAATCACATCAAAACGTTGTTGTCAAAATGCTGTGTCAAAATGACCTAGTTAGAATGTCCTACTGCATGTCAGACTGCTCTGGCTTGGAGACTTCACTATGTTAACCTCGAAATATCACCGTGTACCTGACAAAGAAAACACTGTCTTGTGTATACCGCCTTGGTCTTTAGCTTCCCTGCTCAGCATTTACCACTTCATTCACTCCTTGATCCCTAGAAATGTTCCCAGTATCCAGTACAAGTTAACTCATTCTTCACAACAACGACAAAATTAGCAGACCCGAAACCTGAGCCAAATACCAAACACTGTTTTAAGCACTGTACATGAATGAACTCATTTAATCCTGCACAATCCCTATGAAGGGGTCTTATTTTTTTTTAAAGATTTTATTTTATTTATTTATGTGACAGAGAGACATCCAGCGAGAGAGGGAACACAGCAGGGGAGTGGGAGAGGAAGAAGCAGGCTCCCAGTGGAGGAGCCCGATGTGGGACTCGATCCCGGAACTCCGGGATCACGCCCTGAGCCGAAGGCAGACGCTAAACGACTGCGCTACCCAGGCGCCCCAAAGGGGTCTTATTTTTATTTGATTTTAAAGGTAAGGAAACTGAGGCAGAAAGAGTTTTGCTTGGCATTTTGCCTAAGATCACAGTTAATAAATAGTGAAACTGAGACTCACACTCCTAAATTCTGACTCCAGAGCCTGGGCTTTCTGCCACTTTTGTAAGTGTAGTCTACTGTATATGATATTATAATGTAGTATATACACACACTAGAAAACAAGTATGGGGGATTCCTATCCTATCCTATCCTATCCTATCCTATCCTATCCTACCCTATCCTATCCTATGCACACAGTAGCTCTTTCTTGGTCATTGACATTAGCTAAGCCTAATAGGGGTAGACAAATTCCTTTCTTCATATTCCTGGTGACACTATGGATTGTTTTGAGAGATTGGTATTATGGACTAAATTGTATCCCTCCTCCCCTTAAGACTTGACCCGTAGTCCCTTAGAAGGTGACCGTATTTGGAGAGAGGAACTTTTAAAGAAGAAATTAAAGTTAAATGAGGTCAGATGGGTGGGTCCTCATGCAATCTGACTGGCGTTCGCATAAGAAGAGGAGATAAGGACATACAGAGAGAGACACCAGGGATGTGCTCACACAGAGGACACATGTCATCTGGGGATACAGCAAGAGTCAGCCATCTACAAGCCAAGGAGAGACACTGCAGGAGAAACCAAACTTGAGGACACCTTGATCTTGGGCTTCTAGCTTCCAGAACTGTGAGAAAATCATTATCTGTTGTTTAAGCCACCCAGCCTACAAGGCTTTAGTAGGGCAGCCTGAGCAGGCAAATACAATTGGAAAACAAAGTTGGGTGCATACAGATCCATATATGAATATCGTATAAAATATATTTTCTAGTATTTCAGTTTCAGAGACGAAAGTGAGTTTTTCAGGCAACTGATAAATGAGATGAGTGACTATTGCCTGATGATTTCGATTGACTGGTATGTCCGAGCTTGAGTACGTGCAAGCATGTGTGTATTGTCTGTATAAAATTCTAACAATAACCATTCTTCTGCTTTCAGGGACCGACTTCCAATATGTGTAGGGGATAATTATATCAGTTGAGTAATACCGATGTTTCTGAACAAAAATTACATATAGCTGTTTGAAATAAAACTTGGCCTCATTTTCCTTGTGAATCTTGATAGTTGGTTTAGTTAATGTTAATGTAGTGATTACACAGTTTATATCAGTTTACACCATCATTCTATTTTAACAAAAATAAAATAAATACAACAGTAATATGTGTTTTATTTTTTCCAGGGAAGCATCAAATGTAATTGGACTTAAATTCGTATGCCCTACAAAATTTCATTTGGTGACAGCTAAGTAAATTAGATTTTTCTACTAAAACAAGATTGTCTGAGGTACATATGACATTATGTGGCTAAAAATTCCCAGTGAACAAAATATTTTTAGTTTGAATAAAAATATGTTGATATCTAAGGCAAAATGCCAATGAGAAACACATTATATTTGGAAATTGTATTTCTTATCACTACTTAAGACATATCTTAAGTTAAATTAATATCAAATGTTTTATTTGCTAAAAAGTTAAAAAATATCTTTTCCTATCAAAAATGTTCATACCATTAAATAATAAAGACAAGCGTATGACTTACCACGCCAAGAGACCACCCAGTATTACAAAGGCTATTGTACTTAAATTCTAAATAAATGATCTAAAGTAAGACTTCTCTTATTAAAATTTAGGTGAAATCTGTTATAAACAAAAAAATCCTTACTTTAAAAAAATTCTTACTTTTGATTCCAATTTCTTTATTTCTCCATTACCATTAGTTTCATTTTTAACATACCAAAATTGGTAATAAAAAGTTAATACCTAGAGGAACGAATTAGTTGAGCTACTTGGAGGGGAATTTGGTAATATTTTAATAACTATAAATTCTTATACTCTTTGACCCAGAAAGTTCTGTTCATCCTTGCATATACCCCAACATGTTTTCAAGAAATATATGCACAGCAATGTCCAATGCAGTGTTATTTTTAGTGGTAAAAAGGCCATCAAAATGGGACTATGAAAATAGAGTGCAACTTCCAGAGGAGACATATGTAGATGGCCAACAGACACATGGAAAGATGTCGAACATCACTCATCATCAGGGAAATGCAAATCACAACCACAATGAAATAGCACCTCACACCTGTCAGAATGGCTAAAATCAAAAATACAAGCAACAACAAGTTTTGGTGATGATGTGGAGGAAAAGGAACCCCTGTGCACTGTTGGTGGGAACGCAAACTGGTGCAGCCACTGTGGAAGATGGTATGGAGTTTCCTCGAAAAGTTAAAAATAGAACTACCGTGTGATCCAGGAATCACTCATTTACCCAAAGAATACAAGAACACTAATTCAAAGAGATACATGCATCCCTAGGTTTATTGCAGCATTATTTACAATAGCCAAATTATGGAAATATCCCAAGTGTCCATTGATAGATGAATGAATAAAGAAGATGTGGTATATAAATACAATGGAATATTACTCAGTGATGAAAAAGAACAAAATCTTGCCATTTGCAACAACATGGATGGACGTAGAGGGTATAATACTAAGTGAAATAAGCCAGTCAGAGAAAGGCAAATACCATATAATTTCACTCATATGTGGAAATTAAGAAACAAAACAAATGAACAAAGGAAAAAAACAAGAGAGAAACCAAAAACCAGACTCTTAACTATAGAGGAAAACAGATGGGTATCAGAGGGGAGGGGGGGTATGGTTGAAACAAGTGAAGGGGATTAAGAGTACACTTGATGAGCACTGACTAATATATGAAAGTGTTGGATCACTATACTGTATACCTGAAATGAGCATAACACTGTACATTAACTATGTTGGAATTAAATTTTTTTTTAATTTAAAAAAATAAGTTAGAGTCTAACTAAATGGAGGAATACTATATAGTTATCAAAAATTAGAATAAAGAATCAGGAATATTTTGTAACTGTCAAAAAATTAGGTGGGATTTTGGAAATATTCTTAAGAGCAAGTGGAAAGAGCAAAATGCAAACACTTTGTATAGTTTGATTCTTTTTATATAACTTCTTAAAATCAACATTCCATGTAAATATATACATGCTGGAAAATGCATAAGATTTTGTTTGTCTGCTTTTTCTGAAGACTGCTTTTTCTGGAGACTTTAACAGGAATTCCTTTAGAAGAGCAAGACTAAAGGCAGAGAGAAAGGAGGCTTTCTGTCTTTATTTTGTGCCTTCCTATTGTCTATGAATTTCTCACAATGTTCATAAATTGTATACAATTAGTGAGCTAGTGAGCCATTGTATATGTTTTCTTCCAGATACATTTTTATGCTGGAAAAAACACTTAAGGTAGAACTTAAATGTTCTATTTTTTTTTTTTAAAGGTAACATGTGAAGTGATGAATGTGTTAACTTGATGGGGGAAATGCTTTCACCAGGTACACAAATACCAAATCCGCACCTTGTACATTTCAAATACCTTACAATTTTACTTGTCAATTATACCTCAGTAAAGCTGAGAAGAGAAAAAAACACTTAAAAATATTTTTAACACATAGTTTACGATGAAAAGATTCTTCCTGTCCTTTTCAAAATCATATTCAAAATGCTCTATTTGCTACTTTCAAATTGACAGTTGCAGTATTCACTACCAATGTCAATGGACTTTATTCTTTTTGGACACTAGAGGGAGTTTGGAAATGAGATGAAATACATCAAAGAACCAGAATGGCTCATAAAATTCTATGACTGGATCTCCTTACTCCCGTTAAGAACCTCTATAGAACTAAGGCATTACAACAATGGTTGACTCTACATATATATTCCTAAGAGCTTGTGTGTAAATTGAATCATATTTTAAGTTCTCCTGGAGAGACTGCCATTGAGAAGAGTCCTACTGTGAATAGCCTTGTAAAAAAAAAAAAAATGAAGCTTTCAGAAAACAGATAATCACTGCCAGTTTATCATTAGATGCCAAGAGTCTTGTATTTTATTATCTTCTTTCTGGGCAGATATTGTAAACCTGAGGTGTGATTAGATTGGTACAATCAGTTTTGCAAGCCTCAGAAGGTACAGGTACTCAATAAATATTTAATCATCTAATTCTCCCAGGATAATGGAATAAATAGCTACTATGTCTGGGGTTTTTTCCCTACTAACCTAATTTAAATGATCCCGCCCATCTGTATCCTACTAGACAGCTCTCTGTCTTCATTTGTTCATGCATAGTTTGAGTGTTTACTACGTGCCAAAAAGAGTAACATCATCAGTGGTAAGTAATATAAAGCTTCTGACCTCAAAATTTTTTCAATCTAATGGGAACAGACCAGAACCAAATAAGCAAATAGATAAGAGATATAGGATATCATGAGGACATGTGATCATGATAGGCAAAAATTAAGTATCGTATGACAAACATTACTAATGAGTAGCTGATTCTCCTGTACTTCTGAGTATAAGTGGGTTATACTTCTCTACCCCGCTGAAGTCAGGCATGGCCATTTGATGAATTCTGGCTGGTAAGATGTGGGTAGAAAAGTTATGTGACTACCAGGCTGAAGTTCTGGATCGGTAATGTGTCACTATCCAGCTCTTTCTCCCTCTCATGTGGGAGGCAATCAGGAAAGCACACCAGGAGGTATCATGAGGCAGATAGAAGGAGAGTGGGATGCTGGGTTACCACATAGAAGGTGGCTTCACTGAAAAATTGCCAAGACCTTTTCTGGAAAGTTTTTGTGAGTAAAAAGATAAATAAATAAATAACTTTTGTTTAGAGCCAATATCGATTTGGAGTTGTTTGTTACCACAGCAGAGCGAAACCTGTCCTGACTGATGGAGAAGAGAGAGCGTGAGGGGGTGCCCTTTGGTCAGGATGGTCAAGGAAGGGCTCTCTGAAAAGTGGCAATAACAATAGTTATTGTTTTTGGTTTTTTTTTTTTTTTTTGAGGTGAGGTTGTCAAGGACCGGTAGCCATGGAGAGGAATGGTTTTTAAATATTGCCCAGTGAACCCACTGCTCCAAAATCATTGGAGGAAACTTGTCAAATGCATAGATATTTTGGCCTCTCCCTGACTTGTTGAATTAGAATCTCCAGTGGGGTGGTGTCGGGATTCTCTAATTTTAATAAACTCCCCAGGTTATTTTGATACACGGCCAGCTCTTAGGACCATTGAATTCATCTTCAAGCCCTGACTGTTCACCTTCCTGACATATGTGTTGTGGTGTTTAGAATTTTAAATCGTATACCTCTCAACCTTTTCCTTACTCTGACAAGGGGGAAAATAAAGGGAAGACCACATTTTGATTCTCATCAAAATAAGTTTAGGGGTGCCTGGGGGGCTCACTCAGTTAAGTGTCTGCATTTGGCTCAGGGTCCTGGGATCGAGTCCTGCATCGGGTTCCCTGCTCAGTGGAAAGTCTTCTTCTCCTTCCACCCCTCCCCCTGCTCATGCTCTCTCACTCACTCTTTCTCTAAAAAAAATAAATAAAACCTTAAAAAAATAATAACTTTCTTTTCTTTCTAGAGTTCGGACAAAATATGATCCCATATGCATCTGTCTCAGTTTTATAGCTTCTTCCTGAAGTCTTCACATCATAACAATATCAGAGACAGATATTTTTTTGTTTGACTTATACAGACAGAATAAAATTGTAACATAAAGAATGTTATTTTGAGGAAGAGAAACATCAAGGTAGTCCAGAGTGGTTTTGCTGTTTGAATTTTAAAACAATCGAGACCATTTACTGAGTGTTTATTTTGTGCATACAATCACCCTATGAGGGAATAGATACTTCTCAATGACATTTTGTTTTCAGAAAAATGTTGGTGCTTTAAATTGTTGTTTTTTTCCTTTCAATGATATCCTTTAAAAATTTTATCATTTTAATAACTACCTCTTTGGGGTAAATTACTTCATTTAACCAAGGAGCTTGGTTATAAAATGATTGATTCTTGAGTAATTATGAATTTAGAGCCTTCATTCTAGTTTTTTGTTTATGTATACGGAAACTGAATGACTGAACATGCATTCAAGGCTCTAAATTTGGGACTAAAAGGGGAAAGCTGGTGCAGGGTGGGGGAGGAGTACTTACCATAGACAATTACTTTGTAAGACTGCCTGTATTAGATGTTTTGATCTATGCTTTTCAAAGCCAAACATAAGGTATATGTCCAACCTAGCCTTTTTGTAATATTGTATAAAGATACATTTTCAATTAAAATGGGGAGAGAAGAGACACAAGGCAGACTGATCACATATGTTCATCTCTGCTCCATCACAGAACCCACTTCCATCACAGTAAAGGATAGAAGGCATACAATTTTGTGCCTTTATACAAAGGCAAGAGAACAGGATAAAGCCCTATGGCTACAAATAATAGAAGAGAAGCTGATGGCAGTAAATCCTGTCTCCAGCTTCCACACAGACACCATTATGTGTATGTGAGCCAACGAGCTATGGTGATGGCGGGGAAAAGACCGGTTCCTCAGCACTATAGCCCTATCGCCCGCGAACCCCAACATTCTTCCATAAGAAACACGTAGTGAGTGAGTAAGTGAATAGTTCTACAAAATTTCAGAGGGGCTCTAGATGACGAAACAGTATCACTGGATTTCTAAGTCAACTTTTTATTTCAAGTGCCACATAACTCAAGTAAAATAAGTGGATAACTATTCTGTGTTGGTCTTTCTCCCTGGTTGAGAGCCTGGGGAAGAATCTAAATGTTAATTTGGAGCGGACCTTTTGCTGACAATTAAAAAGGTCCTTTAAATTCCTTCTGGTCTTCAGGTTAAACAATAACGTTTGTTCAATTATTATTATTGCCAAATTCGCCACCAGAGGGAGCCCATATATCCCCTTCATCTAGAGACCAACAGGCTCCAAAGTAACATTGCTTTTCCTTCTGATTTTGGTATTAAAATATATGATGTCATTTTGCCTGGGATAAATGTTGGAATGTTTATTTAGATTTATGCTATTGTAGTCGTCTCTGAAAGCAGCACAGAAACTTCCATCAAAAACACGTTCGTTCTCCAATTTGTTACTTCCTCAAAACCTCCCCCAATTGGAAAGAAGCAAAAACTAATGGGAGAATTACATTTTCCGCATGTACCTTCTAGAACCCTAAAATTAATTCTCTCTGCACATGCTCCGATTTAAATATTACTCTATTTTCCTAATGAAGCATCACATCAGGATTTTGTAGGCTCTGGGAGTCAAAGTCTAGAGGAAGGATCTTTGAAGAAAAATGATTGGCTGGTTGGTGACTGGTAAGTCATTCAAAGGAAGAAGGGATTAGCTAATCAATAGGTATAAGGTCTCAGTAATATCAAATGGACAAGTTCTAGAGATCAGCCCTACAACACTGCTCCCACAGTTAAGAATATACATTATATACTTAAAAATCTAGTAATAGGGTAAGGGGTACCTGGCTGGCTTAGTCCTAGAGCGTCTGACTTTTGATCTCTGGGTTGTGAGTCTGAGCCCCATGTTAGGTGTAGAGATTACTTAAAAAAAAAAAGTAAAGGTCTGTTAAAAGGGTAGATCTCAGATAAGTGTTTTTATCATGATAGCAATAAAAATATATTTTACGTCTCGCATATCCCAAATTGAAGTCACCATCTGTCCTGACATAAATAAATCTACCTTTGAGGCTCCTGATTATTAATATGAAGTATAAAGAAGCAGAGGAAGTGCCTTAGGACTTTATTTGCCAAATGATTTAACCCATAACTAATAAAACAATATCCATCTTTTTTGTGGGAAAGTACATGATCTCTGAAAGTAAACTAAAATTAAGTCCTGGAAGATTATATATTAGTTTTCTTTTAGAATCTGCTGCTCAAAAGCAAGAATTTCACTTATTTGTGTCTTTATCTGCCAGTAGCAAAGATTTGCCCTTTAGAAAACAGACCCATTTTGATATTTTTGAAAACTCAGTAAGTCTATTGTATCTGTAAATATTTGAATACTGTAAATGTCTGGTGCTGAGGAGAGTATTTCATTTTTTACTCCATTTTACAGAACTGTGACCATGGCAACCAGGTGCTATAAACTAACCCCAATGGAGGCCACACTTACCACTTTTATCTAAATTGCTCCTGGAAGCATACAAGCTTTACAGATCTATTGAACTGCATTAGATGATGGGCATTTTTGGAGGAGTTCAAATGGGAGAAATGGTTTGTTTGTTTTTATCCAAGGAAGTAGAATTGTTATTTTATACTGTTTCCTGAAGGTAATATTCATATACAACTTAAGGATTTAAAGAAACAAAGGAAGGAAAATGACAGATGTATATACGCTTATCCCATATGCTTATCTCTGCTCCACCCCAGAACCCCTTTCAATAACAATAAAGGAATATAAGCTAGACAGTCTTGAGCCTTTATACAAGACAAGAGAGCAGGAAATAGGATGACAGCAGGCCAGATTGTCAACAGAATTTTGAAGGTTGGAAAATAGATAGATGAGTCATAACTGATTTAGCAGAGCAGAAATGCTAAAATCAAACTGTCTGTTGAGAGGAGGAGGGAATGACAATAGGCAGGCTGATTCATGCTAGAATCCTCAAAGGCACAGTGATTGAAGGGACTAGAATCTTCCAAATGAAGTCTGGGATATGGAGTGGAGCCAAAAACATGGAGTGTGGTGCTGGATTGAGCGTTCACATCTGCCAATTCACACCGCAGACACTGAGTTAGGTAACTCTCCTGGAAGAACAAGCTGAGGGAGCAATGGGTCACTGGGCTGAAAACAGGGTAATGAATAAAAATCTGAATTCCTAAAAGCCAGACGCCCAGCCCCCTGCCCTGCCCAGCTCTCAGGTACATACCAAACAGGCTGGATACTGAATGAGTTTTTTTGGGAAATAGGCAAGGTATGTCTATTTCAAATGATCAGCCTCATAATAGTATTAGACTTTTTAAACTATGTGCACATATCCCTAAAATATAGAAATTAATTATTAATGTCAGAGAAGAGCTGCTTTGAATCTGTGCCTCCCCAGTGTAGATTATGTATGTGGTATGTAGGCAGAAATTGTAATGTGCAACCCATCACTCAGTGATGCAGATCTGACGGCATGTTGTAGACCTACCCTGTTGCCTCGGAATTAGAAATGGAGGGACAGAAGGAGGCTTGAGAGCCTGGAGGTAAGGCATCCTAAAAAGACCTGTAAATAATGAGCACCAGACAGCCTCCTCTTACCAAAATGTAGCCAGAGAGTCTGCTGCCCCCAACCACGGTCTGATAGCTTCTTTCTCTCTATTCCCTTCAGGAGATAAAAGGAGAGGAAATTTGGGGGTGAGATCGAGGAAGAGAAAAGCATTATTGGAATCCTAAGACTTGACCCCGCTTAGGGAGAAGTCCACAACTTTGTGGAGGGGATGATCTCTGCCCTCCCTCCAAGCTAAGAGAGAAGGTGCGTTAGCTTCCTATCACTGCTGTAGCCAACAACCACAAACCTAGCAGTTTAAAACAACACAAATGTATTATCTTACAGTTCTGGAAGGCAGAAGTCTGCAGTGCATCTCACTGAGGCCTGCATTCCTTTCTGGAGGCTACGTGGGAAAATCTGCTTTCTTGCCTTTTCTAACTTCTAGGGGCTGCCTGCCTTCTTTGGTTTGTGAGCCCCTTCTAGCTTCAAAGCCAGCAATGGCCAATCAAGTTTTTCCAGCATGACATCACTCTTAACAGTGATTGCCTATCCCCTACTTCCCCACTTGAGGACCCTTGTAATTACGTTGGACCCACTTGTATAATCTAGAACAATCTCCTTACCTTAAAGGTCAGCTAATTAACAACCATAAATCCGTCTGCAATTTTAATCCCCCTTGCCTTATAACGTAATGTGATAGTCACAGTCACAGGTGCTCCGAATTAAAACACAGATGAATTTAGAGGTTGGGAGGTATTATTCTGCCTACCCCAGAAGGGTTCAAGAAAACGATTCATCACAATCTGGAGTGCCTATGATACGGGGTGGCATCATTTCCAAATGGGACATAAGCTTAGACAACTCTGATCCAAGCTAAGCTACCAGGGGAGGAGATAATTGGAGATGAATAGTGAGCTAGATAAAAGGGAACAGCCTGCACTCTACGATTTGGAATGGACAGGATGCTTACTTTCTGCGGGTTAAGCAGCACTGCAAGAGGCAACCAGGTTTGAAACATCTGTCTGTAGGTCAAGAACCCTCAAAGAAGAGGGAAGAGGCTCATCAGAGCTAGATCTCCTGTGCCAGGGAATTGGAGCCCTGGGAAACCCCACAGGCTCAGCACCTCCAAACTGATACACACGTGTGTCCATAAGAGCCAGTATTTTGCATACTGCACCAAGGATATCAGGGAAGATACACTGGCCAGAAAGCAATGGCTCTCAATTATAGTGCAGTCACATGGTCGGTTAAGGAGGAAAAGTGTCTGTTTCTCTTCCATCTCATCTTCCCTCACCCCAATTCCAGAAGTGTTAGAACTGGAAAGGGAGGCGCAGGTACCTTGAGAAAGTAGACCACATCTCCATCTCTACTCAGGGTCTTCTAAGCTCCGGTTAACAGAAGCTGGGATGAAGAAAGGTTGAGGAAGTGTGAGATTGCAGTTTTCAAATGGTCCAGACCAGATTTTTTTTAAAAAGCTTTTGCTAAAATATAATAAAGATACTGAAAAATTCATTTAAGTGCATAGATTGCTGACTTTTCACAAACTGAACACGCTGGGGTTACCAACTTTCAGGTCAGAAACAGAATATTCTGAGCTCCAAGATAACTCCTTCCCCCCTTCCAGTCCCTTAGCCTGGTCCCCAGAAAGTAACCAACATTGTGACTTCAAACAACATAGATGAGTTTTACTATTTTTGTGCTTTATACAAATGGAATCATACAGCTTATTTAGGGTCTGGCTTTTTCCATTCAGTATGATGTGTGTGAGAATCATATTTTTACAAATATTGGTAGGTCATTAACTGTTATTACCATGAAGTAATCCATTGTGTGAACATACCACGGTTCATCAATTTTATTGTTTATGGGCACAAGAATAACTTCCAGTTTGGAGATATCTAAAATAGTGCTTCAATATATATTCTAGTGTCTACGTTTGGGTGAAAATATATTTACTTTCGTGGTGGCTATGTACTCAGGACTAGGATGTTTGGGTCATATCGCTGGCTTGGGGATAAGTCATCAGAGTTTTCTAAGGAGCAGTATGTAATCATTCTTGTTGCTCCATATCTTCATTTTACACTTGGTAGTCTCTATTTTAGTCTAGTTATTGTACTGGGTTGGTAAAAATATTTCAGGGTAGTTTTGATTTGCATTTTCCTGATAAGTAAGGAAGTTAAGAACTTTGCACATGTTTATTGGCAAATTACATATCCTCTTTTGTGAAGGGTCTGTTTAATCTTTTGTGCATTTTTCATTGAGTTTTCTTGCTCTTATCTATTTAGATGAGTTCTTTATACATTCAGCTATGAATACATATCAATCCCACTATATACAATAAATATCTTCTCCCCCTCTGTCAGTTACTTTTTCACTTCTTTAAATAATGTCTTCTAACAAACTGGATCAAGTTCTTAATTTTAAGAGTCCAATTTCTTAATATTTTTTATGGTTGATATGTTTTATGTCCCATTTAAAAATTCTTTGCCACCTCCAGACCCTGAAGTTATTTTAATTAGATTTGTTATTTATTGCAAGTGACAAGAAATCTATGAGCTCTGCTTGAAAAGTTGATTCACCCGAATGTGGTTGAAGTCAGTGAGTGGAGACAAATCAAAACTTGTCACAGCTGTACCTCACCCAGTTCAGGTTGTTAGATAAACTAGTTACACAAAGAAAACATAATTTAATTTTTTTTCTGATTTAGTCTTCCTCTGTAGCTTCCTCTGAATGGGGCAAGAAAGAAATTTAAGCCAGACAAAATCTCAGTCTCTTCTGGTTTAAACAGCCACTTTTAGGTAAATGATAGATCTTCCTTCCCACTCCCCTGAAGATGTGTGACTAGGGAGTCTACCATGTCTTTCTCTGACAGAGCCCTCTGTAATCTCACATCACAGAAGGGCCAAGGGAACTTTCTTAGGCCTCTTTTATAAAGATACTCATCTCATTCATGAGGGCTCCACCCTCATGACCTAATCACCTCCCGAAGGCCCCACCTTCTAATACCATCACCTTGGGGGTTAGGATGTCAACATATGAATTTTGAGGGGACACATTCAGACCACAGCCCCTCAGTAGCAAAGGAGTCTTCCCAAGTCCACTGGTCATTGCTCATCCCTTCTGGAAATGGCTGCTCAAGTGTGCAGTCTGAGGGCTCATGGTTTATCCTCTCTCAGTATGGTCAAGTGCTCTGGTCTCTCTGCTGAGTCAGCCCACCTGGCTTCCTGCTGGTGAGGTCCGTGACCCTCACTTGATTCCTGGCCTTGGTGATCATCCTGCAGCCTCTGGCACAGACTCATGTGGATGCCCGCACGATGAACTGTCCAGCACCATAGCTGTCTTCTGTATCCCACCAAAGGGCAGGCTGACACTCTTGGATACTTTCCACTATTGTCACCAAGGAACAAGAGAGAATTCAGGGGGTTAGACCCAGAACCTCCCTCTGACGCAGCAGCTCTTGCTGCTAATCTTATTGCCCTGTATTCTTCCTAAGTCAGCACTGAGGTCTCCTCTTAGAGATGCAAACATGAATCAGGACTAGGCTCTATGATCTTTATTTTCCTTTCATCCTATTCAAGCACATCCTTCAAAAGCAGGAGGGAGAGGCACAAGGTGGTATAGGGGAACATGAACCTTGTGGGAAATTGTTTATAAAAATGGACACTATTATTTCCCTTCCTGCTCCCTTGTAATATGACTTTAAAGTCTTTCCCATGCAGAGGTGGGTCTCTTTCTCTACCCCATAAGACTGGGCCGGCCTCGTGATTTGCTTTGACCAGTAAAATGCAGAAGAAGTGATGCCATGTCATTTCTGACCGTAGGCTGCGAAAGGCCTTATGTGCCTCCACCCTTTTTCTTGGTACACTGCCACCACCATATGAACAAGCCCAGGTTAGCTGGCTGGAGGAGGGGAGACATTGGAAAATAGAGACAAGCTTGCCCATCTCAGGCCATCTTAGACCAGCCAGTCCGCCTACTAGTCAATCACGGACTTAAGAGTGAGCCCAGCCAAGACTAGAACGACCTAGCTGGGCTCAATCAAATTTGATGACCTGCAGAATCATAAACTAAATAAATTATTGTTGTTTTAAGACAGTAAATTTTGAGGTGGTTTGTTATGTAGCAAAAGCAAATTCATCTCTCACTGTCTCCTCCTTCCCATACTTCACCATCACATAACGGCAGGTTTTCATCTCATCTCCCCTTGTGTCATGGACTGCACTTAAGTATACCACCAATCACCATTCATCTTCCTGGGACATCAGGTCTCCCAGTGCAGTCTTAATGGCAGAATCAATCTTTTCTCTACACTATGGAAGAAACCCTGTAATCTGATCTGTCAAGCCTAGCTCCTAATATGTTAATGATATCCAAAGGAATTTAAAAATACTTTCTATGAAGCCTGGGTTCTAAGACAATGTGATTATTGTAGACTCAAAAATTCTACTTTGTATGCAAAAGCTGAATGCCTCCTCTTTCTCTTTGTATCTATGCTTTAATGATCCTAGTCCTCCCAAGACAAATGGATGCCTCTGAAAGAACGGGGACGGAGCAGGAGAAGGTCAGACTGACACTAATACAAAAAGAAAAGAACACTGAAATATGGTTTAAAACATTATCTTCCAAACATGTATGATCTATGTTTCCTTGGGGCTGTAAAGCACATCCTAGATCCCTCATTTATAGGAGAGGATTGGAATTCACAATCTTCTGTGTCTAGATGGAATATTCTATGACTTTTTGGTATTTACTATGAACTAGTTGGAGTTGCAGTGCAAGCCTAAGTCACAGATTTATTTCATATGCTATGATGGCCAACGTAATTTGAATAAAAGTGGTGACAATCAACATCCTTGTCCTGTTTCAGTCTTAATGAGGAAAGTATTTGGTCCTTCACCATTAAGTCTGATGTTAGCTGTAAGCTTTTCATAGTGCCATGTGATAGGTCGAGGAAGGTACTTTTTATTGCTAAGTTGCTGAGAAATGATATGAATGTTGAGTTTAGTCAAAGCTTTTAATATGGTCAATTTTATATTTCAGATAATGTACTTTACATCTTTAGAATTTCTATTTAATTTTCCTCACCCTGCATTTATTTTCTCATTATCCTCATGTTTCTCTGTGACTCTGAGCATGTTTAAATAGCCATTTAAAAATCTTTGTCTTACAGTTCTACTAACTACCTTATTTCTAGGTTTTTAGCTATTGACTAATTTTTCTCCTGACAACAGGTCATGATGACCTGCTTTTTGGTATTTCTAGATTTTTTCCCCAGGATCCTAAACATTGTGATTTTGCATTGTTGAGTGTCTGGATTATGGTTGCTGTTTTTTAAAGAGTGTTGAACTTTGTACTTGTCAGCAATTACATTTTTTGCCTATTAGCTTGGTTATTTCAAGTCTTGATTGTAGCTTTTTTAAGATGGGTTCTACATAAGCCTTGATTTGGGGGCAAGTATGGTTCTATTACTGATGCATGATGCCCTGCTGGTGTCTCCACTGAGTGCCCCAGGTGCTCAGTGGGACACCTCACTCTCGCTAGTCACAACTCAGTGCCTCGTAGGTGAGAGGGAGCTCTAGGAATTGTTTAGGTTGGAGCTCCCCACTTGTTCTTTGCTTGTCCTCAGGATAGTTCATCTTTTGCCCCAAGTGGCTTAGTATTTATCAGCAGGTTGGAGGGAAAACCTATGCAGATTTCTAGAGCTGTCTCTCTCTATGGCTTTCTTCCCTTTGGGACTCTGTCCCACAAATTCCTACCTCCTCTAGTTGTTTCTTCTGTGAGACCATTGTAATGTTCCAGTTAACCCACCTCACAGGCCAATTCAGAAAGCGTCTCCAGGCGCAGAGCCATGTGATTCTAAGTCTTGCCACATTGACTGTCCTTCTCTCAGGGATCCCAGTCCTGTGTTACCTTTTGTTCAATTTCTAAATTTGTTTGATAAAAATATCAGTTTTCTAGCTGTAAAGGTGGATGGCAAGTTCTGTTCCAGTTATTCCATTAAAGTCAAAACCAAAAGTTTTTTCTATATTCTTATTGATATATTTTCCCACATTGTCATTTACAAGAAAGAGGAGTATTGAAAATCTCCAGCAATCATGGATTTATTTCTCCCCCTAGTTTTGTCATTTTCTCTTTTTGTCTTTGAAACTCCGTAATATAGAACATACCCATTTAGGATTGTTGTGTTGTGTGTTCTTGGTAAATGAGCCATTTATCATTGAAATGTCTCTCTCAATTTCTGACGAAATTCCTTGCTTTCACAGTCCACTTTGTTTGATAACCATTCTAACTTTTCTATGTCTACTCTTTGCAGGAAATATTAATTTTTACCGTTCAGTTTACTGTTTAGTTTACTGTTTAGTTTTAACCGATGTCCTTACATTTAAAGTGCATTTTTTGGAGATAGTATATATTGTATCTTGCTTTTTTATTTAGTCTGCCACTCTGCATTTTAAGTGGAATGATTAGACTACTTTTATTTAATAAGAGTATTGATTATGTTGGATCAAAATCTAACATGACATTTTTTGTTTTCTATTGGTCCAACCTGATTTTTTACTTTTATTACTCTGTTACTACCTTCTTCTTAATTAATTGTATATTTTTTAGTACTACATTTAAATTTTTCTGTTGGGGCTTTAACAATAACTTTTGTTTATTTAACACTTGCTCCGGGTATTAAAATATGTGTCCATAATTTATCACACTCTGCTTAGAATTAATATTGTGGCATCTCACATAAAATATAAAAACCATGTAGCAGTACAATTAATTCTACGTACTCTCCCACAATTTAAGCTGTAATTATCATATATTTTATATCAACCTTTGTTAAAAACCTCAAACATGATGTTGTAATTCTTGCAATACACGTTCAGTTTCTTCTTGAAAATTTTAAAAAGAAAAATATTCTTTGGGGACCTGGGTGGCTCAGTCAGTTAAGCATCTGCCTTTAGCTCAGGTCATAATCCCAGGGTCCTGGGATAGAAGCCTATATTGGGCTCCCAGCTCAGTGGGGAGTCTGCTTCTCCCTCTGCGTCTGCCCCTCCCCCACCACGCATGCTCTCTCTCTCTCTCAAATGAATAAATAGAAACTTAAAAAAAAAAGGAAAAGAAAGTTATTATTTGATTTTTCCACATACAAATGATTTATTGTGCTCTTCATTTCTTTCTGCAAATCTGAGGTTCTATTTGGTGTTACAATCAGCCTAAAGAATTTTGTTTTTGATCATTTCTTGTGGTATAAATCTGTGTGTTGTTAGTTAATTCTTTCAGCTTCTGTTTATCTGAAAATGTCTTAATTGACATTCATTTCTGAAGGGTATCTTTCCTGGATATTAAACTCTGAGTTGATGCCATTTTCTTGTTATTGAGCACTTGTTCCTCAATTGTCTTCTGGCTGTTACTGTTTATGATGAGATATTAGCCATGTTCTTATCATCCTTCTCCACTTTGTGATGTGCTTTTCATTCTATAAATATTTTCAAGATTTATCTTTATCTCTTGTTTTCAGTTATTTGCTTTTGACTTACGTAAGTATAATTTTGATTATATTTACCCTGACCACCTTGGACTTGTGGAAGCTTGATTTTACACTTTGCTAATACAGGTCTGTTTTAATTTCCCCCTTAAATTCAGATCTGGGAACTAATATGTACTCCTAAGACCCTCTCTTTGTGAGCATTCAGACTGTAATCTAGATAACCTGGGTAGTGGACAATAGCTGAAATTTCTACTTAGCTTTTTAAGCCATCTAATTTTTGCTTTTTGGGCATTAATAGTTACTGGGGCAGGCAAATGTTTGAGGAAAGGTTCTATGCATATCTGTGAATTCATCAATTTCTAGTCTTTCAACAGCTTAAATGTCGTTCCCTGATACCTAAGTCAATGAGACTATACTTTTTTCATGAATTCTAGCTACCCCACAGTAGGTATACCAAACAGAGCCTTCATAGGAAAGTGTTACAAATATAAAACTTACCTTATGCATTTCCCTTCTTTTAATGCTTATATTCCCTTCAGTTTTGCCTACCTTGCTTACTTCCCAGGACCTTTATAGAAATACTTTTATATTTTTTGCTGATAATTTTTATCCAGGTGACAGTTTGATACAAGCTTTCTGCCATTTTTGGAACTGCAACTCCTCTTCCAATAGGTCTTCTAAGTATAAAAATGAGGCATCTAATGTTAAAAGAAATCTGTTGCTGATGCTCTGAAATTTCATACATGCACCAGATTTCTGGAAAATGCTCCTTGATCAATGAGTATAGTTGGTTTGATATTGAGTTCAGGCCATCTTCTCTACCTTCGATGTTTTTTCTATAATGGATTTTCTAACATATTCTCTCCCTCTTTCTCTCTCTCAACAGGAAGAATACTACCAATGTCTAGTTGCTCCATAGCACTTCACTAACCATGTATTTAGCAGACTTGAGTCTTATTTTAAATCTTTTTGGTTAGAACTCCACTATAAGTAAAACAGTATCCTGCCTTGCCTCAGAGCTCATGTTTTTGATGCAACGACTCCCTTCTGACTATATATTTCTCCTTACACAATTTCTGCAGTTTTTATTTTTAAATTGATTAAATGACCTGTGATGATCATAACTTTTTATTACTTAATAATTAGCCTTCAGAGCTTTTTATATTTATAGCTGGAATGCATTTTTCAGAACACTTTCTACTTTATGAAAAGCAGAGAATTATATCTTTCATTCACACAAAATGATTTCACATACACTCCAGTATTTCAGAGGTCACATAGCAAATTGGTTATGAGTACATTCTGTGACATCGGATTCTCTGATTTTACATCCTGATACTTAATAGCAATTTAACTTTGGGAAAATTACTTAATTTCTTCATATTTTGGTATTCTCATCTATACAACAAGAATGACAATAAGCAGTACTACTGTTAGATATAGACAAGTAAAGCCTCTGCTGGAGGCTCTGCTTTGTGTAGAGTGGGAATGGAAAGGAACACTTTCCACGGAGTTCTTTAAAATTTTCTGAGCATACCTCCAGTGCTTAGAACTGGAGGGGCTGACAGTGTTATCAGGCAGAGAATCCCAAATCTAGACCAGGATCCATATACCCTGAAGTTTCCATTTGTCCCTACCAGGGAACTGCCATGCATATAGGGTTGACCAGATACCTTGAGAAACTCTAGGAATTCACCAGTGGGGGCATCTGGGCCTCCAGTGCCAGAAGGCAGGCCTGGCCTGTACATTATTTTCACCGACGAAAGCTGTGTTTTCTTTTGATTAGACCACTGGAGTGATGCTGGCATGGTCATTTGGGGTGACTCTTACTCATATCCAACAAAAGATAAGGTAAGGGCACTAGACTATGGATGGTTCACTATCAAGCTTTGTTTCTTTTTGTTGTTGTTTGGTTTGGTTCGGTTTTTTAAAAGATGTATTTATTTATTTGAGAGAGAGCACACGTACACACGCATAGGTAGGGGTAGGGGCAGAGGGAAAGAATCTCAAGTAGACTCCTGGCTGAGCACAGGGGCCAAGGTGGGGCTTGATCCCACATCCCCATGATCATGACCTAAGCCAAAATCAAGAGTCAGACGCTCAACTGACTGAGCCGCCCAGGTGCCCCTCAAGCTTTGCTTTTAATCTCTGCATGGCGATTCATTCATCAGTTCCTGCCTATTTGTGTTTCAATCATACCATCTTTGGTCTATAGCACCCAAGGGTAGCACTGTTGTGGCAGGTATTTTTTAACTCCGAGTGTCCCCACTGATGACATCCAGGGCAATCACTTCATTCTCTCTACAATTTTCACATCACTTAACAAACTGGCTTTTGGGGGTGGCCATAACTATCTTTTCATTAAAAGCAAGTCCTCTGTAATGCCAATGGATCCTACCAATCAATGTCTTTCCTTGCCTTCAACCAATGTGGTAGTGTCATGTCATCCTTGTCAGTCTTAAGTCATACTTTATGTTTTTTTTTCTCCATAGTATATACATAGCAGAGATGCAGTCAACACTAAAGGAATTTATATGCTGATTGAAGGATAAAGGGTTCAATAGGAAATATGGTTGAAAGATGCATTTTCTACATTTATTCTACATAAATGGGAGTGATAAATTGAACATCTCCAGAAAATGAATTGTCATTTATCTTTTTTCCCCACGTAGTATGACCAAGACTTGTATTTGCATATTTATGGTCAGCAAAGAACATTTGAGAGTACCACTGGAAATAACTCTTCTTAGGTAACACATGGATAACGCAGTGTAATCAATAATGATACAACCAGCATTAAGTAGATGGCATTATGGAAATGCAAAGGCAAGATGATCTATATTGTTTTAATACAAATAGTCCCAAAGAACCATGATGATACAGACAAAATTTGAACTGCCCCTGCCCCAATTTTGCCCCTTGCTGTACACACTCTGCGTAATCACTGGGACTGTGAACATGATTAATTTGCTCCTATGAAAAGGAAATGCTATATAGTGGAGTTGACTTTTAAAAAGGGAGATTATCCTCTGTGAGCCAGACCTAAATCAGGTGAATTCTTTTTTTTTTTTAAGATTTTATTTATTTATTTGACAGAGAGACAGCAAGAGAGGGAACACAAACAGGGGGAGTGGGAGAGGGAGAAGCAGGCCTCCAACTGAACAGGGAGCCCGATGCGGGGCTCAATCCCAGGACTCTGGGATCAGGACCTGAGCCGAAGGCAGACACTTAACGACTGAGCCACCCAGGCGCTCCTAAGTCAGGTGAATTCTTAAAAGCGACTTGGCTCTTCTTGGCAATCAATCAATCATTCAAAATGTGAGACAACTTATAAAAGGAGCCATGTGGTGAGGAATGCATGGCCACTAGGAGCGAAGGGCAACCTCTGATTGACAGCCAGCATGGAAATGAGGGCCTCAGTCCAACAGCTACAAGGAATACTCTTTTTGGGTGACCCTCACAGCAGGAGCATAGAAGCAGATTTGTCGGGGCGCCTGGGTGGCACAGCGGTTAAGCATCTGCCTTCAGCTCAGGGCGTGATCCCGGCGTTATGGGATCGAGCCCCACATCAGGCTCCTCCGCTATGAGCCTGCTTCTTCCTCTCCCACTCCCCCTGCTTGTGTTCCCTCTCTCTCTGGCTGTCTCTGTCAAATAAATAAATAAATAAATAAATAAATAAATAAATAAATAAAGCAGATTTGTCCCCATATCCTCCAGAAAGGAATACAGCACAGCTACTGCTCTCATTTCAGTGTGGGGGACCTGAGCACAGAACTCAGCCGTGCTTTGTCTAAACCTCTAACCTCAAGAACGGTGACATCATAAATGGGTGTTGTTCTAAGTGGTGAAGTTTGAGGTAATTTTTTATGCAGCATGGAAAATGAATACAGATGGCCTTGCTATCTTTTCCTGTGGTGGGAGATATTAAAATGCTAGAGTGGCACATCTAACAATAAAGGACCTGAAGCGAGGGTTCCTGTAGCTGAGCAGGAGGAGAGAGTGCCTAGACAGCGTGAAGAATCTCCATGTGCTCTGACTGGGCAATCAACAATACCCAAGTTTCTATTCTCTTTCTCTCTCTCTCTCTCTCTCTCTCTTTTTTTTCCAAGTCTCTATTCTTTATTCCTTTTTCTGAATCTTCGACTACATTCTTTGTGAACTTCGTAATACATTTAAAAAATCAAATTGTGAGTACTTACGGGGGCCCCACACACCCTCAGGGAGGCACCAATAATGGTATTTACCTCACTGGGTTGATGTGAGGATTAAGTGAATTAATATATTTAAAGGGTTTATCACAGTTACTGACAAATACTAAGCAGACAATTAACATTCGCCACTATCATTTGATCTTTTAAACTATCCCCAGGTGTAGGAAGACAGAGCTTGTAGGAATAGATCTTACAACTGAGGAAAATGAATCTTAGCAAGGTCCAATGACTCATCCAGGGTCACAATAGTGTAGAGCTTGGAATCAATCCCAGATCTTAGAGATGCCAAGTCCCTTGCGCTTTCTGCTATTGATTTTTTGCAGAAATTTCTATTAGCACAATGATGTCAAAGTTCTTTACCTTTAAAAGACAAATCTGCACAAAGTCACATTCTCAGAGTGACACAGCAAGTGAAGGCTCCTGGTGGAGTGGCAGAAACCAGCTGTCACCTTACATCCTCGTGACTCAAAGTGTGGCCCCTCTACCAACAGCATCCGCCAGTCGGAAGGGTTAGAAATCCACCACATTAGAAATATAGGTTCTTGAGCCTTACCCGTGACCTACTGAGTCACCACCTGCATTTACTAAGACGTCCAGGTGGTTCATATACACACTGAAGTTTGGGAAGCACGTTTGCGGAGTTTTGGCCTCCTTCTTAATCTACGTGGGGTCTCCAAATGAGTTCAGCTGGGTTTGTGTTTTTCCCCAATCTTGCTTAGTGTCTCTTTATACATCTTCTATCATTTTAATAATAAAATTCCTTTATTCTAGCCACTAAAAGTACATTTCAATTTCTTGGAACATGTTCCAGAGAAGGAAGGGTTTGGCTTTACTCATTATTTTTTTCATACTTAAACATATTTTAAACAATTACATTTTTACAAGCATTTTTCCCTCCAAATCCACATTTAGGGCATTCCAGACCACAATATCTAATAATAAAGTGCAGTCAAAATACAGGTCTGAGTTGACTTGGGGGAAATTACTATAACATGGAGCTTATCAAGTTAGTTTTATGCTATCCTTAAGTTAATATTGTCATCCCTTTCCTGTTCGAGTCCAATCTCCTCTTCCTAATGAACAACCAGTTCCTTGGGCTGCTCTGACTTTCAATGCCAAGGAAAAAGTGGGAGCAGGAAGTTTCACACCTCCACCCAGAAGCCCACGGAAATTTAGATATAATTATGTTTGCCCTGTACAATGGGTTGACAGCACCAGAATGCACTCAAGCTGTAGCCAGGCTGTTTTCTGGTTCTTTTTTTTTTTTAATTTTTAATTTAAATTCGATTTACTTAACATATACTGTATTATTAATTTCAAAGATAGAATTTAGTGATGCCCCAGTTGTGTATAACACCCAATGCTCCTTACAACCAGTGCCCTCCTTAAAGCCCATAACCCAGTTACTCCATCCCCCCACGAACCTCCCCTCCAGCACCCCTCAGTTTGTTTCCTAGAGTTAAGAGTCTTCTTGTGGTTTGTCTCCCTCTCCATTTTCATCTTATTTTATTTTTCCTTCCCTTCCCTTATGTTCATCTGTTTTGTTTCTTAAATTCCACATAAGAGTGAAATCATATGGTATTTGTCTTTCTCTGACTGACTTATTTCACTTAGCATAATACCCTCTAGTTCCATCCACATCATTGCAAATGGCAAGATTTCATATTTTTGATGGCTGAGTAATATTCCATTGTATGTGTATATGTGTGTGTGTGTGTGTGTGTGTGTGTGTGTATTCCACATCCAAAATCTATGAAGAAATCAAACTCAACACCCAAGAAATAAAAAATCCAGTTAAGAAATGGGCAGAAGAGATGGTCGTAGCTTTTAAAATACATACTAAAGTTATTCTTCTTACTTTGAGTACTATTTTTCAAAACTATTACTGACAATACTCACAGTTTTATTACCCCAAAGATACAGATGTAGTGAAAAGAAGGAGCCCATGCACTCCAATGTTCATAGCAGCAATGTCCACAATAGCCAAACTGTGAAAGGAGCCGAGATGCCCTTTAACAGACGAATGGATAAAGAAGATGTGGTCCATAGATACAATGGAACATTACTCAGCCATCAGAAAGAATGAATACCCATCATTTGCATCAACATGGATGGAACTGGAGGGGATTATGCTAAATGAAATAAGTCAACCAGAGAAAGACAATTATCATATGGTTTCACTGATATGTGAAAGGTAAGGAATAGCATGGAGGCCATCAGGAGAAGGAAGGGAAAATGGAAGGGGGACGGATCAGAGGGGGAGAGGAACCAGGAGAGTCTATGGACTCTGGGAAACAAACTGAGGGTTTCGGGGAGGGTGGGGGATGGGTTAGCCTGGTGAAGGGTATTAAGGAGGGTGTGTATTGCAATGAGCACTGGGTGTTATACGCAAACAATGAATCATGGAACACTACATCAAAAACTAATGATGTACTGTATGGTGACTAACATAACATAATAAAAATAAATAAATAAAAAATAAATAGCTTTAAACAAAGCAAGCTCTGGATCAGGCAACTCAAGCTCATCTTCTTATGATCAAATCTAAGTCTTCCATGTTATCACATTAGGCATTATCATGTCTTATATCACAACGGGCGTGAAAGGAACAAAGAACAGTAACATTAAAGAGGACAAGATTTAATGAATGCTTATTATGACCCAGGTACTGGTCTAAACACTTAAAACACAATCCTATTATCTTGTAACTGAGGTGTGATGGCACACATAAGAAGGATTATAAAAAGGAAAAAACTAAGAAGAGCTTATCACTTTTAAAAAGCCCTGGTTCTTTTATACTCTGTGATCTTTGTCAAAGAAACTGAGTCCTGCTACTCTAATCAGCTGACTGGAAAACACCCTAACACCCATTAGATGATGCATTTGATTAAATGTGCACCAATGTGTCCCTTCTCCTGAATACAGCTTTCCTTACAACTCCCTAATTAGGGAAAGTGGGTTTGGCTAAACAAAGACAAGTTTGTTGTCCTGGGAGCGGAGTGTCATTTGGAAAGAAGTTTTTCAGTGAAAGAGAGATTGATAAGAAGTCTCCCCAAATGCTGAACAACACACTTACATGCCAGGCTCACTGAAGATAGAGAAGGCTGCTCCTCACAGATGTCCCTTTTCGTCTTGAGCCCACATCCCTAGGTCACAGAGGGGTTCCCATAGGATATCCCCAAAGCTGGCAGCCTGCATGAATTTATTAAATATAAAAAATAATAATAATGAGTAAAACCAACAACTTTCTTCCCTGGAAAATGTTGAACATTTTTTTTGAAACATCATTAGATGCTTGAATAAAGAAATCTTAGGGGCGCCTGGGTGGCTCAGTTACGCATCTGTCTTCGGCTCAGGTCATAATCCCAAGCTCTCTGCTCAGCTGGGAGCCTGCTTCTCCCTTTCCCTCTGCCTCTCCCCTCTGCTCATGCTCTCTCTCTCTCTCTCAAATGAATAAATAAAATCTTAAAAAAATTTATTAAACAGTGGACTCATTTGATATCCATGGGACATGATAGCACATATTAGCCTGTTCAGCTTTGACTGCCACCATGCTGTTGTTCCACTTCCAAAAGTCTTCTACCTTGCCTGGTTCTTGCCTTTCCTGTAGGAATGGAATATTTTATCCAGCACCTTGCATTTCATACCCTTTCTTTTTCCAAGCTTCCATCCATCCCATATCCCCAGATTAAATATTGATACTGAATCTCCTTCTCATCTCTGATAAGGCATTAGCAACAAGAGGGTGCTTTCTCAGACCTTCTATGGCACTGATTAATTATTCCTCTATCATACCAAAGTACCTTCTTTTTCAAAGTGTTATGCCATTTTTCAGAGGGGATTTGAATTTTCTACTAGCACACCTGTCTTCCCTACCAGAACATGGGCTTATTAAAAGCAATGCTGAGGGACACCTGGGTGGCTCAGTTGGTTAAATGTCTGACTTCGGCTCAGGTCATGATCCCAGAGTCCTGGGACCGAGCCCCACATCGGGCTCTCGGCTCAGGGTGGAGCCTGCTTCTCCCTCTCCCTCTGCCTGCTGCTCCCCCTACTTGTGCTCTCTCTCTCTGTCAAATAAATAAATAAAACTTAAAAAAATAAATAAAAGCAAGGCTGTTATCCTTATTTTCTGTAGAGCTAATGAATGAATGGGACTGTCAATTCATTCTCCAGGACCTACATCTCTCCCTTATTTGTCCTATTAACTACTTCCTAATCCCCAACACTGCATCTGCCCTTTATGTCCAGTCTGCTAGAAGACCAATGTAATGGGTATTATTTTTGAATCTCCTGCAGGAAAAAGTACTGGCAAATTATTTTCCACATCAGCCCTGAGACATACATAGCACAGGGTTTGTTAGAATCCAGGAACCATTGTTTTCAGCATGTTCACCTGCCAGGTTCCAAATATTTATTGCCATAAGGCCGTTGCATTACTTGGAAAGTGAATTTGTCTCTTGATGGTTATGCTATTAAAAGACGGCCTGTTTTTCTAGATCCTTCTGGGTCCCTGAATCCCATTTGCCCTCGGGGTCTTAAGCTATAGGTTTCTTTCTCTTTCATTCCTACCATTTCTTCGCTGATGTTCTCTTCTTGATGACACTCTTGCGTAATACGTCAGAGCCGTGTCTTTGGCTGGAGTGCACAGCTGGGTGCAAGCAGCAGCACGTTCTATTTAATTGTTTGTTCTGAACAGCTAGAATAATTTGTTAAATGGTCCCTCTGCATGTCTATGTCTCATGGAAATCCAAAGACGTGCTGTGATTTCTGCTGAGTCTGTGCAAGGCATACACTTTTAGAAATCTGAGCTGCTCAAATGAAGGAGATACAGAATTACTGAAATTTGATAACCCTTTCCTTCCAGAGTAAACTTGATGTTTTACTGTTACATTAGGTTCTTAATGTAACTATAGCAGAAGCTGTGAATGTTCACCCCTAGGTCACTGGCCTGGTCCCCTTCTGGGTGTGGGATCTTGCTCAGTCAGGGTACTCATGCAGAAGACTGGAAGCAGAGGGGGGCAGACAATGGCCCAGGGGTGATCGCCAAGCAGTGACATAAGTTCTCTAGCTACCTTCCACCCGGGAAATAGATTTAGAGATATTTTTAAACATTCTCACAGAAAGGTACTGATAGGGTTGAACCCCAAATGCCAGAAGCAATATCTCATTTATTAATTCAATTTTCCCTTTATTACTTCTCCACTTCCCAAATAAACTACTTGTACCCAAATCCTTGTCTCATGATCTGCTTTTAGTAGAACCAAAAATTTTCAAATTCGTCCAAATGGGTAGAAACAACAAAAACTCTCCATTCTAACAAACCACTCAATGTTCGTGTGTCAATCGATTGTGGGCTGGGATCTTGAATCTTTTTGTTAAGGGAAAAGGATCAAACATAAAGTCCTCCTCCATTTGTGCTATGAAATGTGCCAGCTGTCTCCTATACATGGTCTTATGTATTCTTAATGGTACTTTCCTCATGGAGTCAATGTAAGAATTAAATGAGTTAATGAATATAAAGTGTTTGGCATAGTGGTTAGTTATTATTACTATTATGTACTTCTTATAGATAAACAAAATGAGGCCCAAAGATATGGAATGTGTTTTTCAAGGCAGTGGGTGAGGGTTCCAAACTCAGCTCTGCCTAATTCCAAAGTCTTCCACCCTCTGCATGCTGCCTCCCTTTCCATGATGGCCCAACCCATCGTTGAGAAGTGAAAAGAATAATTAATTTACAAATGTAAACACCTTTCCTCTGAAATATCAGATCTACTCCTAGGCTCCTTTCAGCATTAAAATAATACCTTGTCTTCATTTAAATAGGCTGGCACCCCTCCCATGAATCATCATGCAACATGTTTTTCTTTAAGATTTCCACTATAAAAGAGCAGCCTTCACCAAATTCTCCACTGGCAGGGATATCTTTTAAAATGTCAGATCTCTAAGGAAAGAAAATAGATCCATCTCTATTTCTGTCTCCTATCCTAACAAAATCCAATTATGGTGGCAATAACTGCTCATCTGCTTACTATCAAGATCAGCCGGTATTGGACTATTCAAGATGACAGATGATTCAAGTGTCCCCACATTACCCTCAGAAAAGAGCCTATCTTTCTGGCTAACTTTTAGGCAAACTTTGAATAATTATTCTGAAGATATTGCAAACTACATTTATATCTTCCATCCAACAGACAGAACACAACTGGTTAATATGATACAATAATCTAAATGTGTTCTTTTTTTCCATACATTGGTGGTAAATTTTTAATCTTGTTTAGAGACTCTGCTAGGCAAGAGGAATTAATCCTATATCTTTGACCCAAGGGATCTGTCTTTTCTCTGGGATTGCTGTCATTGATTGAAGCTAAGACTTTCAGAGGAAAGTAATACGTACTTAGCTAGCCTTAGCGTCTTGCCTTGCCGTAGTGATGTTGATACTTAAATACTTTCCAGCAAAAATAATACTGACTTATTAAAGAGCATTTGGAAAATATAGATTGTTAAAAGAAATAACTGATGGAATGGGTAGGTTAATCACCTATAATCCCCTTCATGAAAATACATTCACTCTGATATGCCCCAATTAATATGTTAATGCATTTCTATTATAACAATCACTCTATGTATTCAATTTTGTATTTTTCTTATTTAACTCAACTTAATATCATGAACATTTTTATTATTTGTTCTTTTAAACATAATTTTCAAACTATTTGCAAGTTCTAATTGAGTAGACAGACATGGCTTACTCAATGATTAACCTATGGTTGGACATTTTGGTAGCTGCCACGTTTTTGGTGTTATAAATAATGATATATATTTTCTGTATTTGGGATTATATTATCAGACTCAAATCTTCAAAATAGAATTACTAGACCAAAGGCATAAATAAGTGTAAGCTTCTTGATAAATACTGTCAACTTGACAACTCTATTTGTACATAATCAAGCTCAACTCTTGGCAAAAATTTGAATTTGCCAGATTGTCTAATGTTTCTTCTAAAACTTTTACCCTCTGTCTTTTCCTTTGTTGTCCCTTTTCTCTTCATTTCCCACTCTGACACAGCCCCTGGCCTTGCTTGCTCCTGCCCACTGATCTCAGGCCAACTTCTGGTTCTTCCTCCATCCCCACTTCCCTATGAGATGTCTCTCCTGATTCTCTTACCAGTCTTAAATCTCCTTCCCTTGAAAACTCGCTCTCCATAGATATTTGCCATTATATGACTTCAGGAATTACTCCTTATCAGATATTTACCTTTTAACAAATACCTTCTATATTTTAATCCACAAGGAAATGTAGAAATTGTACACTTTGTGGTCAAAACCATGTAAAATAATTCAGGACAAGAATCTCTGATGGTGTCATTTACATTATACTACATAGGAAATTGCCCAGTCTACCTATTGATTATGAAATATAACCTTCTTTTCAATGAGTCAGTTTTGATGTATACTGACATTTCCTATGGTTTTCTCTTCTATGGGTGCACATCAGTAGCATTTAAGCTAACAGAAAGTCTGATTCTCAAGGTGGGAAAGTGGGAGATACACTGTAGAATGTTATGAGTCTTTTCTGCTGTGTAGTTTGTCAAGAATAGTCAATGATTGATGTGGCTGTGAAATTATCTGAACCAGCTTTGATTCATAATGTACTATTGATGGACTTCTAAGCTCACTCAAATGTCAGGAAACCAGTTGGTGACTATTAGTATTTTCCTAGCAACAACTCATTTTTTGTTTCCCCTCAACATGAAGAGAAAAATAAGAACAGGGAAACATTCAGTCAACCTTTGAAATTTGTTATTATGCAGCTAGAGTCACTTCTAGTACCAGGAAGGGTGAAAAAAACTACACTAAAATGTTAGGGGGAATTTCAGACCATCATATTTGTCAGTTAGACCCCGATTAGAAATGATTTCCCGGTCTATTCCCTAATCTAAACTGTTTCGAGATCAGTTTATAATCTAAAATGTTAACAAATGATATGGAAGGCCATATTGAACTATAAATCGTACAATTAAAGATGGAACATCCTGTGCTTATCTGATCTGGTTGCTAAGTACCCACTCTTTATGACTCGGGGGCCCACATAGATCTGAGGCACCAGCTGTACTCCAATACAGCAGATTTGGGAGACAGCAACACCAACCTGTGGAAAATAGAAAAGGGGGAAATTGTCTCAGGATTTTAAGGTGGTTCAGGCAAATGAGGCGAGGAAAACTTATTTAACATTGAAACATTATGAGGTGATAGCCCAGTCAAGAACCATCTGGAATTTGCCTTGAGTTACCAAAGGATATTTCAGGCACAAAACATTCGTTTCCTCCATGTGCTGAGAAATTACATTTTTCCTCTCTTGAATCCTGCCCAGCATCTAAATATTATCAAAAAGGAGCAGATTGTTTAACTCACCATTTTTTCCCCCTATGCAAAAATACAGACATGTAGCTACAACGAAGGCAGGAAATCACAGTGGTCTGGGTATGGCCCTGGAACCTTGACTCACAGTTATCACCAGCTGTATGACCAGGCTGATTGATAAGCTTTCCATGCTGCAATTTCTTCCTCTTACAAAATAGGCTCCCTCATGAGTGAAAGTTAAAAAAGATGAAGCTCAGAAAGTCCTTGGCCTAGTATTTAGGTCCTAATATATACGGACAATCTATACTAACAATTAGTACTATTCCTTTCTGGAGGGACATAGACAATGGACCTCAATTTAGAGCATTCTCTGTTTAATTCAGTTTGTTTCCCTAAACTCAGGCAGGAATATTATAGAGAAGATACTATACGTATTTACCATAGAAGAAACATGCTACACTCCATGTCTATCAGGGAACTATGAATATAAGGAGTTAGTGTTCAAATACTTAAAAAGAAGGATAATTTGGTAGCTAAGGATGGTGTTTCCAGAATTACATAGAGCTGAATTTAAATCTCTGCTTTGCCACTTACCACATGGGCAAGTTACTTTACTACCTTGTCCTTCAATTTCCTCATCTGAAAAATAGGGATGATAATGGTATACACCTTTTTATGGCTTGTGAAAATGTATGAAATCATTTATCCAAGTTCTGTAAAGCACAAGACCTGGGATATAATAAATCTACTGAAAATGTGAGTTGTTTTTATATGAGGAATCCAAGGAGTGGAAGGGGAGAAGTTTAAACAGGTAGAACTATTCAAAGAATTGCCTTCCACTTAATTGCCCTTTAAAAAATGATTATGTATCAACTGAAAAATTTAGCAATATAAGTTCACATCTTTGATATGTATACAAATATTTTTTTCATCTTAGATTCTTGCATATTGGACTTGTTATAGAGGAGTCCCATCCTGGAAGGTCTGTTTTAACATAAGAAATTATTAATATTGGTTAAAGCAAAAACTTTCATAGTTATTTTATCCACAGAATTCTCACATGTTCATTAGTATCTGAAATAGCACTAACATATAATCAGCCAAACTTACAAACTCACTTATTTTCCATTTTTTTCCCCACCAGTGTCTCATTTTTTTTAAAGGGAATTGAACTCTTACTATCTACTAGTTCCTTCCACTTCCAAGACTCTTTGATTCTACCTTTCAATTCCTGCAGAAAGAACTAAGCTATGACATTTCCAGGTGAATTCCACTTAAAACGAACACCTACTCCAAACTTTGGCCTGTTCCTGCCTGATCCACTGAATTCTCTCTGTCTTTCTCAGCACAGGTGGCAATGTTTCTGCTGAGAAAAACTTGGAAGGAAACTTGTAGGTTTTCCATGTATGTCTCAAGGATTCCCTCCATCAAGCAAGAGGTATCTCAATGGATCCTTTCTTGATAATCTTATTTCAGTTTTTAGCTTCTGCGGAGATGGCTGAGAGAATCCAACCTCAATCTCTTCAAATAGCCTTTTGTGTGAGTGGACATCGACTTTTTGCAGGAAGAATTGGCTCAGAATTTCCCAAACAGCAAGTTTTACTTATTTTTTAACAGTTGTTTCTCCGTTTTGGTCTTCCCTCTCAAATTTTACTGCAAGCAACAATGAGACACAGATCTCACTTCTTGGAAGTCTTTTGAATTTCATCAGTTTTAAGTTCTGCTTTCCACACAATAGCAGGACACGACTCTGGTATGTGTTCTGCCACTATATAACATGGGTCCTCTTTCCTCTCATTTCCAGAAATATATTTCTCATTTCCTGCTACACATTCACTAGCAAAGCCATTAGCATCCGTATTTCTGTTTACAGTCTAAGTCATTCTAGGCATTTTTCTATCATGCTTTTCAAAATTCTTTCAGCCTCTTCCCACTGCCCAATTCCAAGGCCACTTCCACATTTATAGGGATTTGTTAGAACAGCACCCCACGCTCAACACCAAAAACTATTCATTTTCAATTCCTATTGCTGTTATAACAAGTACCACAAAGTTTGTGACTTCACGATACGAATTTAACGTCTCACAGTTCTATTCGTCAGAAGACTGACTGTCTCACTGGTCTAAAATGAATGCATTGGCAAGAATGTATTCCTTTGTAGAGACTCTAGTGGAGAATCTGTTTCTTACCTATTCTAGCTTCTCAAGGCTGCTTTCATTCCTTGGCTTATGGTCTCCTTCTTCCATCGTCACCTCCGGCAATGGGGGTGGAATATTCTCACGTTGCATCACTCTGACCTTGCTTTTGTCAACCTTCTCTGACTCTGACTCTTTTGCATCCCTCTCCTGCATTTAAGTACCTTTGTGATTCCTTTGGGCCCACCTGGACCGTCCAAGATAATCTCACTGTTTCAGGTCAGCTGAGTAGCAATCATAATTTCATCTGCAACCTTATTTTCCCTTTGCTGTATAACCTAACGTATTCACAGGTTCCAGGGATTAAGAAATGAACATCTTTCGGGGGTCATTATTTCTGCCTACCATAGCCCCTATTCTATTAAATTCCAAGTCATTAATGCCTTATAATCAATCTTTCCAAATAGTTTAATTCCTGATGGCTGATAGCGCTCTATTCTGAGTAGAGAACTAAGGAAGATGGGGTTGACAAGACAAGTTTGCCAAGCCCCAACTTTCTAGGCCTGCCTGGAGGTACAGTAGAGGGTTTTCAATTGACAGTTGAGGGCTCCAAACAAATTCCCCACATTTAAATCTCCTCTCAGTCTTCACTCTGGTTTCCTGGAACATATAACCTTTGTATATTGAGACACACTTCTCATATCATCATCATATCATGTCTCTTTGTGTGTGTGTGTGTGTGTGTGTGTGTGTGTGTAATGCAGAGCTTAGGAAATTTGGGGGAGAGGAATTGGAAAAGAAAGCTGAATCTTGGCTAGCAATCAGAATAAAAATTCTGATTCTTTGGAGCAGTGCACTTACTGGGTTTCTTGAAAGGTCAATCCCAGGAAAATGCTGCATCTCGGAAAATATCTAAGAATCTAAATTACTTTTATTATCATCCAAATTCTTTCTCTCTAAAGATAGTCTGGTATACTTGGATTTTTCTTCATCAATAGAACTTTATCAACTCCTCCCAGGGAAATAGTGGATACTTACTGTAATTTTGATAGGTTAAGAGAGAAGGAAGATTTTTTCCCTCTCAAATACCTTTATTTCTTTTTGGTTTTACCTTATAAGAAGCACTTAAAAACAATGAGCTTATATGGACTTTAAAGAGACAGTAATAATATTAAAGAATCACCTGTAATGTCAAGGTTTATAAATTCAGAATGTGTTAGGTTCGGAATGTGTGATAGTCAACTGGAACTGAATTTAGCATATAGGTTCTAGTGAGTTCACCGTGATAAACCACTCATTTCCACCAAATACAACTTTGTTTATGTGTTCTGATGCAGTACGTTATAAACAAATTTAGTCATGTTTTAGGGTACTGATTAAATTAATCATAACTTAATCATGCATTGGAGTAATATCATAAATTCTTCATGTGAGCCAGCAGTTATTTCTTAATTATCAAAGCTTTAAGAAATAACTCAATCTTTTAACTACTATTTCATATTTAGGTGTATCCCCCCCAGAATACTATATTGGCTTATACTGGTGTCTACAGTTTTTACCTACTTGTCTAATTCTAAGAGCAAGTCAACTACATTCTATAATCATATCACATTCTCATTTTAAGCATCTCTCTAAAATCTTACCAATATGGGGAAATATATAAGCGTTCACACTACAATCTTGGACTTACCTCATGCCTCTGCTTGAATGAGCTTGAAGTATTAAGGCTTATCTTAGTAGATTGCAGTCATCTGCTGTTGAAAGATTTTTACTGATGGGCCTAGATTAATAAAGTGCAATCGTTTCTTGATTTTTTTTATTCCAACCCTATACACTTCTGGGATGGAGATGCTGTCTATGTTTCCTACTCTTACTCTCATTAGCACTTTGATTTGTTTTGATTATTGAAGGCAACTCATTTCTCTCTTGCCTCTGTTTCTATTTGCATGGAAATCAAGAAAGAGAGCCTTGAGGGGTTTACAGTAAAGGCATTTAATCTTGGTGCTTGCAGACTCGCAGAAGTCACTTTGAGAAATTGATTATAATTCCTATCTTTGAGTTTCCTCACTTTCTCTTTGCTCTTAAACCCCTACCTATCTTAAATTTATCACAAAATGACCCACGGGAGTTATATTCCTCATGGACTGAAGGGAGTGGAAATTCTTGCTCTATAAATTCATTTTACTGCCATATAAACCCCTGCTAAATTTGTAAATAAAAATACCCTAGATCCAACATCGGCTTTCAGAAATGAATTTCTAATACCCAACACTTTGAGAGATTTGAGCATTGCATGAGAAAATTGGTCTGCTTACTCACTGAAACATTAGAGCCCCCGAGTTAATTATTTTGTACCAAAGGGTATTGTGAAGGAGTTTTAGAATTGCTTCATTGATTTTAGCCAACATGAATTTTCTACAAAAAGCTCAATAAGTGTCTAGAAACTGGAGATCTGAATCAGGGTGGGAAATTGCAATTTGATGTTCTTGTAAACAGAGCAGATTTTTGGATTTTCCCCTTGAATGAGAAACACATATGGGGAGAATCTGGTCTGAGCTACTTAAAATATAATTCCATGTGGCCTGAAGGACACAGTCACCACAATTTAGTTAACTCATTAATCTTATTTATGTATAAACTGGCAGACTTGAGTCACTCAAAATAGATTTTACTTAGTTGCCAAACAAATATCACTACGTATTTATTCATAAACTATATTGAAAATATATTCACTATTACTAATACAGAAGTTCAAGACCATAGTTTAAGGATCATAAATTTATGGAAATGAATATACTAAGATAAATAAGTAAATAAATGTGAAAATCATATTCTTTGGGGCTTCTGTTTTGAACTCTTCAAGCACCAACAGTCAACTGGCCTCAGGGCCAAAAACAGAAAACAAAATACATTAGCATCGAAGGACTTGCCCATCAAAATGGTTTATAGTTGCCTCTGTTGCATCTATAAGGCAGGAAGACCTGTAGTTATCTAAGTGGTTACTTTGGTGTCTTACACTGGTTCTTTGAACCACAAAGTGGACAAATTGTAGAGTTGACAAGTTGATGAATGACCACTGACAATAAATTACTTTAAAAAGCATTTCTATTGCACACGTGTTATTTATGCAGACCCATACTAGGTGCTAGGGAAGATATAGAGATTAATAAGAACAGGAAATTAATCAGAACACCACAAATAACTCTCATCTAAGGTAAAGGGAACTGCTCAACATGACATTGATATGCACATTTTATGACATGGCCCCCAACAGGGTGCTGGAACAGTGGAGGCCAAGTATGTAGGAATCTGAGAGGAGACCATACGGTTGGATAAAAAGGCCAGTTTTAGACTTCAACCAAGGAATAGCATGTTGGTGTTAAAGAACTCTGCCAGAAGTTGAATTTAAGTATGATAATAAGTATTCAACTCTGGCAAGAACATGGTGAGGCCAGTATGATCTTAAGTGATAGTGGAAATGTAAATCCATGAAAAAATACAATTGTCAAAAATATTTCTGGAAACTAATTTAGCAACATATGTGAAGATTCTTAACAGAGTTCATATTCTTGGATACAATAATTCCTCTTCTAAGAATGTATTCTCATGAAATAATCTGAAATGATCAAAGATTTATGTATAAAACTCTTTGATGTCATCATAGTATTATTTATAATATGGAAAAATTAGAAACAATATATATATTGAATGAAGAGTGGTTAAATAAATTATGGCACATCATTTATTGAAACGTGATGAAATTACTAAGTAACACATACTTAAAAAGAAATCAATAAAATAAAAATGCTCAAAATATAACATTAAATAAAAAATAAACGAATACGAAACCATGTATTTAGTGTGATCCCAATTTTGTAAAACATACACTGGCAAAATATATCAAAATGGTAAAGCATGTTTTCTTAGACTGAGTTTTTAGAGACAGATTTTGCCTACACAAAGTTTATTGGGGAGTGCTCTCAGATATGTCTGCATGGAAGTGAGGGAAGCAGGGTTAGATAGTTATAGAAGATGACCCACAACGTGGTTGCAATGAGTGCTTCCAAAGACCTCATAACGTGTTCTGGAACTGGAAAGACCCATCAGAGTTATTCTAAATTTAGGCAAGGGAGTCAGAACTTTCTACAACAGCATCAACCACCCATTGGCTGGAGCTACAGAAGGGAATGTAACCTTGGCAAGGCAATTGCCAGCTGAGTACAATTTCCAGTGAGGGGCAAAACTTTGAGCTATCAGGAGCCATAGTCCCAAAAACTGGGACATGAGTACATAGCTCTGAAGAAAGGATTGGGGCAGATAACCACAGTATATATTACAAATGGTCATTTCTAATAGTGAGAGATAACAATGGTTCCTATCTTAGTTGTACAATCAAAAATTGATCACTAAATCTTAATAAGACGATAAAGTATCAGGCCATTTGGAGCTCTTATTTGAATTTCCTTAGTTCTCTAAAATAGGGAGTACAAGAGAATCAGAGCTTGGCTCAGTTGTCTTTACCAGACATTATTTGCATAGTGACAGAAATTGCTTTTTTTTTCTGATGAGGATGACACTTCATGGAATATAAAAATGAGATTGTGACACGGTCTTGTGTTTTTAATCACTAAATATTAGTTTCAGATATCATTATAAAGCTTTTATCTGAGAGTCGTTGGCTACCCATTCAAGATTATGGCCTTAGCTTAGCCATGAAGAACAAATGAATTTGAGATGAGTTTGAGGTGTCCTCCTGCTCCACCGGACCCCTCAAGTATTTCAGCCTCAAGCCCTCCTGTCTGATATTTTCATAAATATTTGTGCCTCAATTAGTACCACCCTTCACTAAACTTTTATGGCATTTAGGTCACATAATACTGTAGCCAGTATTGAAAATAGACAGGTCGTCTGTCTGACAAACCGGCCGGAAACTGGGAAAGATGAATAAAGGGTGATTAACGCATTCTTTCATTCTACCTGTTTTTGTTAAGGATGAGCCGTGGCTGAGAAGAAACAGTATATTGCCTGCTAACATCAGCTATTAAAAGAATTTTATTCCAGTGGGAAACAATGAAAAATTCTGAATTAGCAATGTGAATAAGAGTTTCCTATAGTCATCTTACCTCTTTCCTGTTTTCCTGAGAGACGGTAACACTGACCTTGTAAAGAGTGTGGAATGACAGTGATGAAGACAGGTGGAGAGCCCAATTCAGGAGAGCATGTCGGAATCTCTAGGATAGATGACAGCGTGATATATCCCTCTTTCTGGATCTCAACCAACCTCACTTTTGATTATTTCTAAAAAGTAGCAACAATTGAAGATAAAAAAGATAGTATATCTGAAAATCATCTTTGATTCTCACAGTGATTTTTTTTTCTCTCCTAAAGGCAATGTTCTATGTATGGGCAGGTCTCTCTTGGTCTCATCTACGACAGGAAGGCAACCTCTCAGCCCCAGCATAGTTAATATGGTTTCTTTCCTTCCCATTCTAGAGGAGGGTGAATATCCTGTAGCAGCAGGGGCCAAACACTTAGGGTGAACAGCTGGTCTACACTGAGTGGGAGACAGTCTTCCTGACCTCATATGATTCCATCTCTTTCCTCAGTGGGACTGAATGCTGTCTGATCAGTATTTCTTTTTCTAAAAAATCCATCAGCCACAGTGACTAGCGTTAACCATGAGGAACCATTCCTCTTAGTCTTAAACTTTTATTCATTATTTAGTTGGAGTTTTGGGTCTGTTCCTCCTTGGGAGAATGTTATGTTATATTGTGACATATGGAGTAACCTTTCCCAAAATGTCACACACTAGAAGAGGAGCAATTTTCAATATTCCCAAGCTCTTCTTTTATGTGGAATGGTAACCAAGGGACCTTCTACCACGAACAAAATATCAACCTGATAGTCCTGATTCTTCCTACAAGGTAATATAGAAAAGCTAGAGGAATCAGTTGACTGAAAATTCACCCACAAGACTCCGGATAATCTTGCAGAGTCTTGTTAAGTAAAACTCATTTGGGGAGATTTGGCACCAAATGCAGCTGGGTATTATGTTCTTATTTGATTTCTGACATGATTTGCCCATGATATTTGAGACGGTTTTGCATGTTCAAACAAGCTAAGACAGCCTGGGGCCAAACAAATTTTAAAGAAGTGATTTCAGTTGAAGGACAATCTAATTCTGGGCAAACCTAAATGTCATAGGCTGGAAGTACAAGCTTCTAAAATATATAATAATAAAAAAATTCAGTTACTATTGGTTGTTTGCTATTTCTCAGTTAAAGGTTTTGAAAAATGAATTTTTGGATGAGGTCAATTTAATTAATTTAATATTTGGCAGATATAAACGGAGAAATATAGAAATGTCCAGTAGATGGCAGATCCAAAGAGTGAATTTTGGTGAATGGAAGATGTTGATTTAATACCAAGTAGTTTTAGGAGCCAAATAAATAGAGTATTTATGAAACAGCTCGTTAAGGTTATTCTTTTAGATGCCGGCTACAAGAAAGTACAGCTGAGTCTTGAGCAACTTGAATCTGAGCTGCATGGGTCCACTTATGGGTGGATTTTTTTTAGACAAATACATTACAGTAGTATAAATGAATTTTCTCTTTCTTTGATTTTCTTATTAACATTTTCTTTCCTCTAGCTTACTTTATCATAATAATACAGTGTATGATACATATACATGCAAAATATGTGTTAAAAGTTGTTTATGTTATTGGTAAGGCTTGAGGTTAGCAGTAGGCTAGTAGTAGTTAAACTTTAGGGGAGTCAAAAGTTATATGTGAATTTTTGACTGTGTAGGGGGTCGGAGCCCATACCCTCACATTGTTGAAGGATTAACTGTATTATTATTATTATTATTATTATTATTATTATTATTATTATTATTATTATTATTATTATTATTATTATTATTATTATTATTATTATTATTATTATTATTATTATTATTATTATTATTATTATTATTATTATTATTATTATTATTATTATTATTATTATTATTATTATTATTATTATTATTATTATTATTATTATTATTATTATTATTATTATTATTATTATTATTATTATTATTATTATTATTATTATTATTATTATTATTATTATTATTATTATTATTATTATTATTATTATTATTATTATTATTATTATTATTATTATTATTATTATTATTATTATTATTATTATTATTATTATTATTATTTAAAGGGAGGAGGAGCAGAGGGAGAGAGAGAATCTTAGCCCAACTCGGCACTCAATCTCTCAACCCTGAGATCATGACCTGAGAAGAAATCAAGAGTCGGACGCATAACAGACTGAGTCATCCAGGCGCCCAGATGAATTGTATTTTTAATTCAAGTTATCTGATAGTGAACTAAATTATCATTGCAACAATTTTTTGTTGGTTACTTTGATTTAGATATCGTATAAGGAGATTCTTAAAGCCTTCGCATTTGGGTAAACAAAATGAGCTTTCACTTTATCGCGTATACTTCCAGACAGCTTTCTTCTACTTGGGGTATAGTTAAATAAAGAGTAATAAAAGGGGAAAAACTAAAAAAAAAAAATTATCGGAAAGTGGTGTTGGTCAAAGGATTCAGCTCTATGGAAGCTGGGCTAAAAATAGGGAACAACTTGCATTTTTATGATGTCTTATAGCTGCCAAGTGGCTTTTGGAAAAAGAGGGAACATAAACACAGAAAGAGAGTTTTTCTGTCAATTGCTTGGGGTCATAATTTCTGGGTGTGAGTCCCATATCTGTCACCATAGCAGAAATGGCTTGCTTGTCACTAAACCCTGTGCTTTTTTGGCACACAAGTAGACTCCATATCCTGGCCCCTCTTGTATTCAGACATGGCCGTAACTAAAGTCTAATAATGAAATTTGAGCAGAAGTACTATGTACATTGGCCTTGCCCATAAAACTTGCGTAATTCTTCATGTTCTTTCCCCTTCTGCCTCCCTGGGATGGAAATCATAGTGACCTTGGAGGCCCCATGTAAAAGATTCTAGAACCACAACATAGAAGGACCTGGATTTTGGGAGCTCTGTGTGGAGGAGGACTTCCCACCAACCACCCATTTGGATTTTATGTGGGAATTACTCTATGTTAAGCCACTAAGAGCTATGTGTTTATTCTTTGTAGCAGCTCACATTATCTTAACGAATACATCCAGTTTTTCCCTGACCTTGGTCAAATTACTTAACTTTATTATGCCTCAATTATTTCCTCAATAAAATAGGAACATTATGAAAAACTACCTCAAAGAGTTGTTGGTAGAATGTGTGTAAGGTACTGTCACAGGCCAGCTGTGTGGTAAGTTCACAGCAAACAGCAGCTGTTATTAATCACTCCCATTGAGTGCATAGTTCATGTTCAACATCAGTGTTAAACATTTACATATTTTATCTCATCTAATGCTCAAAAAAATTGCAATGCAGGCATTATCATTCTCACTCTGTCCACAATAATAATTATGATAATATAAAACAATGATCCATTTCTACATCTCAGTACTATTCCAAGAATTTCACATGCACTAATATAGAACCAAGGGAGGTAGGTTTCTGAGGTAGGTTCTGTTATTATTCCCATTTGATAGATGAGGAAACAGACACTGAGCTTACATCATCCCCCAGCCCATACAGCTAGTGAGTGCCAAAGCCAAGATTCAACACAGGAAATCTGACTCCAGAACTCTTGCTTTTAACCACTGCTGGTCACTGAGGTACCTGCAGCTTATCGGGGTCAAGGGAAGTACCTGAGATCATATGTGTGAGAACCTCTGGCCTTGGAACCCAAGGGATCTAATGAGAAGTGATGGCAATTGCACTGGTGCATCTTAATCAAGGGGTCAGTAAAATGAATTTAAATGTCTCAAAGCAAAACTAGACCAGTGCCATCCAGAGCCAGTCCTACAAGTTGGGCTGGTCTGGTATGGCATTTGGCAACAGCCATGTAATGTAGGCCATTCTAAATATTGATATAACATAGAATCTGGTTTTAAACCTAAAATGTTCCAAATTCCCACAAACTCTTGCCAACTAGGAAATGTGGATGGCATTTGCCAAGGCCTTCAGTTTCTGTGAATCTTTGTGGTTATCACTTTTAACCCAGACAGATCACTCCAGCAGCAGGACCTAGAGCAGGTACGGTGAGACCAAATTTTTGCTTCTGTGTCTCTGTCATTAGGTCTAAGATGAGCCTGCAAAGCAGCCTGGTTCCTGACTTTCAGGGGGAGGGGTATTCTAGAACATTAGTGACGTTTAATAATTTAAGTGCAGATGTTGCAGGGGCTGTAAACGTAACTGATTAGCTGAGTTTACTTTTTCTCATGAGAAATATTAAGATGCCACAACCGTGGCGAATCTCTTTGCCTTCTAGCCCTTGCATGAAAAGTCCATTTTACTGGTAAGTGTTTTTCCTTTCATAAAAGCAAATGTTTCCTTCTGCAGAAAACTGCATTTAAGTTATCCGTTGAACATTACAGACTGACCAATTCACTGTTTAAAATATATGATTGAGTTTCATCATTTTAAGAGTGAGTTCATTATCTGTCTGCTGCTCAATTTCAGTGATAAAAATAGTATAAAGTGTAAGATGTGTTGAAACAGAACACAGTATTTTTCTGTTCTTCGGAAGCACTCTGGGCAAAATCATTCTATCAGTCCTCCAACATTTACACAGCCAAGAGTTATTACTCCACTATCAGTTAAAGGTACAACCAAGCTTTCAGGTGGATAGAGAATGGCTCCAGAAACAACCTAGTTCACATGAAACTGTATTATTAAAGGATGTATAAAAAAATAAGGTCATGTACTAAATACTGCAATATTTTTATTGTTGTTTGTCTTAAACTGTGGGTGAGTATGTGTTTGTTTGTTTTGAGAACCAAAGACCTTTTATGGTTAGACCATACAGTTAAAACTCTAGGAGTGACGGCAAGACCACAAGAAGAGCCAAATGTCTTCCAGGGATGAGGAATCTTCCTTGCCTTCCCTATAGCAACCAGACTGGGCCTCTGGACAACACTGGAAGTATGACAGTCACACCTTCTAGAAGAAGACCAAACAAGGTAGGAGCCTCCAGTGCTTAGCTCACAAGCCTCAAGTAATTGCCCACCAGGGAGCCAACAGCAAAGATAGCATTCTTGTGACACACAGGTCCCTACAATCTTCAAGCAGATCTTATGATCCTGCTGAATCACCATGTCCTCGTCCATTGTCTGTAACATGGTGGATTGGAGTTAGGATCAAACTCTATCTATAATGGGATGGAATTAGAAAAATGCAAAGCATACGAAAGATGAGTGAATATCTACTGCTAACAATGTGGCCATTTGCTTGGTAGGATGCTCGGTATCCTTTAAAGTACACAATAGAATTCTGGGGTTGACGCTTGGGTTCTGGGGTCTGTGTAACCTTCAGTAAGTCACTTAGCTTCTCTGTGACTCCATATCCTCATCTGCAAACATGGTAACAGTAATACTACTATAATTATCACTAATATAAGATAATAATAATTCATAGTGTTGCTGTAGAAATAAAAGGAATCAAATATAGGAGTTTAGAATAATACCTGTCCTAAAATAAATGCTTGATAAATCTGTGAAAAAGGGATAAATGTTATTTTCTTGGATAAGCATGAATTACTTTTTCAAAAAAAATTAATACATTTAATTAAAAATAATGCACTAATTTGAGAGGAAACTTTAGTTTTGAAAGGTGTGAAAGAGATAATAGGATGTTAAGAATAAATATATGCTACCTTCCCTACTAGAGACCACATATTAAGAAAGTGAAAAACAAGATGGCAGAGAGGCCAGTATCTTCCATTTCCCACTTGTCACTGTCTCCCCTTGACATGTTTTCAGGGAAGAAAGAACAATCTAGGTATCAGTTCCAAATTCTAATAATTAAGATTAATTTGGGTGAGTTCCATTTTAAATGCAACTTGTCTCTCTTATAGGAACTTACTTTACCCACTCAGCTTGTTTTACCTAATTCATTCAGAGAGTTCAGGTTCTCAAAGAATGTGAAATATAAGTGAGAAGCTTTAGATGAAAATAAACTGTGGGAGACCTTCTCTGTGTGGCACTTGGGCAGTATGTCAGTTATCACCTGCTGCTTTTAAAACATCCTCAAAACTTATATAAGTATGAATGAAAGCAATTAGTTGAGCTCATATTTTTGTGGGTGACAAAATAGACTGAGCCCAGAATGGATTGAGTGGTTCTNNNCTAGTTTGGGACTTTTAGGTTGCTTTAGGTCACATTTCTGGAGCCTTGTCTGGAACAACTGGGCTGTATTAGCCATATGGACTCATCCCGCAGCATGCTAGCCCAAGTCCATTCAAATGGTGTACGTGGAGTCCCAGAACAAGTGGAAGCATGAAAGATATTTTTGGTTCTAAGCTGAGCACTGGAACAGTGTTGCTTCCACAACATTCCTTTGGCCAAAGCAAGTCACAAGACCAGCCCAGATTCAAGGATTAAAGCATGGAATCCACGGCTAGTTAGAAAGAGCTACAAACTCACATCACAAAGGGTGAGGGTAGAGGCAAGGGAAGAATTTGTGGTCATTTTTGCAATCTGCCAAAGGTCAGTCAATGTCATTCCTATATTATAAAAAAGAGTGCTGAAGATTCAAAAAGAGGGTCCCGTAAGATAGGAGAGCATCAAAGGCTATCTTGCAAATTGGCTAAGAGTCCCCTAATCTTAAAATATCCTTATTTTTCTGGTACTTGGTTGCATTCTATTGTCTAGAGTGAAGCAATATTTTGTGTAAGTAGAATTACTGGTTGGACCAAAACAAGGATGTATATATGATCCACTCTAATTCAACCCATGAAACTGGAGAGTCAAAGAGATCCATAATTTTGCTGCCATTAAGTGAAAATTAAGAATTCTTTAAAAATATAAATAATATAGATAAATTACTCACATACCATTGCTATTGCTTTAGTTTGATCAACTGTGAGAGACAACTTTTCATATAGAAAGGGGTGACAGGAGATCAGTTTCAGTAATTCAGTGTATTAATCCATTAACACAATATACTTTTCTGGACTAAGGAGACCTCTGCGGTAGGTACTTTTAGAACCCTCCCTTTTGGGTTTATATAATTGTATTATAAATCTTACTAAGATTTATTTTTAGAATTTCAGCTTCTAACAACCTCATCTATCAGTCTGCAGACTGCAGGGTCAAGACCCTTTGTAAGAGGCTTCATGAACATACGAAGTTAAGGTGGTTATTAATGCTTCTAGCTAAATAGCATGAACACCTAATGAAAGCACAAATAATTCTTCAAGATACAGACAGAAAATATGACCTTCAAAAGTTTAGAAAACATCAGGTTCTTTAAAATGAAATTGTATTGGAAGTATAAAAAGCTAGAGGTAGTCCAGAAAAATAGTAGGGGGAATCAACAATGTTTGTTAAAGTAACTAGAGATTATAATAGTAATCTTACAGTTGCCTCTGGATCTTCTCTCGGCATAATATCTGTGGATTAGATTCTCCTTTCTCTTCTGATCAAAATGTACAGAGGAGCAAGTAGAAAATCTTTAGAAGCTTATCAGAGATGAGATGAAAATGAACGGTGAAAACAACCCAGGGAAGTTAAAATCATAAAATGTAATAGCTGAAAAGATCCACAGAGAGCAGATTATCTAATCCCTCATTTTAAAGTTAAAAAACTGAAACTCAGAGAAGTTACCTGCCCAACATTTGCACAGCTGATGGGTGACTAATCTATTCCTTAACAACTGATTTTACCGTACTTGCCTTGGGGCATGATCATAATTGCATCATAAGTTCCCAGTCATGCTTATCCAGATTTTAAGATGTTATTTTAACATATATGAAATATTTTAAATGAATTACTGAAAATTTTAATAGATCAGAAGATTATGGGCTCATAACTGGAATAAAAAAGGCTTTCTTGAACTTCTGGTTTAAATCTCAATTCACCTCATTACTGAGTTTTTGCAGGTGTGGTTTGGCAAACTTGGGTTACTTGAAAATTCAGGAAAGGCTTCAGCTACATATCTCTCTTCCACTTGAGGTCCCACTCTGCTTCAGACCAGATGAATGGGCTACAGATTCAGGTAATCACATGAGTGAAGGGGCCTTGAACTTTTAATTTCTTTACCGTAAAGTGGACACTCTTGAGTTGTTGATTCTGCAAGGACAAAGCATTGCCCATTCGTAGGGAGAAGTCAACTAATTATGGTATCAGGCATCTCAAGCTTGGACAGCTCCTATGACGTAAGGACTTCACCCCCATACCCTGTAGAAGCACGCTCTTCGCTGCAGTAGACATGTGATGCCAACTGGGGAAAATAGAAGAGAAGGGGAGAAGGAGAGAATTAGAAAACTGAAAGCACAAGGGGCAAAAATAAAGAGCAAGCACCATTTGACAACACTTTGGGTATTGGGAGGGGAATTGAGAATGAATAGAAGGAGAAATAGGGGTTTGGGTCCAGTTGAAGGAAATAAGAGAATTCTAGAATGAGGAGTAATGTGAGAAAAGGAACATTATGTAGTGTGATTATGGATTATAAAGTAGTTCCCTTGGTCATTATTTTATTAAAATTGATAAATAAATAACGTCATTATTTTTATGACTACTGCTTGCTTAATGGAACTTCTTTGTATGTAATACCTTTTAGAGACGGGGCCTTGAGGGACCCCCAGCTTTTATCAGGTTATATCACCTGTTGCCTTCCCAGTCTCCAACTCCCATTTCTGGAACTGCATTTCCTCTACACAACCTCCTGTTCTTAGACGTGGCTACTCACTGTGCCTGTGGTCCCACCCTTAACACAGCAGGGCGGTGCTGCTTCGTACCTCTCCGTTGATGGAGAGAAATGAGAAGCAAATGCATAATAGTACAGCTTAAAATAAATACTACCACAGAAAAAAATCAAAATACAGGGATTTGGGAGGAAATGCATCTGTGGGAGACAAAGGAAATGAGAAGTCTGTGAAGTGCTGCTACAATGAAAAGGCTGATTCTAAATCTGAACTTAAAAACTCCTCTTCTCATTTTCTCTGAGTAATCATATGGCTCATATTCAGAACGTGTTAGCTTAGGCATCCTGCTTAAAATACACTTTGATTAATTCTGAATTATTCAGCGTTAATCAGGTATGGCTTCAAGTTATCTTCTTTGTGTTTCATGTCTCCAAATTCCCAAAGTTGAGTTCAAACGCTTCTGAATAAAATCAGCCCTAAATGAAACGTCAACTTGGCTCTACCAGCGGTTTACCAGACATCAAGGGTGTTAGAAATGCAAGGCTGGGCTGCCAAAGGGCAGTTTAGAAAGAAAAGGAAACTATTTCTCAAAAGATAGATGTAGTCTATCTGAGGATGGAATTCTGCTTAAATGGTTTGGACGCTCCAGGGCAGCCGTGTTAACGGGTGGTGCGACCAATGCTGTGTTTCTGGAAGGTGTAGAACAACACAGGGTTTTGAGTAGAATGACAGGCCTGTTTTGGGATAACGCTCCAGCAAAAATGGACGGGGGGAAACCAAGATGCTTGTTATTACTGAAGGGGAGTCCCGGTGGAGCAATAGCACGATGCATTGGAGAGTGTGATTTTGGCAAGGGCACCCCTGGGTCCAGTTCTGATTCTCCTTCTCATCAGCCATGTGGCTTGTACAAGTTGAGTGACTGAACTTCAGTTTTATATACTATTTGACATGTGGTAGATATCCAAGCATTGATAACTGTTAATACTGCTTTTTTTTTAGTTTGAATTTTAGGTAGTTAACATACAGTGCTGTATTAAGAAGTTGCAGTCCATATATACAATGGAATATTATTCAGCTATCAAAAAGAACGATTTCTCAACATTTGCTGCAACATGGACAGCACTGGAGGAGATAATGCTAAGTGAAATAAGTCAAGCAGAGAAAGACAATTATCATATGGTTTCTCTCATCTATGGAACACAAGAACTAGGAAGATCGGTAGGAGAAGAAAGGGATAAAGAAAGGGGGGGTGATGGGTAGTAAGGAGGGCACGTATTGCATGGTGCACTGGGTGTTATACGCAACTAATGAATCATCGAACTTTACATCAGAAACCGGGGATGTACTGTATGGTGACTAACATAATATAATAATAATAAAAAAAAGCATACAGTGCTGTATCAGTTTCTGGAGTAGAATTCAGTAATTAATCACTTACATGCAGCACCCAGTGCTCGTGATAACAAGCACCCTCTTTAATGCCCATCATCCATCTAGTCCAAGCCCACCTTCCTCCCTCCATCAACCCTCAGTTTGTTTCCTGTCGTTAAGAGTCTCTTGTGGCTTGTTTCCCTCTCTCCTTTTTTTTTCTTTTCCCCATTCCCATATATTCATCTGTTTTCTTTCTAAATTCCACATAAAAGTGAGATCATATGGTATTTGTCTTTCCCGACGGGCTTATTTCACTTAGCATAATACACTCTAGTTCCATCCTTGTCATTGCAAATGACACTATTTCATTCTTTTTGATGGCTGAGTAGTATTTCATCGTGTGTGTGTGTGTGTGTGTGTGTGTGTGTGTGTGTGTATGACGTCTTCTTTTTCCATTCATCAGTTGATGGATATTTGGGCTCTCTCCATAGTTTAGCTATTGTTGATAATGCTGCTATAAACATCAGGGTGCATGTATCCCTCCCAATCTGTATTTCTTTATCCTTCCGGTAAATATGTAGTAGTGCAATTGCTGGATCATAGGATAGTTCTATTTTTAACATTTTGAGGAACCTCCGTACTGTTCTCTAGAGTGGCTGCACCAATTTGCATTCCCACCAGCAGTACAAGAGGGTTCCCCTTTCTCCACATCTTCACCAACACCTGTTGTTTCTTGTGTTGTTAATTTTAGCTGTCTTGACAGGTGTGATATGGTATTGCATCATGGTTTTGATTTGTATTTCCCTGATGATGAGTGATGTTGAGCATCTTTCCATGTATTTGTTGGCCATCTGGATGTCTCCTTTGGAAAAGTGTCTATTCATGTCTTCTGCCCATTTCTTAACTGGGTCATTTGTTTCTTGGATGTTGAGTTTGATAAGTTCTTTGTAGATTTTGGATACTAATCCTTATATCATTTGCAAATATCTTCTCCCATTCAGCAGGCTGCCTTTTAGTTTTGTTGATTGTTCCCTCTGCTGTGCAGAAGCTTTCTAATTTGATGAAGTCCCAATAGTTCATTTTTGCTTTTGTTTCCCTTGCCTGTGGTAACGTGTCTAGTTAGAAGTTGCTACGGCTGTGGTCAAAAGGGTTTCTGCCTGTGTTCTCCTTTAAGATATGCCTTCAGTACACAGAGTGATGGTTTTACACCATGTGGTTCTCCCACAATGCTTTTGGATTGGATTGTAGTGCATGGAAGAACTCATCTGATTGAAAGGGGCATGGTTTCTTGCATAAAAATAGGAATATCAGCTCCAACGTCTTCTGACATGAACTGTCCTTACACTACAAGGAATTGAGGGGTGGTACTGGTGGCTAAAAGATACTACGTGAACATGAAAGAGTACTGGAAAGGACAGCTTGGCCTCAGAGTATGGGACTGGAGACAGGCCAAGCTCCAACCCATTTGCTCCATCCCTGCGCAGATGCAAACAGCAGTGAGCTGGCTCAGGAACAGCTAGTAATGGCAACTATGCAGCTGGAAGTCAGGTTTACTCAAAGAATTCTTGCTCTTATCAGCTTTTAAAGTTGATACTATTGGCACCAAATACATAAGATCTGCATGTTTGTGTCTGAGAATATTTCTTCTTGTCCTCTAACCCATAAAATCTTTAAAGATCGGATTCTACTTTAACTCCTTTTGCAATTTTGGCCATACAGCTTATTGAGTGGAATGTGGTAAAATATAAACTGAGTTTCATGGGCCAAAATAATTCATTATGCTGAAGTTGTGCCATTTCAAACCTATTCCTTCCAAAAGACATTTTTGTTTGACACTTCTGTCTTTATACTTCTTGGTCGGAGAATTTATACTTGCTTAGTTAATCAACTTTGACTTCATTTGATTATATTTTTAAAGAGCAGTGTACTCTTTCCATCATGTCTCTTTCCTCCTGAGACGGTTTTTAAAATTATTTTAATAAGACAAAGAAGAATTCACTGTTCACTCCATTCAGATTTACTTCTTCTGGGCGTTCTTTGTCCAACTCCCTATCTGCTTCTTGGCATCTCCTTGCCTAGCCCCCTTTTGTATCCTAAAGTTACTTTGGGAAAAGATCCTCATCTCTCCCCAGTTATATAAACCGAGAGGCTCCAAGTCTTCTGCTCTAAGTCTTACCTTCATCCTCCACATTCGATGTGCCACCAAAGTCTGTCCATTTTACTTGCTGAATATTATTTTTTAAAAATAACAGCTTTGGGGCGCCTGGGTGGCTCAGTCGTTAAGCATCTGCCTTCGGCTCAGGGCGTGATCCCGGCGTTCTGGGATCAAGCCCCGCATCAGGCTCCTCCACTATGAGCCTGCTTCTTCCTCTCCCACTCCCCCTGCTTGTGTTCCCTCTCTCGCTGGCTGTCTCTCTCTCTGTCGAATAAATAAATAAAATCTTTAAAAAAAAATAAAAGCTTTATTGAGATATAATTCAATAGCATAAAAATTATCCTTTTAAAGTATACAAGTCAGTAATTTAAAAAAAATATTCATAGAGTTGCACAACCATTGTCACACTTGAATTCCAGAACATTTTTATTACCCCAAAAGGAAACTCCATATTCATTAGCAGTTATTCTCCCTTGACAAACTTCAATCCATTTTCTCTCTCTCTGGATTTGCCTATTCTGCATGTTCAATATGAATGGAATCATACAATATGTGGTCTTTGGTGGCTAGCTTCTTCTATTTAGGCTAATGTAGTCAAGGTTCATCCACATTGTAGTTTGTATCAGTACTTCATATCTTTTTATGCCAAATAATTTTTCATTGTTCACATATTCCACATTTTGTTTATTTATTCATAGGTTGATGGACATTTGAGTTGTTTCTGTTTTGGGGCTATTATGAATAACATTCATGTACCAGTTTTTGCATGAACATGTGCTTTCAATTCTGTTGGGTAGATACCAAGGAGTAGAATTTCTGGATCATATGCTAACTCTATGCTTAACAATCTTGAGGAATTGTCAAAATTTTCCAAAGTTGCTGTACCATTTTACAATCTCACCAGGAATGTACGAGGGTTTGACATGATGAATATTTAGGTCCCCAGACCCTCGTCTCTACCTCACTATCAATGTCTCAGATACCCATCTATCCATGTTATTTCTGATCCCCTTCATCTCCCACCTGGACTGTGACAATCACCTGATTGGCCTGGTCAGTGTGGTCGGCCTTCGCTATGCCTCTTCCCCACTCCCCCAAGGAAGAGTTCTTTGTAAAACACAAAACTGACTAAATCACTCCTTCCTATCAATCCTCACACATCTTCCTGTTCCACTTCCAAAACTCATTGCTTATAATGAAGTATAGGAATCTTTGGGGGCAACTTGAGATTATATTTTTACATTGAAATATATTCTTTGCCTTTCACAGTGTCATCCAATAAATATTTATTGAACACTCACTACTAGATTAGAAAATAAGCATAAACATTTTTCCTCTTGCAGCATCCAATATTTAGACCTAAGATTAAAAATATTAATATTTTCAATTTACCTAAAGTATTTATTTATCGGAAAGTGCTTAAAAAGTGGTACTATTCACTGGAAATGGGTTTCAGATGTATTATTAACTAGTATTTTATTATTCAAAAATTTTTATTAAGGACGTGTGCTAAAAACGGTTCTAGGCACTTGGGATACAAAACAGACAGAATATCCTGTTGTCATGAGTTTTCCTTCTAGAAGGGAAACACAGGCAATAAACAATTTTGTAAAGTACTTTAAATGGCAGTAATGGCATGGAGACATGTTAAGCAGGTAGGGTATCGGAAATGTTCAAAGAGGATTGTAATTTTTAACAGAGTGGTCAGGAAGGGCCTCATGGACAAGGTGACGGTTGAGAAAAGATCTGAAGGAAGTGAGGCATTACATCATATGGCTATCCATGAGAGGACCAATCCAAGTAGAAAGGACCCTAAAATGGCAGAGTATTCAATGTGTTCTAGTTACAGTCAGGAGACTAGTGCACTTGGAGCCACATGAACAACTTAGTGTGTGTTGAATGAGAAGAGTTCATTTGTTTCATAACAAAACAGAGAATGATGTAGGTCTGCTCAAGGACTTGCAGGGCACACAGATGAGGACCTTCTCAGAACTGAACCTAGGAAATGGTAGAAGAAGCCTAGTTCTGTTACTGTTTAATGAACAACCAGACAACTTGGGTGAGGGGTTCCTCTGTGAGATGCTTACAGCTCAGTCATTTCCCTGACTCTTTGTAGAAGGAAGATAGGAGGAGTCCAAAACACCAAAAGCTTTTCCCAAAAAGAGTTTGCTTTTTTAATTCAGAGACAGCAGGGAGACAGGAAACTGGAGTAGCTTTTCATTGTCACAGCAACAGTGGGGCCGTGGTGGGACCCCTGTGGAGAAGTGGGTGTGGCAGTGAGGGAACAGTTGAACTACATTCCCAGGTATGTAGGTAAAAAAAAAAGAGGAAATTGGACCTGGCCATGGGAGATGTGTGAGCTCCAGTGTTTGGCCGACAGCAGTTGGTCTCTGGCAGGTATTCTGACTGCTTTTAAGGAAGATTCCTATTATCTTGTTTGCCCTGGTTATCATGTTTGCCCTTGTGAAATGGAAGCTGATTCCTGTACTGAAGCAATTAATAGTTAAAACACACGTTGTCAGAATATTTCAATTGCAAATTTGTTCTCAACCAGAATATTCCAATAAAAGAAAGTTGTGCCTATCAGAAGCCTGATAATTGCTTTTGTCTCTTTTTTAATATATGTTTTTAAGACAAAAGTAATACATGCACATAATTTCAGAAGTCAAATATTGCTAGATTTATGACTAAAAAAAAGTATCCTTCACATCCTCTCTCTTTGTTCCTCTTTGTTGACATTCATTATCACCTCTTTTAGCTATTTCTTCTGGTCTGTACCTCAAGAGTTTCAAATTAATGACAAAATTATTTAAGGTGTTTCTTTTCTAGTGTCATATGCTATCTATTAAATTCTCTCTTTAAAGAAATGGAATTTTGCCTGGACTGGATGGCTCCATAGGTAAATTCCACCAAACTTTTAAAGAAGTGTTAATACCCATTAGTCGTAAACTATTCATATGTGGAATTTAAAAAACAAAACAAATGAACAAAGAGAAAAAGGGAGAAACCAAAAACCAAACTCTTAACAATAGAGAACAAACTGATAGTTACCAGAAGGGAGGTGAGTGGGGGGATGGGGAAAATAGGTGACGGGAATTAAAGAGTACACTTATCATGATGAAGATTGAGTAAAAAATTGTTGAATCATTATATTGTACGCCTGAAACTAATATAACACTGCATGTTAATTGTAATGGAATTAAATTTTTTTAATGGGATTTTAATTCTTTTACAAGTCCTCCTACCATCTTCCATCCTCCCCAAAGAGTTATATTACCCTTTTGGATTAAATCAATCTCACTGTTTATATAAGTATTTGAGTTGTATTAAGCCAAGGACACTTCACTTACTCCACTGAAAGCCTACAACCCTCTGGGCCCATTCTTTCCTTCTTCCAATCCGTTCTGTGCTCTAAGGCCAGAGGCTCTTTCTAAAACTCCCAAACTGAAGCACAACAGGCTTCAAATTCTCAGCGAGTTTCAATTCTTCTATGGAAACAGTCCAAAATGCCGACCTAAACCCACAAAACCGCTTACTTCCCTTTGTCATTTCTTTCTGTTTGAATCCCTGCCATTTGTTTTACTCTACTTTTGTTGTTGTGGATGATGATAACGTTCATTTTGTTTTTAAAACCTAGTTTTCCGTGTTCCAGAATCTTCATGCAGCCGTCTGTGTCTCCTGGAAATTTCCTGTCTCCACCCCCTCTGATGCTTGCCCCTCATCCTGAACTCTTCTGCCCCACGGGCAATTCTGCAGACTTAGTTAACTTCTCAGGTGCATGCCTCTCTATCACATTGCCCTTCTTCGTAAAACATGTTATATCTGTCAGGTTTCATAAGGGCAGAGGTTGGATCAGCCTTCTTCCTCATTCCACATTCAGTTGACTTTTAATAAGTATTTGCAGAAGAAAAAAGAGAGAGAGAAAGGAGGAAGGAATGGAAAAGGGAAGAGCTCAGGGAGACAAGGAGGAAGAGAGAAAGGAAGGGTGAGAAGCCTTATTACCTAGTTATTAATTTATTGATTGCTAATTTCATCTTCTAACACATAAAATAATGTTTTCTAAATACTTTGGTCAGCTATGGCCACAAAAGTCTAGATAGCAAACCACCCTAAAATGCAGGGCTTATAGACCTCAAGCATTTATTTTTCTTGCTCAGGAACTTGTGACATGGTTGGTACAGCTTTGCATTGGCCTCTTAGGTCATTTGGGTTTGATCAAAAACTAGAAGTTGGGTTCACATCTGCAACACATGGTTCTTCATTCTCCTTGGACCAGTGACAATGAAGGGTATATTCTTATGACACATCACAGAATTCAGGACTCAACCTGGAGCTGGCATGGTCACTTCCACTCACACTCTATTAGTTAAAGTCAACCACAAAATCCAGTCCATCATCACTGGGTGGGAAAATAGATTCCAACCACACTAGGGGGTGGTTCTGCAGAGTCACATGGCAAAGGGCATGGAAATAGAATTCTAATATAGAAAATGCATGAAGAATTCAAACAATAATTCAACACTTTAACACTTTGCTTTAACACTTAGCTTACCATATCATTCATATTTTAAAATCTACTTTTCTTAATTTCCTTCTATTTCCATCTGCAGGAAAATCACAGGAGCCAGTCTTCCTCCTGACAGCTCCTATATAGGTTGATGGAGGAGAGGACAACCCATGACACCCTGTATCCTTCACCTGCACAGTTTCCCATGACTACATTTGCCCATGACTAGATGACTACCTTTATTGTTCTCCTTCTTTTCAGCATCACCTGATGAGAGCTGTTTTTTTGGTAAATTTGACATTACTGGTATAATTGATCATTTCATACTAAAGACAGAGATGCCTAGGGTCTTCTATGATTAGATAAATTCATGAATGACACATGGATTGCTGATTATTTAGGGAAGATGGGACATTTTGATGCACCCCAGCCTTTGAGGACAATATATAGGAAGAGAGCTAAACTTTTCCATGCTCAGGGCCCCGGTGCTTATGTAAGATGGAACATAGGTCTGGCTCAATATGATAGTGTCCCTAAATCTCATCCTCTTATTTTAAAGACAAGGAAGTCAACGTCCAAAAAGTGGACTTACTAGTCCAGTGGGCAGTATTGGAATCAGAATTCAGTCTCCTGACACCAAGTTTTACAAACTTTACATTAGATGCTTCGTGCTCCGATGGATGTGTGTGCCATGAAGAGAAGGTAGAGCTTAATGAAATATTCAGGCATAAGCCATGGAAACGGAAACAGTCCCAGGGAAACCATTTCGACTTCTCACTTCCATGACTTAGTAATTAATTGGTGTGTGTCAATAGAAGATAGAAGTTAGATTATTTTTTAAGATTTTATTTATTTATTTGAGAGAGAGAGAGAGCACAAGCTGGGGGAGTGGGGAGTGGGCAGCAGGCAGAGCGAGAGGGAAAAGCAGACTCCTCTCTGAGCAGAGGGAGTCCGATGTGGGACTTCATCCCAGGACTCTGGGATCATGACCTGAGCCAAAGGCAGACACTTAACTGACTGAGCTACCCAGGTGCCCAGAAGCTAGATTATTAAATTGCTCTAAATCATAGTCATGTTTTTAAGTCTGATTCTTCTATTTCAGGGCATTATTTAACCGAATGGCCAACAGATTTCAGGCAATGCTATACATTTTTTTAACTGTTAGGAGACGTAGTAGGCAAAAAGGGAAGAGAAATTGAAATTTGTTCATTAACCAAGTCTTCACTGAACTAGTGAAAATATTTCTTTTTAAAAGGAGCAACAATAGAAGCTTTCCTGGGGCTTTCAGTCTCCATGTTTTTTCATTATTATGTAAGGAAAAACTTTATAAGCTTCTTTTCTTTAATCCTAAAAGCACCCGTAAAGATGATTAGAATTTACCTTCTTCATCATTTCAAAAAACAGCATTTTCTAATCTAAAAACACTGGGTTTATAAATGACCTGTACCATTACTACTGTTAGAACAGCTGCATTATGGATTAAATAGACAAGCTGACTTGGGATCAGAATCACCCTTTATGATGGTTCTCAATCTCTTTTTCCACATACTGATGATTCACAATTTAGTTCTGTCTCAGTTATCGTGATATGGAGAGAAGGGCTGGGGGAGGCAGAGTGGAATCCATATACTTGGAATATATTCTTGATTTAAAATGTTTCCATTAATATTTCTTACATCTTTACCAACCATTGTTTCTTATCTGCGATTAAGCTTAGCAAATGGCAAGGTATCAGTGATGATTGGACAAAGAACACATATTTAAATGGAAAATTATTTTCATGGATACATGTGCTCTTGGTTGTTATTTGAAATTACATACAAATATTAATTCATATTTCTCATTAGTTGAATATTACTATTTCCTATGAAGGAATTAAATGTTAGTATTTCCTGTCTTGCAGAAGAACCATGCCTTCCAGGTGCTCCCCCACCTGAGTAAATTTGAAAATCTCCCTGCACAGTGAATAATATCTTCCGTGTTCCAAACAACTAACTGAAAAATGAACCTTTGAAAGGTAACCTGTTCATAATAATAAAGCCATAGAATATTTGTTTCTATTTTCTAGTTTCCAGACTTTCAACTTTCATTATTACATTTGAGTTCCAGTAACACCCCTCTCTTTTCGGTAGGGTGTACAGGCTATTTCCACTCTCCAGATGAAGAAACCAGAACACAGGGAATTGAAGTGCATTTTTCATGTCCACGCAATTAGTAAGTGCCCAGGTAGAATTCAAGGTCTGCCTTTCTGATGCAAATCCAGGGTTCATTTCTGCAGCTGATGCCATTATTTTATTTGCTATGAAAGAAAAGAGTGGAAAATGTCCCAAGTACTGTATAATAACAAACTCAGGAAAAGAAACAGCAATATACCAAAAACAAGCCCTCAAATCATCAGATCCCTTTTCATACTTGGAGGTCATGGAGCAACTTAAAGTAATTTTATCCTTGGTAACATTTTCTCTAGCCATAAAGAAATATTAATACCGTGACACAGAAATAGAATATTGGAGGGCTAGTATAGTCAAATACCATGCAAAGAAAGAAACATTCTCTAAAACCAAGCAATTTTCACAGCTGCAGGAATGATGCAAAGAAAATTGCTTTGTTGAATTTTTTTTACAACAAATGTTACCCAACCAATAATTCTGTTCAGCAAGAATTTTCATTGATTCCTGTTCCTACCATAGTCATTCAGCAAGGGGAGCAAGGGGAAATCTGACCATTATGTGTTTGGAGAATATCTAGGTTGAATTAAAGCTGTATTCTTTATACTGCTTAGGTTTATGATCAAGAAGAAATCTTTCTAACTCTCCTTATCTCTTTTGTCCCAAACACAAGTCAAGTTATGACCATCTAAGCAACACACTGGAGAAGAGATTTGATTCTGACCCCTAGCTTTACTTCCCAAGAAATTCAAAGCACTTGTTTAATTTCTAAAATAATTATGAGGGAACCAGTATGAAATCTGTTTCAGCTATAGATTCTGAACATTTATTTATATAGAAGTGAATGATTTAGTAAACCCTTATTGTTTTAAGACAATGTGGAGGTTTCTGTGGAGCTTCTTAATAACACATCTATACTGATTAAGCCATTGGGAATAGGAAACATTTACTAAGTTAATCAAATGGTGTCGAGAATAAGCAACATTTGCTCTGTCACACTTAAGAGTTGGGGGTCAGTTAATCATTTCAGGTACTTATTTATTCCAAATGGCAATATTGCAATATTTGTTGACAATTGGAATGACATGCCTGAAATTTGAGTTATCAACAAGTCTCTAAAGCAGAAACAAAAATTTCTTCTCGCTAAGAAATGAGAATACATTCCAATTCTTTCTCGAGTTTGATTAGTTTTTTCCCAACTAAGATAGCAGAGAAAAAAATTTTTATCTCTGCTTCAGTATCCACTTCCTCTCCATTTCTTACCCCTGTTTACTAATTATTATTGATATTAATATTAAATATAAGGAGAAAATTTTAATGACTGACTTGGCTAAAAGACAATCATTGTTCAGTGAAGAGATAATTATTTGACATCATTCCATGGATGGTTAAATGACTTCAGCGAAGGGCCACACAGGGAGATCAGAAGTCCCGCTGCTAGGAGACTGGAGCGACCATAATAGTGAGTCAATAGTGAGTCAACCATGGGTAACAAGAAGGTAACAAGGGAACCTTCCTTGTAGCAGAAGATGGTGAGTAGGACATAGATCCTAAAATATACTCTGAGAGAGGATGACCCTGTTTAGATGATCTATATCGAAGGATGCCATACACAGAAGCCAAGACAACAAAAAGGATGTTTCTGGATGAATGAAGCATGGAATTTCCCTCCAGAGTCTATAGTATTCCTGAGAAGTTTAAAAAATAGGCAGTTCCTACAGGTTCTTTTACTGACATTAGATCGCATTGTCCTTTTCTTATACACAGTGATAAGAATCTTTAGAATCTTTTTTAGCAGGAAAGCCACACGCTGTTGTCTAGATTTCTAGATGGACTTACATTCACTTGACTATTGGCCAAATGAAGATACAGGTGAAAGATCCTTGTAAAGAGAAGAGTACTATATACATTTAAGATAATATCATTGGGGCACCTGGGTGGCTGAGTCAGTTAAGTGTCCAACTCTTGGTTTCCGTTCAGGTCATGATCTCAAGGTTGTGAGATCAAGCCCCACGTCAGGCTCTGCACTCAGTGGGGAGTCTGCTTGTAATTCTTTCTCTCTCCCTCTGCCGCTCTCCCTGCTCACACACTCTCTCTAAAATAAATAAATAAATAAATAAAATCTTTTTAAAAAGATAATATTATCATTATTAGGATGATATGTTATGGGAATTACTGGCACAGGAATTATGTGCATTTTTTTTTTTTTCTGATGCACTCTTAGCCTATTGAACTCTTAATAGACTCATTCCCATCGTGAAACTCTTAGGTTGTTTCAGGCTCACTGAGAACAGTATGCCAACTCAGCTCATTCCACTTTATTAATGTTGCAGTACAATACTGTGGATAGGAAATAAGTAGATTTCTGCATGGCTGTTGATGTGATCTCTCAAAATATTTTCAGGAGCAACACAGAAAAGTTTAGATTGACAAATTGGATTCCTAACCATTTGGAAAACGTTACTGTATGACTTGTTTAATGGATTAGTTTCAGCCTAGAAGTAAGTTTCAGTTGGCTTACCAACAATAACAAATCTTTATTAGATAAAATACAGGCAGTATGTTTAGTGCTGAGAATACAGTGGTAAACAGGACAAGAAGTAATCCTCACCCTCAAGAAATTCAGAGGCTAGTGAAAAAGACAGGCGATTATAGGAAAACAAGCACAATAATTACAAAATATGGTGAATGCTGCAAAGGAATCATGCAGGGTGATGGAGACACTCCTTTTCTATATTTATCCTTTTCTATATCCAACAATCTGTTCTTAATCTTGCCTCATTTGTTTGTTTTTAATACATTTTTAAATAGCTTTATAGAAATATAATGCACATACCATAAAATTCACATATTCAAAGTATATGACTCAATGGTTTTTGGTATATTCACAGAGTTGTACATCCCCAGTATCAAATATCAGAATATTTTCATCACTACAAAAAGAAAACCCACACTCATTAGCAGCCACTCCCCATTTCCCTCCCAAGTCCTCCAGAAAAACACTAATCTACTTTCTGTCTCCTTATAGTTAGCTATTTTGGACAATTTATATAAATGAAATCAGACACTATGTGGTCTTTTGTGTCTGGCTTATTTCACTTAGCATGATGTTTTCAAGATTCGTCCTGTTGTAGTATGGGTCAGAGACTTGTATTTCTTTTTAAGACTGAATAATATTCCATTGAATATATATACCATATTTTGTTTATCCATTCTTCTCTTGATGAACATTTGGGTTGTTTCCACCATTTTGGGTATAATGAATAACACTACTGTGAATGTAGATGGACAAATATCTTCATTCTTTTTTATGGCCAAACAATACATCATCATAAGAATATATCACATTTTATTTATCTGTCCCTTGACAGACATTGGGTTGTTTCACTTTTTAGCTATTACGAACAATGCCACTGTCATCATTTGTGGACAAGTTTTTGTGTGGACATATGTTTATATTTCTCTTGGGTACTCATCTAGGAATAGAATTGTTAAGTCATATTGTAATTTCATGGTTAAGGTTTGAAGGACCTGCTAAACTGTTGGTTCAAAGCAATTGCACAAATTTACGCTCTTGTAAGCAATATATGAGGGTTCCAATTTCTCTTTTTTCTCTCTAATGCTTGTTATTATCCATCTTTTTAATAATAGCCATCTTAGTGGGTGCAAAGTGGTATCTCACTGTGGTTTTGATTTACATTTCCCTAAGGGCTTATAAGCACTTTTCATGTGCTTATTGGCCATTTGTATAACTTCTTTGCAGAAATGGGCATTCAAATCCTTTTCCCATTTTTGAAATTGGATTATTTATGCATTTGTGGTTGAGTTCTTCAAGTAGTCTGGATATAAGTTTATTATCAGCTATATGACTTGTAAATATTTTCTTCCATTGAATAGTTGTCTTTTAATGTTCTTGATGCTATCATTTGCAGCACAAAAAGTTTTAATTTTGGTGATATCCAGTATAACTATTTTTGCTTTTTTCACACATGCTTTTGATCTCACATTTAAGAAATCATTGCCTAATATAAGGTGACAAAGATTTAATTATATGTTTTCTTCTAAAACTTTTATACATTAAAATCTTATATGTAGGTCTATGGTCCATTTTTAGCAATTTTTTTTGTGTGGTATAAGGTGGGAGTCCAACTTCATTCTTTTGCATGTGGATAATCATTTATATGAGCACTGTTTGTTAAAAAGATTTTCTTCCCCATTCAATTGTCTTGGCACTCTTTTTGAAAATCAAATGACCATAAAGGTAAGGGGTGCAATAACCCCTTATTTCTGGACTCCCAATTTTATTCCATTGATTTATATGTCCATCCTTATGCCAGTACCACACTATCTTGATTACTGCAACTTTATATACATTTTTGTATCAGAAAGTATTAGTCTTCCAATTTTGTTCTTCTTTTTCAATATTGTTTTGGCTATCTATCTTCCTTGCATTTCTAAATGAATTTTGGGATCAGCTTGTCAATTTCTATAAAAAGCCAGCTAACAGTTTGATTATGATTGTGTTGATTATGTTTGGAGTATATTGTCATCTCAACACATTAAGTCTACTGATCCATGAAACTGAGATGTCAAAAGACTACACAGATGTATGTAGGTATTTTTTCATTTATTGCACCAATCTTTTGTAATTTTCAGTGTACAAGATTTGCCTCCTTTTCTTACATTTAGCCTTGTTTTTTTTTAAGGTTTTTTAATGATATCATAAATGGAAATGTTTTCTTTATTTAATTTTTGGATTGTTCACTGCTGCTATATAGAAGTACAACTGATTTTTGTATATTGATCTTATATCTTACAACCTTGTTGAACTTGTTTATTCATTTTAATCATGTTTTAGTGGCTTCCTTAGGAGTTTTGTATATCATCTGTGTTGCCCCACTTTTAATCTTTAGTTAGTGGTACACATATAGAAAGAAAAAAAGGATTTAAAGGATCATGAGCGAATATTTGAAGTAAACTATTTTTTGTCTATCTATAGATCAATTTTATAATCAACAAATACATACAATGTAAAGGAAAATATGTTTTGACTCAAAGTCAAAAGAAAGATTCTAGTAAGTGCAACTGTCTTTGTGAGGTAGTGAGCACTCAATAAGTACTGGTGTTCAATCAACAGCACAACCGATCAGGTGTTACAGAAGGAATATAATGACAGGAAATTGGCTGAGCTGCATGATTTCTAGACGTTTGCCAATTTTGGATGTATAGTATTGATCCATTCTGCCCATCTTTAGCTACTTTTATGTAGATGTTTAAATAAACAGGTGTGGAAAGGATGGGTAAGAGCTCCTACCTAACAATAAAATCAAGACCACAATGCTCTTCTGTAAACTTCTTGGGGTATAAAGGTAGGTTTCTATTCTCAATCCTGTACAGACTAGGCTATATAGTATGTCAGGAGATCTTAAATTTTTCAGGAGCAATTCATCCCCTGATAAGAAGCATTATCAGGCTTCAAAGGTGTATGAATACTAATACTATGCATCCCCTTTCAAAGTACTTTCATTCTTAAAATGTCTCCATGAGTTTCCAAAATGCAATTACCCCTACTCTGGAAGGAAACATTTGGCTTAGCCTTGCAATTTGGCTATATTTAACTTCCACAGTGGAACAGTTGTGGTTTCACAATGCAAGAAACAGAAATGAACTCTTTTTTTTTTTTTTTAAGATTTTATTTATTTATTTGACAGAGATAGAGACAGCCAGCGAGAGAGGGAACACAAGCAGGGGGAGTGGGAGAGGAAGAAGCAGGCTCATAGCGGAGAAGCCTGATGTGGGGCTCGATCCCATAACGCCGGGATCACGCCCTGAGCCGAAGGCAGACACTTAACCGCTGTGCCACCCAGGCGCCCCCAGAAATGAACTCTTAAGCAAAGGGAAATGATTGGGAAATTCAGAGTCTCACAAAATTGAAGAAAATAGAAGAACCAGATTGTAATGGAGCACAAAAGGGCTAGGACCTGGAAACATACAAATGACTCATAGAAAAATCTATCTGGCAATTTCTCCATAGTTGCCACCATAAATAGTTCTATCCAACCATGTTTTCTGCCCTTGGTTCGCACCATCAGGATTTGAAGTCTTGGAAGAAAGCACCCAGTCAAGGTTACGTCATTCACCTACTTCCCTGAAACACAAGGAGGAGAAGAGGACTGTTCTAGACCTCTCAGCTCTGTCATTGAAGGCATGAAGAAGGGATTATTCTCCCACCAAAAGACACAGAACGAGGGAAAGGTAACTCTCCAGGGAGAAATTGGAATACTATAGATTTAATGTTGGGCAGTCAGTCAAAGAATGCCAAAAACTCTCTCCATACACAATGCAGTTGTTGATTTTGTTTAAAGCCTACTTTAATTTTAATACTGGCAGCCTCAGAAATCAATGTTTCTCTTATCGTGGCACTGTGCCACCCATTTTTGTTTGTTTGTTTACAATACAAAGGGATAGAGCCAAGATTTTTGCCCTGAAAACGTTTGTGGAAGATCCTTGTCTCTACAACCCTTGCCCCGGTGTGAACCAAGTGGCCTAGTTTCTGTTTTAGACCATTATTTAAAAATCTGACTGTTTCAATGTACTAATGAGGCATCATTATCTGAGTGCTGTTTTTCAACTGTCCTGGTTTCTTCTTTGTATTACTACTGTCATCTCTTGGCCTAAATATTTTTTATACTTAATGATGCCTTAACATTTGTATCCCTAGGCTTTTCAAGAAAGGCAGTTATTTTAAAAATTGAAAAAGTAAGTTTTCCTGAACTTTTAATTTCTAGCTCAGGGCTAGAACTACTAGAAAATTATCTCCTTTAGATTTAAAGTAAATAGGATATGAAGTTTAATCATTTATTTAATATAATTCAGGATAAAGGATCAACATAATATAAAATCACTTTTTTATTTTTCCTTAGAATCACAATTAAGAATCCATTTCTTTCCCTTTAACTTCTGAATAAGAAGAAAAGACTTTGCAATTCCCAAAGCTAAACTCCCAGGAATCATGACAAGCCCGTTTGTTCAGCGCCACACAGGACTATGACTCATCTCTTGTCTTTATTTCACGCTGTGATTTTTAAAGAAAGTACAGATTGGTCAATAGATTTCATTTGGGTAAAGGATTAGAGCACCAACCTAATCTAAGGCCAATATAACCAGTGTTTTTGTCTGCTCTCTTTTCTTTCCTTCACATCTACGAATCAGAGGAAGATGGCTCATTATTTCAATCGGTTCTTGTCACTATTGGGGCCAAATTTGATACAATTATCAATAGCTTCCACAATGCTACTTTTAAATTTAGCTTTCTATCCTGAACTCATAGGAATTCAATAAATATGCTCATAACAGAAGGCATTTGTAATTTCAGCAAATATAATTTAGAAGGGAGTAATGGCAACTATATGTAGAGTGAGAGTAACAATCAGGAAAACTCTATACTCCTTGATCTTTTGATTTGTTTATATTTGTCCTCATTCCAGAAAGCATTTACGTACGGTGTCTCTGTGGCTATAGCTAACAACTGGAATCCTTATATAGGAAGCATGACTAGAACCATTGATACTGTCTTTGGAAACAGTGATTAAAAATATCCATCAGAATCAAGTAATTTCATATCGAAGCAAGAATTTAAAAGGCTATTGCCTTAGACCTGGACAAGTTCCCAAAGCTTTGCTACTGTCAGGCTCCTTCCCTTCAGCCTCTTTGCAAGAGACAAGCAAAGCAAACCATGTCCACCTTTCTCAAAGCACGTTTTCCAATCACTAGCTTAAATAGACATAATCTGAGTTTTGTTATCTTACAATATAAAAAGAACATACCATAGTATTTTTTGAATCCCATGATATGTACATTAACAATCAATTATCCTAATTCTACTTATGTATGAAATCATTTTAAAATGAATTTTTGGTCAATCATTTTATTTTTGCCTGTCTTACTTTACTCAGGTGTCTGGCTCTGTTTCTGAGAATAATTTCCTGCGAACCTGTAGCAATCAGATTTTATGTCATGGTGGCCAGTGGAGAAGAGTGTATGGCCAAACACTTCGATAGGATTGCCCAGGGAAGGCATTAGCTACAAAATACACTGGTATTGTTTTGTTCCAATTGTATTCTCTCCCCAAAAATATCTATTTCCCTATTCAAGAGAGGTATATTTTTAGGTTAATTATTTCTGCTAACTAATCTAATTCCTTGATTGTATCCCAAATTTAAGCTCAGGTAGGTGATGTTCTCTAAGAACTCACAGAGATAACAATACCAACGAGTATTTGAAAATTTACTTTACAGTCTACGGCGGTTTGCACAAATACTATGCTACTTCATACTCTCAAATCACATGAGATTATTCAAATTAGCCATCTTTTACAGATAAGAGATGTGAGGCTCAGATAATCATGGCTAAGAATGTACCGTTGTGTACTTAGGTATAATCTTACCAAGAGAACCCAACAGTTATTGGAATATTTGAAAAATCTATCCCACAAGTAAAAGTGCTGCAGATAAAGCATATTCATCAGGACCCCTCAATGAGATAGGTTACTGTTATCCCTGTTTTATAGCTGAGGAATTAGGATTCCAATCATGACTGTCACACTAATTCACCTTGAGCCTTAGACAAATCATCAGACTCTATGGGACTCAGTGTGAGGAAGTTAACCAGATTGTGACTAAGATTTCTCTCCGGGTTAAAATTTGGTTCTTTACCCTCTCAGGACATCCTGGGCCTACCTAGATTGTACACTGGTGTCTGATTTCCTTTGGCCCATGATGGTCAGGTATACTTAGTTCATTGCCTTAGAATAAAGAAGATGTCCAGGTGATGGAGATGAAGAGATATTCTTTCCAGATTACACAGGAGATGTTATTATCAAAAATGGGAAGTCGTCCTTCAAATCCATCTGCAAATATCTGGCTGGGTTGATCTCTCTTTTAGTCTGGTACAGGCAGATAGAATGACAGAAAGAATATAAACTTTTAGGACAGAAGAGGGTTGTCTCACAAAAGGTGTGACAGCTTGTCTGCTAAAGGATGAGTACGTAGGAATGAAGGAACCAAACCTTCATTTCATCTGAAGTTGTCTGTTTGTTCAGTTCAAGCCAGAAAGGCTATCCTAGGTACCAAAAATTTCATCAGTATTGTATAACACACGGTGACTCATTATTCTGAAGTATCCTGTCTGTCAGGGTCATTAGAAATGTGGAGATTTAAACAGACACTAGAAGATACCAGCTAATTAATGGTAAGCAACATAATTAAAAACAAAATAAGTGAAAATTTGCAAAAATATTAAATAACCACAATGTTTAATAACACAGGTAATTAAAAATTTGCTCTCAATCTCAGCCCACCTCAATCCCAAGAGTGTATTGTCAGTGCGGCTAGTTTTTTATCATCTGTATAACTTTTGAATTTTGGAATGGTTTACTGATTATTTTCACCTAAAGGAACAATTCCAGAACCTAATGCATGATTCTATTACCTACGGCCAATATTTTGAAATATAACAGCTAAAACTGAATCCCTTGAATCCTAACTGTGCATACAGAAAAGCTATGATAAGCATTTGGCTTATAAGACTGGTGTTTCTTAATACTAATATTCTACATGGGGACTTCTTCATGTGTTAAAAATTATTAAGGGGATAAGATCTTGCCAGAGTAGATTCATGAGCATGGGATCCTTCAATCCATCTGAACACTTGTGGGAAGAATTGCATTGTTTCAGGAAGTACGAAGACATCAGGGAAGAGATTGTGGTGATCTAAAACTTTATTTAAAATAAATAAATAAATAAAAATAAGACTTTATTTAAACATACATAGTTCATCTATATGAGATTTAGTTACTATTTTCCATAAGCTTACATATGTTATGAGTGGGGGATTTTTTAAAATAAAATGGTAATTCCAGGTCACCAGCTGATAGCTGACTCAGCTTACTACGTGGTTACATCCTGTCTGTATAGACAATTAATGAAGTGCAAATTGCTTACCTTGTTTATCCTAGAAATCCTTTAGTGTGCAGCTGCCTTCTGATCTGGATTGTTCGGGAAGTTTGTTCGACAGCCAACACTATCCAAGGGTGTTGATAGATAGTATAGCAATAGCAAGCAACAACCAGGTTTAAAATGCTAGCACACTCTTGGAGTGACAGAACCGTGCTGGTCAAGGAGGAAGCACCACAGAGAAGGTGCATCCACGGTCCATCCACCTGAATTTCTTGGACAGCTCAGAGGGTCATATCTGGCCGAGTCTCTCAATGAAATCTGCTGAACCCTTAATTCTTAAGATATGAGGTTTCCTACCCACTGACTTTTGTTGTCTGTCACAACATAGAGAGACGTTTGAAGATATGCTACCCCACCCACAGTACAGGGGTTCTCCTCCCCCAGCTTTCTTGTCAGGAGTCCCAGTTTTACTAGTGCATGGCTAGTAAACACAACACATGGCTAATTTGCAATAAGAAATGTTCTCCAGGAAGGAGACTCCAGTTGTTATTATTCAAAGATGGGAAATTACAAAGCTAGTATCTCAGAAATCATGAGTGGCAAAGCCAGAACATAAACCAGGATTTCCTGGTTTCCATATCTGAGCTTGCTTTCCCCAAAGGATTTTACCAGGTCTCTTGTTGCTGAACATTTACCACTTTACACGGCAGTAAATCAGGCAGACATTAGATACCTGCATTGTCTTTGTTAACTGCCCAGAAGTCACTTAAAATACCATAGGACAGAGAAGAGCCATCTCCAACAGAGGAAAGACTGGGGGACAAAAGCTTGGTCTGGACTAGTAGATTGAAGAAACAGCCTTTAAAAAAATCATGACACCAAGGCATTGATAATTGCCAAGTCTTAGAAATTCCTGTTCATGCCTGAAATTCTAAGCCCAGCTGCTTAATCACCTCTTCTTAGAGTTAGCTTTTAACTGCTGAAATATTGAACGTAGTGCATTTTGTTCAAGCAGACCTAGTGGATTGGATGCCATTTGTCACCAGGAAGAGATTGAGAGAGAGAGAAAAAAAGATTGAGAGAAAAGTAATTGCCATGTTTGACCTTCTAATTTGTATTTCCTATCATTAACTGATAACTCAAGAAGGCACCCTGGGAGGTACCAAAAAGTGAAACATATACTGGTATTAAGAGTATCATGTAATTTCTACGTTTAAGTACCACAATATTCCTAAATATCTTGTATTTTTATTTGTTTGTTTGTTTGTTTGTTTGGAGCTTCTCTTTATTTTATTTTATTTTTTCCAGTTTATTGAGATATATTTGACATGCAGCTTTGTATAAGTTTAAGGTGTAATGTATAATAATTTCACTTACATATATTGTGAAATGATTATCACAGTACGTTTAGTTAATATACATCATCTCATACAGATACAAAAAAAATGGAGATTTTTTTCCTCGTATTGAAAACTCATAGGATCTATCATTTTACAACTTTCAAATATACCATATAGTACCATTAACTATAGTTATCATGTTATACATTACATACCTATTATTTATCTTATAACTGAAGTTTGTATCTTTGACCACCTTTCTCCAGTTTCCCCTAACACACCTTTGGAAACCAACCACAAATCTGATCTCTTTTTTGAGTTTTAGCTCCTTTTTTGAGTTATTTTGTTTGGGGGGGTATTTTTTTCCTAAGCTTTTATTTAAATTCCTGTTATTTAACATACAGTGTAATATTAGCTTCAAGTGAGGTATTTTTTTTTAGATCTCACATATAAGTGTAATCATATAGTATTTGTCTTTCTCTGTCTGACTTATTTCACTTAGCATAATGCCCTCAGGATCTGTCCATGTTGTCACAGATGTCAGGACTTCCTTTCTTTTTTATGGCTGAATAATATTTCTGTGTGTGTGTGTGTGTGTGTGTGTGTGTGTGTGTGTGTATCACAACTGTATTCATTCATCTGTTGATGGACTCTTAGGTTGTTTCCATGTCTCAGCTATTGTAAATAATGCTGCAATGAACATGGAAGTGCAGATTACTCCTCAACATAGTGTATTAATTTCCTTTAGATATACACATAGAAGTGGAATTCCTGGATCATATGGTAGTTCTAGTTTTATTTTTTTGAGTGACCACCATACTGTTTTCCATAATGGTTGTACCAATTTACAATCCTAGCAACAGTTCAGAAGGGTTCCTTTTTTTCTACATCCTTGCCAGCATTTTTGTCTTGTTTTTTGATGATAGCCCTGAATATCTTGTATTTCAATTAACATTTTCAAAATTATGCAAGTGATAATCAGAATAGCCCCATAAGATATCTATATCCTTCACACCATTTGATTGCATTTTTTTTTAAACTGTAAGTTGTTAAGCGTTTACTACATGCAGGAACCTGGGTGACTCAGTCTGTTAAGCATCTGCCTTAAGCTCAAGTCATGATCCCAGGGTCCTGGGATTGAGTCCAGCATCGGGCTCCCTACTCGGCAGGAAGACTGCTTCTCCCTCTTGTGCTCTCTCTCTCATGCTCTCTCACACTCTCCCTCTCAAATAAATAAATTTTTAAAAAATCTTTTTAAAAAAGAGTTTACTGCATGCCTAATATTGTGGTGAGACATTTACTTCTATAATCTCTATAAAATCACAATCCCCACAACAGTCCTTTAAGGTACGCATTAATGTAAACATTTGGAAGAAGAAAAGGTTAAATAGTTTTCTACTCTCAGAAAGTACTTAAGAATTTAAATTCAAATGTGGCTGGTGCCAGAAGCTATCCTTTAAACCAGTACACTAAGCCTCTACCCAAAAACAGATCTGATAATTGATATAATCTCAGAATTATTACATTCTGATATCACTGATTACCTTTATAGACACTTATTAATCCCTTTGCTTTTCTCCAGTTAGGAAAATCTTGATGCCAGTTAAGAACATTGCATTCTAGTTTGTCATTTAATTTCCTCAGTAAGTAGAAGGCGGCATTGTTTCCAGGACAAAGAGTAGCTTTGTTGCCTCCTAAAGCTTGGTGTTACACCGTGATGTCAAGGACATGTCATTTTAAAAATAAAGCACAGACATAATCAAATTTCTAATCTGTACAGAAAGGAATATACGTGTGTGTAACTCTGAGCTCATTCTCTTGTCTATGATCACCATCTGCTTTCTATTGCTTTAAATGAAGTTTTTCACTTTAGACTTTAAAAATGCTTTAAATTCAATAATTATCTGACCAGTGAATCATTAGAAAAACAAGATAGAGAAACCATAATTCTTTGTACTCTAGTCTCTTTCAGGCTAATGACATCTCAGTAATGAGGTCTAGATACATCGTGACATAAAAAGTGTCCCTTTTAATTATTAGTCAGCTTTTATAGTCAGTGACCCTGGCAAGACTGAACATTTTGGAGAAAGATCTCATCTCTTCCAATCCAGTCCTGGCATATCCTCAGGACATCTCTACTGGCATTTATGCAAATGGCTCATTGTACTGGGCAGAGAGACAACTTGGGCCGTGAGACTCTTTGCCACGACCAGCTGCTGCTGACAGAAGCTTATGGCTACCAGTTTAAAATGGGTGTGACAGCCACTACCATCCCAAGGTTGGTTTAATTCAATCAAGAAGAACCTGAAGAGAAGTTTTCTGGTCCCCACCAAGGTAAATTCAGGTTTTTCAGAGCAGTCTAGAAATTTTCTGAGCCATAATAGTCAGACTGGTTTTCATTCCTAAGATAGCATTGCCTTCTGCAAGGTGTTCTATGTTTTTGGGTCCTTATTCATCAGTAATGAAATAAAAAACACCTTCCTAAAATGCTTATGGATTTGTGAGCCTCAGATGAAATGATGAGCAGGAAACTCTTTTGAAAGGTATCTTATATATTCTGGTTTCTGGTCTGACATATAAAAAGCTTGGAAGTAGCCACTCTGTTTAACAACAAGTAAAAAGCTGAACAAATTGAAAAATCAACAACTCTTCTTAGATCTGTAAGAGAAATGGTTCATAAGGCAGACCACTGCCTCCAAAACTGGGGTGACTCACAGTCAAATACAAAGAATAACAGCTTACTGGAGCAGAAACCTGTTAGCTGAAACCTCCACAGGAACCAGTGCCGGGGTACAAAAACCTAAACTGTGATTGATGAATTGCTGGAGGCTCAGTGTGAATAAGTACAATAGATTTAAAAAACCAGGGGACCCAGTCATTGGGAGGATCCCATTTTTTTGTGAAATTTGCCTTCTAGAGCTCTACCATGTTCTCATATTACTGGAGAAAAGCCCTTTTATGCTTCCAGCAGGGGGAGGGGAAAATGAACAATTTTGACATATTCTAGAGCACTCTGTTCTACCAAGATCTGCCTTCAGGAGAAACCATTAAAACAGAGCCTAAACAACTGGGGTTTTATCAGAGCCTAACTGACTTGGGGAAAGAGAAATTTCCAACTTTCTGACCCTACCAGCTGATCCTAATACCAAAACCAGACAAAAATATTATTTAAAATGTATAGACCAATATTTCTCATTAACATAGATGCAAAAATTCTCAACAAAAGTTTAGCAAATCAAATCCAACAATGTGTTAAAAGAATTATAAAGCATGACCAAATGGGACTTATTTCAAGTATGTAAAGCTAGTTGAAGAGACAAAAATAAATTAATGTAATTCATCACATCAACTAATCTGTTGTGATGTGATGAAAAAGAAGAAAAATCATATGATTATATCAATAAATGCAGAGAAAATATTTAACAAATCTAAATACCGTTCATGAGAGAAACTCTCGGTAACCTGAAAATAGAGAGGAATTTCTCAATGTGACAAAGAATATCCACAAAACTATAGTGAACATCATACTTAATGATGAGAAACTCAACCTTTCTCACTAAGATAAGAAAACACTGTTTTTCCACAATGTTATGAAAGTCCTAGCTAATGTAATAAGACAAGAAAAGGAAATAACAAGTAATAAATTGGGAAGGAAGAAATAAAACGGACTTTGTTCACAGATGACATGATTATTCATGTAGAAAACCTGAAAGAATCATCAAAAGAAACCTCCTGGGGGCTCCTGGGTGGCTCAGTCAGTTAAGTGTCTGACTCTTGTTTTTAGCTCAGGTCGTGATCTCAGGGTCATGAGATGTAGTCCCAAGTTGGGCTCTACATGAAGTGCCAAACCTGCTTGAGATTCTCTCTCTCTTGCCCCCTCTGCCCCTCCCTTCACTCACATTCACTCTCTCTCTCTCTTAAATAAACAAATAATATCTTTAAAAAAAAAAAAACCCTCCTGGAATTAATAAGCAAGTACAGCAAGATTGGAGAATATAAGGTTAATATACAAAACTCAATCACTTTCCTATATAACAGCAGTGAATAAGTGAAATTGAAATAAAAAACACAATACCATTTACATTGTAACTCCCCAAAATGAAATACTTGGATACATATCTAACAAAATATGTACAAGATCTAGATGAGGAAAACTGTAAAATGCTGATGAGAAAAATCAAAGAACAAAATAAATAGATAATCCATGTTCATGGATAGAAAATTCAATATTGTCACAATATCAGTATTTCCCAATTTAATCTATAAATTCAATCCAATCCCAATCAAAATCTCAGAAAGCTATTTTATAGATATTGAAAACTAATTCTAAAGTTTATGTGGAGACACAGAAGATCCAGAATAATCAACACAATATTGAAGGAGAACAAAGTCTGAGGACTGACACTAACTGACTTCAAGATTTACTATAAAGCTGTAGTAACCAAGACAATGTGGTATTAGCAAAAGAATAGACAATCTGTCAAAAAGAGACATCAATAAGATAAAATAGAAAGCCCAGAAATAAGCTCGAGTAGGTATGGTCAACTGATCTTTGACCAGGGAGTAAAGACAATACAATGAAGCAAAGAGTATTTTCCACAAATGGTGCTGGAACAACTGAACATTTATATGCCAAAAAAAAAAAAAATGAATTTAGGCACAAACATTATACCCTTCATAAAAATTAACTCAAAATGGATGAAAGACCTAAATGTAAAACGCAAAGTATAAAACTCCAAGAAGATAACATGGGAGGAAATCTAGATGACCTTGGGTTTGGCAATAGCTTTTTAGATAGAATGCCAATGGCACAAGCCATGGAAGTAGAAATTAATAAACTGGACTTCATTAAAATTTAAAAAATCTACTCTGTAAAAGACACTGTCAAGAGAATGAGAAAACAAGCCATTGATTAGGAGAAAATATTTACAAAAGACACATCTGATAAGGACTGCTATCCAAAATATATAAAGAACACTTAAAACTCAACAATAAGAAAGCAAACAATGCAATTCAAAAATGGGCCAACGACTTTAAAAGACACCTCACCAAAGAAGATCTACAGATGGCAAACAAGCATATAAACAGATGTTCAACATCATATGTCATCAGGGAAATGAAAATTAAAAAACAATAAGATATCGATACACACCTACTGCAATGGCCAAAATCCAAAACAGTAACAACACCGAATGCTGGTGAGGATGAGGAGCAACAGGAACTCTCGTTCACTGGTGGTGGGAATGCAAAATGGTATATTCACTTTGGACAACAGTTGGGTGGTTTGCTACAAAACTGAACATACTCTGTGGAATACTATTCAGTACTAAAAAGAAATGAGCTATCAAGTCATAAAAAGACATGGAGGAAACTTAAATGTATATTACTAAGTGAAAGAAGCCAATCAGAAAAGTCCACACCCTGTACAATCCCAATTATATCACATTCTGAAAAAGCCAAAACTATGGACATAGGGGGGAAAAAATCAGTGGTTGCCAGAGATTAGGGGTAGGGAGAGGTGAATAGGTGGCTCACGGAGGAATTTTAGAACAGTGAAACTACTCTGTATGATACTATAATGGTAGGTTCACATCATTACAAATTTGTTCAAACCCATAGTAAATACAACACAAAGCATGAACCCTAATGTAAACAATGGGTAATTTTAACAATTTTAACAAATGTGCTGCTCTGGTGGGGGGCACCGATAATGAACTAGGCTATGCATGTGTGCAGGCATAGGATATACGAGAAACCTCTATACCTTCCTCTTAATTTTGTTGTGAACCTAAAACTACTCTAGAAAATAAAGTTTATTTTTTAAAGTATTTTATTCCAGATGGTGTTGATATCATTAGTATCTGTCTGTCTGCTGCTGCTGGCCATTATGCCATCCCTTTATAAGTAATTTACCTGCACAGCTGTAATATTCTGAAAGTTCATAATATTCTCCCAAGATCTCAAATTAATGCAAAGAATCAATATGCATCAATTAGTCATGGGCAAAGAATCCCCACCATTTGGAGTTACAGGCTTTCAATCTTTCTGCCACTTTGATATTTCTATCAGATGATTTTTATATTTTACATATACCCGAACTTCTATAAATAACAGCAGTCTAGTTGTACATACACACCTTTCTTTCCTACTCAGAAAAGTAAGTGGTTAAAAGTAAATCCTTTCTATCTATATTTCAAAAAAGAAATAATTCAGCAACTTTAACAGCAAATTACTTGTGATACTATTGTGTTATTAACGTTTGGATAAGAACACTGCTGTAGAAAATAAATTGAACTTTAAATTGTTTCTTTCTAATTATGAAACATAAAGCCTAATTTAATGCTAACTTAACAGTGATTTTATTGGTTCAGATTTTTTTCTATTTTCACTTTTGCTTCCTCTTTATATTTCTGTAGTTTTTAAATGACTTACTATCTACTTTTTTCATTATAAATAACTAGGAGCTCTTCTTGGAAAAAAATTGTTGGGATTTAAATCTTATGTGATAGATACATATATTCTGTGATCCTCTGGCTTTATAGTCCAAACAGTTCATTTACTTTCAATGACTTATAATACAAATCATGTTATCAAACAGGAGAAATGGCTAAATTTGAAATTTTCCATTCACTATGTTTACCATGGAGGAATATGAAACTGACCATTTTCAATTATTCTGAAAACAATGAAATGGGAATAATAATGGTCTTCCCAAGAAGGGAAAGAATAAAGTGTACACTTTTCACTGTGTTTATATTGCAACTGTGAAGTATGTCTGATGTAAGTCCCAGTGGAACTTGAAAATTTTCCCCTGTGTCATCTCACACTTCACAATTTTTAAAAATGCAGCATCATTTCAATTAGAAGTGACAGGAAGCACCAAATAGTAACTTTACAGAGTAAAAGTCTTTTCTGCTTGGTTTCCACATGTTAAAAAGTGCAAGAAACTAGAATTAAATCATGGGAAGTATCTTTTCTAAATACATAGAGATCATAAGAAAAAGTGGTCATAAATCATTAAGCAAAAGTGGCTTTACTATTCTATTATTCTCTGTAGTAAATTGCAAAAAATGGCCCAAATTCTGACTCCTCCCTGTTTCCATGTTCATTACCAGATGACTCTGAAGTTCCTCCAATCTAAAGCTCACTCCTATTCCTCTACTGCAGAATGAGTGGGAGAGGTAAGGGAGAGAGCAGGTGACTATGGAGATATGAGAGGAATAAGGAAGGAAAAGTAATGGAGCAGAAGGGGAGGAGCCATATTTGGGGTTGGATTTTGGCAGGTAGAAATGACATAGGATACAACCAGACACAGAAGTGATCATGTCCAGGAAGGGATAGAGTTACAGTGAAGATTAGGGTTCAGATCATCAATGTGACATAGCTGGAGAATCTAGGCTGGCTTTTAACTTTATTTGGCCAAATGAATGTGGAAGAAGTGGTAAGGTGCCAGTTCTGAGCCAAGGCTTCCAAAGACCTTGCATTCTCTCCTCTCTCTCTTGCTCCTCTACCTTTATCTGAGAAAGGAGGATGAAATAACACATAGAAGAGAGCTGAGTTATTCAGCTGAGCTTCTCCTACACCTGTAACAGCTGACCACAGACACATGAGCAAGCCCAGATAAGATCTGCTGACCAGCTAACTCATAAATTCATAAACAATAACAAATTCTGTCATTTTGTTATTCACACCATCCAAGAGGTAGGAATGGAAGAAATGATTATGGTAATTTCTGATTTCACGAATTAAGACTCAAAAGTTGTTGATTTGCTAAGGTCTGGGCCTAGCTGTGATGTAAGCTCTAATCTTCTAGCTCTAAGAATAGAGCCTAAATTAAAACACGAATACACTACACTCATTTGGTGTGCCCTATATGCCATTCAAATAACACCTTCCGTTCAAAATATGGAAGCCCTTTTCTTAGCAGTTTTCCCTGGCTTAAAATTATCTAAGAGCCTCCAAAATGGTTTGGAGAATTTCAGATGGGAGAGCTATAACGGATTTTTTCAGGGAAACAGTTTTTAAGGCAATATGTTCTACCTTCTTTGTCATGGATTTCAGAAAGTAAAAACAGGCTGAAGGATCTGGCTTTCACCAGGTATGAAAAGGATCATGCATTCTTATGCATTTACCTTTTAGCATCACGTAAATGATATGGTAATGTACTTCTAAAAGAGCAAAGAAAATGCTATCTTACAAACCAGTAGAACCCCATCAGGGTAAAATGGTACCCTAAGACAAGATCATGATTTATCTCATCAAAAGCACACCATCTGCTTTCCTCCTAAGATTAGGAACAAAACAAGGATGTCCACTCTCACCACTTTTATTCAACATAGTACTGGAAATCCTAGCCACAGCAATCAGACAAGAAAAAGATATAAAAGACAGCCAGATTGGTAAGGAAGAAGTAAAACTTTTACTATTTGCAGATGACATGATACTACCTACAGAAAACCCTAAAGACTCTACCAAAATCTGTTAAAACTAATAAATGAATTCAGTAAGGTCACAGGATACAAAAATCAATACACAAATTTTTTTTGCATTTCTATACACTAATAATAAAGTAGCAGAAAGAGAAATTAAGAAAAGAATCCCATTTACAATTACACCAAAAATAATAAGATACCTAGGAATAAACTTAACCAGGGAGGTGAAAGACCTGTACTCTGAAAACTATGAAATACTGATGAAAGAAATGGAAAAGGGATGCCTGGGTGGTTCAGTCTGTTAGGCATCCACCTTCAGCTCAGGTCATGATCCCCAGATCCTGGGATCGAGTCCCGCATCAGGCTCCTTGTTCAGCAGGGAAACTGATTCTCCCTCTGCCTGCTGCTCCCCCTGCTTGCACTAGCGCGCTCTCTCTCTCTCTCTCTCTGACAAATAAATAAAAAACTGTTTTAAAAAAGAAAGAAATAGAAAACAATACAAATGAATGGAAAGATATTCCAAGCTCATGGATTGGAAGAACAAATCTTAAATGTCTACACTAACCAAAGCAATCCCCATATTTAATGCAATCCCCATCAAAATACCAACAGCATTTTTCACTGTCCTAGAACAAACAATCCTAAAATTTACACAGAACCACAAAAGACCATGAATAGCCAAAGGAATCTTGAAAAAGAACAAACCTGGAGGCATCACAATCCCAGATTTCAAGATACTACAAAGCGGTAGTAATCAAACCAGTATGGTACTGGCACAAAAATGGACACAGGGATCAATGGAACAGAATAAAAATCCAGAAATAAACCCATAATTAAATGATCAATTAATCTTTGACAAAGCAGGAAAGAACATCCACTGGGAAAAAGACAGTCTCTTCAACAAATGGTGTTGGGAAAACAGGACAACAACATGCAAAAGAAAGAATCTGGACCACTTTGTTATCCCATACACATAGATAAACTCAAAATAAACTAAGGACCTAAATGAGAGACGTGAAACCATAAAAATCCTAGAAGACAGCCCAGGCAGTAATTTCTCCGACATTGGCCATAGCAACATTTTTCTAGATATGTCCCCTGAGGCAAGGGAAACAAAAGCAAAAATAAACTACTGGGACTACATCAAAATAAAAAGCTTCTGCACCGTAAAGGAAAAAAATCAACAAAACTAAAAGACAACCTACTGAATGGGAGAAGATATTTGCAAATGGCATATCCAATAAAGGGTTAGCATCCAAGGTATATAAAGAACTTGTTAAATGGGCAGAAGACACAAACAGACACTTCTCCAAAGAAGACATACAGAAGGTCAACAGATACCAGAACAGATGCTCAACATCACTAATCATCAGGGAAATGCAAATCAAAACCACAATGAGATATCACCTGACACCTGTCAGAATGGTTAAAATCAAAAACACAAGAAACAACAAGTGTTGGTGAGGATGTGGGGGAAAATGTTGTACACTGTTGGTAGGAATGCAAACTGGTGCTGTCACTGTTGAAAACAGTATGGAGGTTCCTCAAAAATTAAAAATAGAATTACCAGGTGATCCAGTAGTTCCACTACTGGGTATTTACCCCCGTTATTTACAATAGCCAAATTACAGAATCAGTCCAAGGGTCCATCATTAGATGAGTGGATAAAGAAGAAGTGGTATATATATATATATATATATACACAGTGAAATATTATTGAGTCGTAAAAAGAATAAATCTTGCCATTTGCAACATGGATGGATCTAGAGGGTACAACGCTAAGTGAAATAAGTCAGAGAAAGACAAATACCATACCATTTCATTCATATGCAGAATTTAAGAAACAAAACAAATGAACAAAGAAAAAAAGAGAGAAACCAAAAACCAAACTCTTAACTATAGAGAACCAACTGATGGTTACCAGAAGGCAGGTGTGTGGAGGGATGGGGTGAAATAGGCGAAGGGGATTAAGAGTCACTTTTCATGATGAGCACTGAGTAATGTATAGAATTGCTGAATCACTATATTGTACACCTGAAATATAATACTGCATGTTAACTATACTGGAATTAAAAATAAAAAATAAATAAAGACACATATTTAACATTGAAACAACAAAATCAACAACAAAACACCATCTGCTTTTAGATTAGTGCCACAAAGCTCCATAAATACCTGTAGTCAGAGTGAAGCACATCGTGGCAGGTGGGTCCAAGTACTGATTTAATTGTAAAGACTCGTTTTTATTTTTGTTATGTCTAATATCATTTATGAGCCCTACCTTCCCTGTCAGCTGGAACACAGATGCAACTTCTCAGAGATGGAGGCTGAGTAGTCACCACTGTGATATTCAGAAGCAGGATCAAGCAGGAAACCAGAGACCCGTGCTTCCTGCATGTTACGGTTTGAACTCTGTTCCCTCAAAGCGTATATGTTGCAGTTCTAACCCCCAGTATCTTAGAATGTGACTGTATGTGGAGATGGGGGTGTTTAAATTGCTAATTAAGTTAAAATGAGATACTAGGGTGGGTTCACCAATATGAGTGGTGTCTATAGAAAGAGGAATTTAAGACACAGAGGAAAAACCATGCGAAGACACAGGGAGAATACGGTCATCTGCAAACCAAGGAGAAAGGCTTCAAAAGAAACCAATCCTGCCAACACCCCGATTTCAGACTTCTAATCTCCCAAGAATTATGAGAAAGTAATTTCTGTTATGAGCCTGCCCAGTGAGCGGTACTCCGCTATGGCAGCCTGAGAACTCTAATACACTAGGTTTGGAAGACATGAGGAGATTGTAGACTCAGCCACATGGTCATGATGAAGTACTTAAGGTGTGTAGGTGCAAATAATGTTTTCAAGCAATCAGTGTCCTATGAAAGACAAAGTGCTGTGAGAATGTCAAGGAGGGAGGGGTTGGCATTTTTTCCTGTGCCTGGAAAAGTAAAGCCAGAAGAAAATTTAGAAAGATGATCAAGTTTTAGGAATTTTTCAACCCGACTGGGGGAATTTAAATTGTTTATCTGCAGGGCTGATATCTTCGGTGTTTATATTTTGAAGTAATGTAGGGCTTAGTAGACTCAGCATTTGGGGAATCTTGACCAGAACGCAGGACTAGACTGGACACAGCTCAGCTCATGTTGCCGGATAAACAGGACCTGGAGACTAGTACTCTATATGATGAAAAGAAGATACGGCATCTATTCAGTCCCCCAATACAATCAGTAGCTCAAGATCTCCATTATTCCAATTGGAATAAAATGAATTTTCATCTCCTACTATAGCATTTTAATTTAGCCAATAGTCGATAGAAGGCTGTTTAGTTATACATCAATTGTTAAAAAAAAAAAATTCTACCAAGTAAATTTGAAGATGTATTTGGATTTATTAAATGATTCCTGAATTGGGCAGTGACCCATCTAGCAAATAGAGGGGTGTTCTGAGAAGTTGCATAAAATGGAAGGTTTTTATAGGAAGGAGGGTGGGGTGAGAAAGTGATAAGCAAAGAAAAGAAAGGATGTGCCAAGCAAGGTCATCTTCTCTTAGGTGGCAGGGCAAAGCGTCTTACAAGGTGGATTACCTCATCTTCCTTTGGGGGATGGGAGGGCCATTGTGACACATCACCTCATTGGTGCTTATCAGAAAACTCATGATTGACAAGTTAAGACAACATTTCTGGGGGAGGTTGAAACTGCCATTAGGTTAGGTATTAAGCCCTGGGATACCTTGGTCTGGCTATTTGGGACCCGTGGTTTTCTTTCTAACACTATACGAATACTGCAATGTGTTTTACTCTCAAAATCTTCACCCTAGGACCTGAAGGGGAGCTCTTCCCTCCCTCGTACAGCATCAGAATTACTGAGCTGCTCCCTTTTCAGCAGCAGTGGAGCAGACTCTAGTCAAACACAGCTTTTGACTATGGAGTTTAAAAACCTGGTTACAAAACTAAAGGTTTTTGTGTGTTTCCACTCTGTGCAGGTAATCCTTAACTTTGTTACAGGCAGAATCGTGTATGATTAAGAGCAGGGGCACTGCCTCTCACAAGCTATGTAACCTCGGGTCCACTTCTTTAAGAGGTGATGATGAAAAAAATGCTTTCTTCAAGGAATTCACCCTATTCTTGGTTCCTCTCCTACCTAAACTTTTCTCCTTCTCAGGACCTATGAACGGATAATCCTCATTTCCTCAGCCTCTTAACTTTGTAATATTGCCAGTTCAGTTCTGGAAACTTCTGTATCTCTCAAATCCATAGGAGAACTTGCCACACTTATGTCTGAAATGCCATGTTATACATTGATAATTCCTGAAGGTGTATACACCACCTTCACTTCTCCCCTGGACTTCTGATCCAAACACCCTGCCTTCTACTCCATGTCTTCACTTGGGTAGCAAATAGTCAACTTGTACCCAAAATGCCCAGGCCAAATTCTTGACACCACCCCCAACCTATCCTTGCATACCTCTCCTCAACTCATTTATCTCAACCGCACCCATTTAATTATCATTCAAGGCAAAGCTTTGGAGTCATAATTGACACTTCTCTTTCTGTTACTTCCCCTCATCCAGTCCATCAGCAAATCTTGTGGCTCCACCTTCAAAGTGTATCTGGCATCTGATCACTGCTGACCACCTTCATCACTGCTACCCAGGTTCCACTCACATCACCTCTCTCTTGGATTATGACAATAGCCTCCTATCTTTGTCTTTCTAAAATCTATTCTCAAGAGATAAGCAAGAGGGATGTTTTAGAAACACAGCCCAGACATAATGGCTTTTGTACTCAGACAATCACTCCCATTCTCTTAGAGTAAAGCCAAAGTCCATCAAAAGGCTGTCAGGGATCTGAGTCCTCATCACCTTGGACCTCATTTATTCTTCCTTCTAGTTATTCCTGTTCATTCTATTGTAAACATAATGGTTTCCTTGTTCTTTCTCAAGCACAGGCTCCTGCTTTGGGGCCTAGCATTTGCTGGAGTCACTGGAATGACATTGGCTGGAATTAACTTCCCTAGGACATATATGATTCACTCCTCTATATTTCAGGTCTTCGATCAAATGACATCAACTCCCAAAGGCCTCCCCTGACTACAGTCCTATCTAAAATAGCACACTTCTTTACTCTGCTGTGTTGTATTTTCTGTTTGCTCATCTGTCTCTTGTACTCCCTCCCCAAATCCGAGATAACTCTACTTTATTTTTTTTATTGCTGCATCAACAGTTCCTGTAATTAATGCACATAGTAGGAACTCAGTAAATATCAAATAAATGAACGAATAAAAGAATTTTTTTACCCCTAATGAGTCACTTTCATTGACTTTTCATTGGCTACAAAGTGATATACAAACTGTTACTTTCAGCTTTCAAGGCTTTCCACGATTCATCATTTCAATTACATTTCCGCACTAGATACCAAACTTCTTAGCCTGCCCATTTTCTGAGATCTAAGCCTCTCCTCCTGCACTCTGCCCAGGAGAGATTTCCTCAGCACCTCCACATGCACCCATGCTATCTCTTCATCAAAGTATGGCCCAAATGCTACGGACTTCCCCAAACCTCCCCTGATCCCCACAGCCCTGGTACAGATGTTAATACCTGTATCTCTTACCCTTCTAAACAGGGACTCTCCTTAGTGATACATGTCACCCATGCTCCTGGTTGGGACCCCAATCAAAAAATCAATTTATTTAAATGAATTATATCCAAGAGTCACTTTAGCAAAGAACCTGACAACCATCTAAACACATTACCATTCTAGATATTACCATTCCAGTTTTGCAATAAGGATTTGAAATTTCATTTTCCAAAGTTACATTTTTGTTTATCATACATACCAAGTGACTACTCCTCGTAGTGTAGGCTGAAAAATCTAGTCGAATTAAAATAATATTATTGGGTTTGTTTCAAGTGACTGGGGAGCTAATTGTTAGCATTGAATCTTCAGGGAAATAGTAAAAATCAAAATGGAATTATTCAGATGTTTCTAAATATCCATCTCTACCTATGTCTTACACAGAGCAGAAGACAAATATATTGAGTCAAACAAGGGGTCCACGTAGCTTCAGTCATTGCCTGCGCCCCTCTTTCCTTCTGCTCTTAAGGAAGCTGAGCCCAGGACACATGTAATTCCCTAACTATTCCATCTAATTACAAGCAACAGCACCTCCAGCTTCAAAACTCCAGCTCTGCTGAAGGGCAAGCCAAGTGCTGTACTCAGTGAGATTGATAGTCTGTCCTGCCCCCGTGGATGGGACTACAAACCAGGCCATGTCCCAGGTGACATCCAATTTCCAAATGAGGCCAGGAATATTTAGAAGTAGTTACGGCTCTGACTTGGGACTTGTCTCCCTGAGATGCCACGATGCCTTTTTAATTTCCTGACATTTTCAGACATGGGGAAAGAATCCAGCTTATGAGTCACCAATATTAATGGGGGTTTCAATTCTATTTGCTGCAGCAGCTGCCTCTCCATTAGTCGTTCACAAATACACACACACACACACACACACACACATCAGGCAAACTCAGGGGAAAAGGCAGTGCCGACAGCCATTCGGTTGCCTATTTATTATCAGACTTTGGCTGCTGCTTCATGGGGAGGAGAGTTGTTTCCTTGCCTTGTGTGTGTCTGTTTGAGAAGCCAAAAATAATTGCTGTTTACATATTACCTTGATGGAGAGGGCTTCATTTGTTTGACGGACAGAAAATACTGTGAATCTGCTTAATCATAAGAGGGTGAGAGTGACATAATATTTCAGTACCTTTTGTTTGTCTGGTTCCTGGGTTTTATATATCTGCATGCCCTGATATGAAAAGGTGAAAGGAAAAGTGAAGCATTTACGTTTAGGGAACAAATTTCATTTCAGAAATGTCCACAAATATCCAAGGTTTGAAGGTAAAGTATTGGAAGTGTTGCATCCTGGCTACCTGCATGGTTCCTCAACGGCCAACATGCCAGGTGAACTTTTAAAAGCCTCACCAGTGGCTCCAGCAACGACTGAGCTTGCGGAACAATCGAGTCCCTTCATCCTATTTGAAAAATAGAAGTATTGCCTATCTTTCTACAGGTGTATGGTGGGCACGTCTCAATTTTCCTCTACTACCTGTACTTTTCAGACTAAAGGGGGGTGTGTGGTTCTAGAGAATCCCCTTTGTGAGTGAACAGAGGACATTTTTGTTCCCAGAACATCTCTTGAGCTCTCTCCTGAATCACGAGCCCGTATCAGGCTCTCAATTAGTTGCTCTCAACTATTAATGTGCATAAGAATCACCTGGAGAGTTTGTTTACAATCCATATTTTCAAGATACACCCTAAAGATTCTGGTCACTGATGCTGATATGTTTGCAGGGGGAGGTCCTATTCCACCCAGCAATGCTCTGACACTAAGTTCAGACCTAATTCTGGTTAAGTTCAACCTAATTCCGACACTATCTACACAGAGATAGCAGCAGATTCCATGGGTTCAGGGCTCAGTCCTATAAGATTGCACCCCTCCCCGACTTCAGACACCAGATTATCACCCTTGCTTGTGACTGACTGGCTGTAGATTGGAGGTTCCAAGGACCCCCTCTTTGGGTTTGATTAATTTGCTAAAGCAGCTCACAGAACTCAGAAAAACATTTTACTTACTAGATCACCAGTTTATTATAAAGCGATATAACTCAGAAACAGTGAGATGGAAGAGATCCATAGGGCAAGGTATGGGGGAGGGGTGCAGAGCTCCTATATCTTCTCCAGGTTGCCACTCTCCCTGCACCTTTATTGTTCACCAACCTGGAAGCTCTCCAAACTCAGTACTTTTGGTTTTTAATGGAGATTTCATGACATAGGAATGGTTGATTAAATCATTGGCCATTGGTGACTGATTCAACCTCCAGCCCCTCTCCCCTTCCTAGTCAGGGGTGTGGAACTGAAAATCCCAACCCTGTACTCAGAGTTGGTTTTCCTGGCAATCAGCCCTTGTCCTTTCACTTTCCAAAAGTCACCTCACTAACATAAAGCCAGTCGTGGTGGAAAGGCGCTTGTGAATAGCAAGGCTCCCATTTCATCTTTATGGCTCTGAAGTGCTTTCAGGAACAGAAGACAAGAGACTAAATATTGTGGTAAAGGTGATTTTATTACTCTTGTCCTTCAGGAAGTTCCAAGGGTTTTGGGAGCTATGAGCCAGAAACTGTAGGTGAAGACCAAATATATATAAGAAATCTGAAAGACTAAATATAATTTCTTATAAATCATACTGAACACCCCAGTAGTTCTTGGATAAAGCCCCAGGAATCTGTAGTTTAATAAGCATATTGGTGATTCTGTTGAAGGCAGTCCATAGTGCACATGTTGGTCCGTCCTGGTGCAGTATCTGAAATCCGCTGTGATGGAATGTGATGATTCATTTCTTTGTCAGCTCTCCACTCATCTATAATAAAGCTGCCATCACCAGTTTAACTAAGAAAGGGGAATGTCAAACAGCAAAACCCAGGTGGAGAGCTACATATCTCCACCCTGAATCCGAAACACTCCCTGGAGCCCATCTCAGGGCAAATCCAGAACACAGATAAGATACCTGTGCCCTCAGATTGTAAAAGGAGTAAACATCCCACTCGCACAGCTGACCTGAAGAGCTACTTTATCACCACCTGTTCTAGGGTTTCCTAAGTTCCATATGATCTTGGAACTATGCAATGCCTTCTTGCTTCGGGGTTGATTTCGAGGGCAAAAGACATTTCTTTGAGTTCTGCCATGAGCTTCTCCAAGAGCAGTCAGGAAGAAGAAAATTTCACTTCTTTCAACTTGCTTGTGGAGAAGGCAAACCCTGGCAGATCTCTCTTAGATTCTGCTCATGAAGGAAAGGGAACATATGCATCTAAATATTCCTGGGAGAACGGAGTGCTGTTTCCACCATGGAGGGTGCCATGGTGACCACAAAGAGCCACGTCTTAGGCAGGAGAGGATCATACATCCTTCCCCACTGCTTCCCATGGCAATGAGGTCCCTCCCCTCCTCAATGACTCAAGTCTGCAAGGGAGTTTATAGTGGAAGGCTCCAGAGAAGTTAAACGGGACATATCAGAGGGATGGGACATATCAGAGCCTCTTACAACCATAAGCCCGGTTGAAGCAATTACCACACTGCCCCTTGTCTACCCTCATTTCACCATTCCCTAAGGAGCCCACAGCCATCCGTGCCTGCAAGCCCATGCACCAAGCATTCTTCCCAATTATAAGCCCTTTATATTAGTTAAGACTCAAATTATAGAGAAACTTAACCCAAAGGAAATAAGGTTTTTTAAAAAGGGGGGTGGGGAGTGGTGTTTATTGCTTAAGGCATGGCTGTGGCAGAGTTTGAACAAAGTCACCAGCTAACCCCCCTTTCTGTTACAATATTATGTACCACTGTTCTGCTTCTCTCTGTCACTAAACGTCATTCCACAGACAGACTTTCTTAATGCAAAGAAAAATATGTGTGCTGCTACCCACAAGGCTGTATGATTATGACTTCTGATACTAAAAAAGAGAACCAATTGTATTAAATTTCAGTAAGAACAGTGATCAGCACTGCTTGAAAGCTTTACCTACCCCTGAATCAATTGTCGTGTCAGAGGCTTGACTTTCTCTCATCATCAACCTTGAATTACAACCCATACTTGACGGGAGGTTGTGGGGGTGAGTTGGGGGCCAGGCGTGAGACCACACTGAAAGCAGTGGGGAAGTAGCATGCAGAGCAAACAGAGCCATATCTCCTCTCCACTTTTCTCTCTGCCTTTTCCATCTTCTCTACCTCTCAGCCATTGACTCTCAGCTCAGACATCACCTCCTCGGAGAAGACATTCAGGACTCCTGAGTGCCAGCTGTTCTTCACAGAATGTTTACGTACCTGACTCTCCCATAGGACAGACCTCCTTAAGGACGAGAAACAAATCGAAGACATCAAATGCCTATATGTTGAGCACCTAGCATCTTGGGACACCCTATACTAATTTTCTCCTAAAGCCAATATGAAAAATAAACACCATTCAGCAAGAAGCAGCAAGATCTGGGGTTTGCCCCCCAGCCAGAGCAAAGCTGGTCCCAAGCAGCCTCCCTATGGAATTTTCCTCAAACAGGATTGGTCCCAGGTCTTCCTTTTTTACCACTCGAAATTTATTCATAATTTCTTTTTTTTTCTTTAAGATTTTATTTATTTATTTGACAGAGAGAGATACAGCCAGTGAGAGAGGGAACACAGGCAGGGGGAGTGGGAGAGGAAGAAGCAGGCTCCCAGCGGAGGAGCCTGATGTGGGGCTCGATCCCAGAATGCCAGGACCATGCCCTGAGCCGAAGGCAGACGCTTAACCACTGTGCCACCCAGGCGCCCCATTAATTTCTTAAAATAGCCTTGTTAGGGGTATAATTTATAAATCCTAAAATTCATTCATCTTCAGTGTACAATCGGTGATTTTCATAAACCTACAGACTTGCGCAACCATCATTATAACCCAATTCTAGAACATTTCCATAACCTTCAAAAGATCCCTTGTGCCCATTTGTAGACACTTCCCCGTCCCACTGCAGCCCCAGGCGAGCACTACTCTACTTTCAGTCTCCATAGATTGTTTTTTCTAGACATTTCATGTAAATGGAGTCAAATGATATGGGGGGTCTTTTGTATCTGGCTTCTTTTGCTTAACATAAAGTCAGTTCAACCCTGTTGCAGCAGGTACCAATATTTTATTCTTTTTAAGTGCTGAATAGTATTCTACTGCGTAGATGTGTCAATCACACTGCTTACTCAACTCCTGTTTATTATCCTTGTGAAAGGGACAGAGAGCATCCACGGAGAGAGGAGGGGGAAGCCAAAGCAGCGACTGTCTTGTTGGCGCTGGGTTTCAGTCCCTTGGCTGTGGTGGTCAACACTCTTCTCCAAATGACCATGACCCAGTACAACAGCCCCAGTCTGAACTGTGGCCTCTTCTGGCCGAGGGGCAGAGCCAGATCAGGAGATGATGGCAACAACAACGCCTTCTTCAAGGTGTTTTGGCTGCAGAATCCTTCGGATGTGACTGCGGAAAAGGAAACCATTTATAGGAAAAAGATCCAGTATGAGCTCAAGATTTTTGCATATGTAAGGAGAAGTGTATGCCAAACTCAATTTAAACAGGAGTTACCCTGAAGAAGGTGGTTATAACCTGCATGTTTATATTTTTGAAAAATTATATATGGGTCTTTGGAGCATCTTTTGGGGAAGAATTATAGAAAAGAAGCACTTTTCTTTCATTTTTAAAGTAAAGCATAATGAAGTCGATCTCTTAGAAGATAATAATATATACTTTCCAGTACTCATTTCTCAAAAGTGTTCTTTCCTGACACATCACACACACACACACACACACACACACACACACCCCTTTTTCTTTGCTTAAACATGCTAACATCCTTTACTTTTCAATTCTTCTCCAATTAGTGCCATTTAAACTGAGCTTTGCTAATTAAATAAACAATTAGCTCTGAGGTCACATTGTAAGGATAATGGTGGGGAGAGTATTAGAAATTAGCTCACACATTATCTGAGATTTTATTTCACAGCACGCAGACAAAGGAGCTCTGCATCCAGGGCACAAGAGATTACTCATGAAAGGAATTTACAGTGAAAGATAATGAGGGAGCTTTCAGCAAGCCATCAATCTGCTGGCTGTTCCTGGAGGCCCCTGGACAGTCAGAACACAGGCCACGCTGAATGGAAGCAAGGTGACATTTAGAGTACATGGTTCATTGAAAAGAGCAAATGTATGCAAACCCAGGAATATCCTCTTGGGGGAAAATAAACCTTGCTGCTGTGAACACCATTGTTGTAGCTGGTGAGTCCTTTCCAGCTTTCAGAGTCCTCTGGCAACCTGCGGATACTGCAGAAAACTAGCATAACTGCTGGTGTTTACTAGAACAGCAGACCCAGCTGGGGGCAAGGCAGAGCATGGCAGACACTCTCTGAACAAAACTTTGCAAGAAGAGCTTCAGAGGGATTTCCTTGTCTTATCCATTTCACACTCTGCTATTTTTTTTTCCCTGCATAGGATTCAGTATGAAAGACCTGTGGTATTCCTTGAATTTTAAAAGTTGGTTTTAGAGAGAAAAAGTAATTACTGGAAAAAGACTGGGTATATTATTGTTTCATTAAAGAGAGACAAGTTTTGAAATGCTAATATCTTTATTTCCTCTAGGGATAAGGTCTTAAGGAGGACTCAAATATGTGGAGGAGAGATTCACTGTGACATAGAATTCTTCTCGAATTTCTGTATGCCCCCCATATCTTTAACCTGATTTCCTGCTTATGCCTCCGTTACACAAAAATACAAGTTCATTATAGAAATTTCTTTGGGGAGAGGGGTGTCTGGGTGGCTCAGTCAGTTAAGCATCAGCCTTTGGCTCAGGTCATGATTCCAGTGTCCTGGGATGGAGCCCCATGTAGGGTTCCCTGTTCAGGGGGGAGCCTGCTGCTCCCTGTCCCTCTGACAGTCCCCCTGCTTGTGCTCTCTTGCTCTCTCGCTCTCTCCCTCTCTCAAATAAATGAGTGAAAAAATTCTTTAAAAAAATAAATAAAATAAAATGAAAAGAAATTTCTCTGGGGGAAATGGCAAGAAAAGTTTGAATCTTCTGTGATGCTATCTATCAGTGATAATCATTATGAATGTTTTATCTAGAACATTCTAGACTTCTTTTTAGTAAATGTAAATGTATACATATATGCATGTAACTGGACATACATCTATGTATATATTCTTTTTATAAATGGAATTATCCTGAAATAGATTTTGTAACTTACTTTTCTTCACTCAACAATATACATGTTACATGCCACTAAATATACATTTGCATTTTCATTCCAAATAGCTATATTGTACTTCATAGTATGGATGTCCTAGCATTCATTTAAACCTAGCCTCAGAAAGAACAAAAATCAGAAGCATGACAGAGAGAAACTGTGATTCTGAATTTCCCTTGATACCCTACTCAAAATACAAGTTGACGCTTACTCATGCACACACAGCACTTTATGGCATAACGTCATACTAGAGAAGGATGCAGTGAACATGGGTAGTTGCAGAAATGCTGGAATGATTAAAAAGCATACCAAGTACTGGAAGTATTTTTGAAAACCTGCTGGAGTGTGAGTAAATTATAAACCATTATAGATATCTTTCTGTAACACCTACCATGGTTATTTTGCACATAGTAGGTGATAAAAAATATTTGTTGATCAGAAACAGATAAAGGAGAGATGGAAATATATGATCCTTGCCATGAGCTGGAGGACTCTAAATTTGAGTAGTTGCTCTTTATGTCCTCATACAATGGAGGTTAAAGTAGAACTCTTTGGAGTAAAGGCAAACGGGGATGACCGGACATGTCAGAAATTGCTGGAAAATTCCAAAAGAAAGTGAAAGACGTAAAGAAAGCAATTCTTATCTCAATACTATAAGAAAGAAAGCAAAATATTGGAGAGAATGTGAGAGCTGGCTTAGAATGTACGAGCCGCAGTTAAGGATATCCTCAGTTGAATGCTTGAACATCAAGTTGCAAGTTCTCAAATGTTAATTGAGACAAGCTTCTCTTTCCGTACAAGAAAAAGATTGCCTCAGCAGAGAAAGACAATTATCATATGATTTCTCTCATCTATGGAACATAAGAACTAGGAAGATAAGTAGGGGAAGAAAGGGATAAAGAAAGGGGGGGTAATCAGAAGGGGGAATGAAGCATGAGAGACTGTGGACTCTGAGAAACAAACTGAGGGCTTCAGGGGGTGGGGGTGGGGAAATGGGATAGGCTGGTGATGGGTAGTAAGAAGGGCACGTGTTGCATTGTGCACTGGGTATTATATGCAAGTAATGAATCATCGAACTTTACATCAGAAACCAGGGATGTACTGTATGGTGACTAATATAATATAATAAAAAAACAGGGGCACCTGGGTGGCACAGTGGTTAAGCGTCTGCCTTCGGCTCAGGGCGTGATCCCGGCGTTATGGGATCGAGCCCCACATCAGGCTCCTCTGCTATGAGCCTGCTTCTTCCTCTCCCACTCCCCCTGCTTGTGTTCCCTCTCTTGCTGGCTGTCTCTATCTCTGTCGAATAAATAAATTAAAAAATCTTTAAAAAAATTTTAAAAATAAAAAAAAAATAAAAAAAACATTAAAAAAAAGAAAAAGAAAAAGATTGCCTCGCCAATGTATGAATGGCTTCCAGCATCAGTGAAAAAATATGTGGGGAATTGGCAGGTGAAGATTGCAATCTGTATTTTATAGAGAAAAATAGGCAGATGTGTCTGTGGCTCTCGCAAATGCATGATGACCATTACTGTCAGTGAAATGGACTGAAAACTCTTTAAGGTCCCTGTGCTTGCTGGAAAGAACCTAAGCTTTGGTCTGCACGATACACCATCAAGCCAAGCCAAGCCTTTCCATATTTCTTTCTCGTGACAGCTTTTTTTCCTTAACATCTAAAGTCTAACAGGAATCTCACTTTCCACACAACCTGTAGCAGTACTCCAGCTGATTTTACATCGTCCTTTAATTTTAAAACATCTGCCAACCTTCCATTTTATAAAATAGCTCCTATATTCCTCTCGGTAAATTGGAATATTCTTCAATGCACATCCACCATGGACAGACTTCAAATGTTTTTTTACCACAAATGCCAATGGCAAAAACCTCGAGGTCAGTCACTGCGCCCCATAGCAAAGGTTTAAAATGCAGCTTAAGTTGCCAATCTGATCCCAATACGCTCCTGCCTTCTGCTCGGTGAAAAGCAGCTGCTCTTATGTCAAGTTCATCTGTTTAAAATATTTACTGTATGTAATCCTCATTTAGCTGGTGGGCCTTTGCCATGGAAACTGTCTTAGCAACCAAGATGAACACCAGCAGGAAAATGTGCAAACATTTGAAAGGACAGAAACACCTCTGCAAAACACCCTTGGTCCTGAAAGGAACAATTCCCATGTGTGAGACACTGGGCAGATGAGCATTGGTTAAATATGCAGGAGTGCCCTGGCATCAAGAGCTAGGCCCGCCTTTTGTCATCATGCTTGATTTTCAGCGTAGAAAGCCAGACTGGAGAAGCCAGACTAACGATGTTCACCTCAATCTGTAATTACAGGCCAGCTGGAATTACAATTATTGGAGCTTGTCAGTCTTCCTACTCAGCCCTGCGAGCTTCAGGCATAATAACCTGCAACAAGCTAACTCAGTCCCATCCAGGTTCTGAGAAAATCCATTTATGCTTTCAGCAGTTATTTTTTGGGCACCAACTAATGTCAATTTAGCGACAAGCTGAGGATAGAGTAGTGAATGAGATGGATAGGATCCCATGTTTCATGAAGCTTGCACTCCAGTAAATAAAGATAGTAAATCATCCATCCATTCACACACGCATCACACATGAACAAGTAAGTAGACAAGCTCAGATACTCGTGGGTGCTATGAAGAATCAAACTAAGTAAAGAAAGGAGAGTAGTGGGGGCTAATTTAGGTAACTTGATAAGTGAAGTTCTATTCATGTGTCTCCAAGCAGGAGAAATGTCAGTGCATAGGCACCAAAGTAGAAACCAGCTTGACATACAGCAAGAACAGAAGGAAGGCCAGAGAGTCCAAAGGAGAGTGAATGGTGTCCTGCCTTAGTCTCACGAATTGGGCTAGATCTTGACATATGGTGGTGCCTCCCTTGGGTCAGACCCTTTTTTTGTGGTTCATGAGGCTGGCTGTGTCCTATTTTAACCAAGAGGTGTAGCCATTCTTATTCCCCATTGAGAAGGTTCCATCTGGATGTCATCACGGTCTTGAAGGTCTCATAGCTGGGCCCACGGCTTCCCGATGTGCCTTCGTGGAAATCTGGTCACATCACCTTACTCATTGCATTTTAGATTGCTGGCCAATCACCCCAGACCAGGTGATTAAGTCTTGATCATCCCTGATTAAATCTTATTCTCCTTTTCCCACCAGCCTAGAATAGAATGTTAACATACTTTATGTACAGCAGGTTTATTGAGGTATATTTTTTATTTTATTGTGTAATAAAATTCACTCACTTTAGTGAACATTTCTAAGAGTTTGACAAATGTACACCGTCACACAACCATTGTCATAATAAAGCTATAGAGCATTTCCACTAGCCTTCCCAAATTTCTCCTGCCACTTTGTAGTCTGGCAATCACTGACCTATTCCATGTCACTAGTTTGGGCTTTTCCAGAATACGCAATAAATGGAATTATACAGAATATATATGCAGAATACTTTTTGAATCTGGCTTCTTTCACTTAGCATAATTCATTTGAGATTTCTCCATGTGGTAGTATGTATCAATGGGTCTTTTTGCTGCTGAATAGTACTCCATTATGGGTATGTACCACGATTTGTTTTTCCTTTAAGTAGCTGAAGGCCATTTGGATTAGTTCCAATTTTTGGTTATTGTGAATAAAGTCTCTATAAACGTTTATGCACAGGTTTTTATGTAAATATATGGCTTAATTTCTCTTGGGTAAATATCTAGGAATAGAATTTCCAGGTTATATGGCAAGCATATGTTTAACATCATTAGACTAACACACTTGTAATGCCTCATTTGTACATCTGAAAAGTACACCTTTGTGTAACCCAATGAAGATTAAACCTGGACTCTAAAGACCTTATTTCAATCCATACATTTGAAACTAATAATTTTCATGACTTTAGGAAGTTATTTCACTTTTTTTCCAAACTTATTTCCTTGCTATGTAATGTGGATTACCATAATTTACAGGGCCATATTATTGTAACATAAATAAGAGCTTTATAACATATAAAATAGTATATTTTATTATAAATTATCATTACAATATATTATGATTGCATTTTATTACAGATCTGTCACAAATGAAAGGTCATATTAGTGTTTAATGCACGCTATCAGGGGCTGGCAGAGCTGAAGTCACAGGCATCTGCGAGCCACACATTTCACCCTTTGTCTCTTTAGAATATAAAGTTCTAAAGTTGCACTGTCCCGTACAGTCTTCACTAGCCACAATGTCTGTTTAAATTTAGATTAACTAAAATTAAATACAGTTCAAGATTCAGTTTCCTCAGCTGTACTTGCCACATGGCAAGTGGTCAATAGCCACATGGGGCTAGTGGTTACCTTACTGCTCAGCACACACGAGAAAACTTTTCCTTCATCGCAGAGAGTTATAAATAGTGCTGATCTAGAGGGCAGATTCTGCACTGTTCTCAGAAAATAATACAGCAAAAAAATTCTAGAACCATTTATAATTCAATATTAAAACCTTCACAGTGACGACCATTACTCATTTTGAGCTTGAGACTTCTAATCAGCCCTATAAGCCCACACACTCAGGCACCCACTTGCTTGTAAAGGAAAACCCCAAACACCTACCCATGAGTAATGAAATCGTCCTGTAGAATTCTGGTCTGCTCTTATTTTGATCCAAATTTCTTTGAGTACTTACTCCTGACTGTCTCTAATTTATTATCTTGTTCTTTCTCCTTTGGGCTTGGCCTTTGCTTCCAATCTCCCTGGCTGAATTTTGGATTCCTTCTCTACTTTTCTGGAATATCCACCCCTGAAGGGTACAGTGAATAATTAGTTTCCCCAAGACTAATCCAATTTATGGTGCTGACCCACCGATCTCATCTGGACCCACCTCATCCTGCACTGGGAAGGAGAAAGGCACCGTGATGCTCTAAGGACGGGAGCTGCTCAGGTTATGACAAGGGTGTTGGCTGTTGACCGGGGTCAATTATTTGAATGCTTTCAGGAGCCAGAGTAGGAATATAAAAGAGTGAAGTGGCTGAGTTTAATAGTAGGAGCAGAGGGGATTGAAGCAGACTAGAAGTCTATGCCTCATTGGGATGCCTGAGTGGTTCAGCTGGGTAAGCATCTAACCCTTGATTTTCGCTCAGGTCATGATCTTAGGGTCATAAGATGGAGCCCACGTCTGGCTCTAAGCTCAGCGGGGAGACGGCTTGAGATTCTGTCCCTCTGCCTCTGCCCCTCCCAGCACATGCTCTCTTTCTTTCTTAAATAAATAAATCTTAAAAAAAAAAAATATGCCTCATCATCAGAAGCTAAAAAAAAACAAAAACAAAAAAAACACCACCTTATAAGCAATTGGAAGACAGAAAATGGAAAAGAGATAACACTATTTCTTTTTTACAGATGATGAAATAGTGCGCTAGACAAACCTGGGAGAATCAATGCTAAAACTAATAAAAACAGTAATGAATTCAATAAGCTAGAAAGATATAAAAGTAGTATACAAAAATTAACAACCTTCATATATAAAAACAATGACCAGCTAGAACATATAATGGGAAAGCAGACCTTATTTATGGTATTAAAGAAAAAGAAAGGAGGGAAGGAGGGAAGGAGGGAAGGGAAGGAGGAAGGAAAGAAAAGAAAGAGAAAGAAAACAAGCAAGTAAACAAGAAAGAAAAGGGATAAATTTACAGAAATTAAAGTAAAACTTTTTGCATGAAAAAATGCCATCAGAAAAATAGACAAATTACAAACTGGTAGAAAATATTTGCCGCATAGACAAAAGGGGTAACCTTCTTAATTTATAAGTAACTCTTAAAAATGAGAAAAAAGAAACACCAAAAACCTGATACGAAAATGGACAGAAATTAAGAAGGCACACAAATTAACATTAAGAAAGAAAATACGTCAAATTTTGCTTATAATAAAATAAATGAATAATACAACTCTGAGATACCGTGTCTCACCTCTCAAACTGGCAAAACTCAAAAGCTCGAGGAACACCCTGTTGGCAAGGCTGTGAGGTGACAGACACTAGAATCATACGTTGCTGGTGGTTGTGCAAAACGGCGTAAACCTCAGGTGGGGCAGCTGGCAGTATCTTACAGAATCACATGCTTTTACCCTATGACCCAGCAGTCCCAAGTCTAGGAATCCACCTGAAGGCATCTGTCCACAAAAGGAAACAACATGTATACAAGGTTATTCATTAAGGTATCATTTACAGTCGGAAAAGATTGAAAACAATCCAGATAGTAACTGGGGAGCCGTTGAATAAACTATGGTAATCCACACAATGGAGATTTGCAACTGCAAACAAAACAAAACAAAACGAGGAAGAACTTTATGAATAGGTATGGCGCGGATTCCAATGTCTATTGTAAGGTTAATAGGGCAAGATACAAAATCATGTTTACGGCATAATATGCTACTTTGATTTTTTTTAATAGCTTTATTTAGGTATAATGGATACACAAAAAACTGCACATATTTCATGTGTACAATTTAAAGAGTTTGGATATATGCAAACACCCTCGATATCATCACCACAATCAAGGCAACAGACATATCCAACACCTATCAAAGTTTTTTCGGTTTTTTTGTTTTTTGGTTTTTTTGTCCATGCATTTTTATTTGTGGCAAGAACACTTAACTTGAAATCTATCCTCTTAACAAATTTCAAGAGATGGCTGGATGGCTCAGTCGTTAAGCATCTACCTTTGGCTCAGGACATGATCCCAGGGTCCTGGGATTGAGTCCCGCATCAGGCTCCCTGCTCAGCGAGGAGCCTGCTTCTTCCTCTGCCTGCCACTCCCCCTGCTTGTGCCCCCTCTTTCTCTCTGACAGATAAATACATAAAAATCTTTTAAAAATAATTTCAAAATGCACAATCCCGTACTGTTCACTCTAGGTACTGTGTTGGGCAACAGATCACTAGAGTTTATTCATCTAGCATGGCTTAAAATTTCTACCCATTGAGAAAAAGTTCCCCGGGTCCCCAGTCACCTAGCCCCTGGCAACCACCATTGAATTCTCTGCTTCCTTGAGTTTGACTATTTTAGATACCTCATCTAAGTGGAATCATGCAGTATTTGTCCTTTGTAACCTGCTTATTTCACTTAGCGTGAGGTCCTCCAGGTTCATTGATGTGGTGAATGGCAGGATTTCCTTCTTTGTTAAGAGGAAGGGACATTCCATTGTATGTATATGCCACATGTTCTTTACTCATTCACCTGTTGATGGACACCTGGATTGTTTCCAAGCTACGTTTTCTTTAATTTAAAAAAATGTTAATTAGGGGCGCCTGGGTGGCACAGCGGTTAAGCATCTGCCTTCGGCTCAGGGCGTGATCCCAGCATTCTGAGATCGAGCCCCACATCAGGCTCCTCCGCTAGGAGCCTGCTTCTTCCTCTCCCACTCCCCCTGCTTGTGTTTCCTCTCTCGCTGGCTGTCTCTATCTCTGTCAAATAAATAAATAAAATCTTTTTTAAAAATGTTAATTAATTTTTATTTATTTCTTTCTTCTTCTTCATGCTACTTTTGTGTATATTTAAAAAAAAAAAAAAAAACCTGATCAGACAAATGAGCTAGGTTACCTGTCGGTGTGCGTGGGAAGGAAAACCGAGATTTAAAATTAGGTTAAGCTAATTGCATTCACCTTCATAACAGACTAATGGCCAGTTCCATTATAATTAGCTCTTCAGTTCTGTTACCTTCCTAATGTGTAGAGAGATATTAGTCATAAGTGTTCATTCTGGCTTATAGGTTTTTTCCCCACAGTGATCTTGATCACAGACCACGTTCAAAAACTTATTATTCGGTTTCTAAAATTTCAGGAAACAAGGCCAACTTTCTCCTAATTTCCATCATCTGACTCACACACCAAGCCCCTGAGGCTGCAACAGCAAACATATTGGAGTCAGCAATTATGGGCTGACTCATCCGAAAACGTGCACAATTAACCTATCGAACATCGCCCCGGCAGCCGTTTCATCCTCAGTAGGACCATCTGCACGGCATTCAGCGGGGGTAGGAGCCCAGCCAACCTGCCGAGCATCCCACGCATTTCCGCTCTGACGCCGGCCAGAAGCAATTCATACAACCGCACAGCGCGGGCTGCCTTCGCGCGCCGCTCAGACTCAAAGCCTTCCCTCTGAGTTGAGCAGACTGAGTTACTCTGCTCTCACCAGGTAACCCCGAAAGTTCCCCAAGCCTTTAGAAAAATAATTCCCTACATTTGCAGAAACTTCACGTAACAGTTCACAAAATACCTTGGGGATGAAGAGTCTACCCGTTTTTGCTTGAATGGAGATTTAGCTGTTGGGCTTGCTGAGTGGCCGTAGGAAAAAACACTTCGCTAAATTTCAGTATCTTCATTTGTAAAATCCCCAGCCGACCGGCTTTTTCGTAAGAATTTCATGAGATACTCTAAGCTTACCAGGGTTTCAGAGAAGCATACAGGCCCCACTATTCAATACGTTAAGAAAAATTCGCTCGTATTTCTATAACTGGTTGAAATCTTCTTCCTTAAGAACCCCCATCCTCCACTCACCATGAGTAAGTGGGGAAAACTACAAAACAATAAAGTACTAACCTCTATTATCTAAAAGGTCTCAATTCTTTCTAGCTTGGAAGTCTCTTTTGGGTAACAGCATATTTCATGTACACATTATTTGTCAAATCCTCCCCACTATTCCTCTTCCACGAGATGATTTCTAGGGAGACTTACATTAGCAGGGAGGGCAGAGGAAAGGCCAGGTAGTAAGCTCTGGTATTCACCGATCTTTTGCAGAGTGATGGGTCTGGTCTTGCCCAGGCCTGAGTTCTGTGGAGGGATGAGTGACAGGGTCCCTGGTTCGGTGCCTACTGTTGCCCACTGCTCAAGTCTGCAGCTGACATATTTGTGATCTCTGTCTTTGGGTCAGTCAAGATTTGTACCCCTAGAAAATTCTTGGTTGTTCTTATCACCACCAGTATGAGGGTTTGTAGGAACTTCTGGGTCTTCTGCAGTCTTTGCTACAGCTAAGTGCAGCTCAAGAAAGCTAGCTCGTCCGGCTAGTAATCCACTCCCTTGTTATGCCATCATTCCCTTGAACATATATGGGGCCAACCACCTAACAGTCTCCTCCTCAGGGGTTCAAAAAGAGAATACGATCAAAGCCCTTGTCTCGAATTTATTTCATCCCATAGAACACCCCTCTCACTGTGGCCCTCCCTGGAACATTGGTCCGGGGAGACCTCAAGAAACACATCATCTTCCAGCAATGTTGTCTTCACACAGGCTCTTTACTTCTTTGTCTGGGGCATTGTAATGTCCTGTCCTCCTTCTGGAAGTGACATTCAACTTGCCCACTTCTCAGGGACATGGGGTTGGGGGAGATAAGGAAAAAGGGAGGTGTGGAGTAAGAACTTTCATATGTTAAAGAAGACTCACAGGCTACCAAGAGTCCTTGTCCTTGTCAAGTTAAGGTTGTTTACCCTTCTGGTAAGGCATTAACAGAAAGACAGTTGGGAGCTTCCTGGAGGAATGTTACATTCCTCCTATCACAGGCCTTTATCAACGGGCTGCAGGTTTAAAAGAAATTCAATTTTATTTACATTTCCTTCTGCCTCAGCCTCCCTCCATTTTATGGAGGGGAGGGTGGTGTTAGGGCTTCAGGGAACTGAGTTGCGGGTCTCTGGAAGTTAGGCTATTAATAAGAAAGCTGCTTCCTTGTAAATCACTAGGACACGTGTAAACTGAGGGAGACTCCTGTCCTACAGGACTGTGATCTCTATCAGTTAACCATCTGTTTTTCCTTTATGGCAGCCAGGAGTGCCTGAGGAATGTCACACTTATCACTGGGGGGGGGGTGTAGGGTACCAGCTTCTGCTTTGTCCTCAGCTTGCCTTCTTCTGTTCCCTCATCACTCTGTATCTGATCAAAAGAAAACCCCTCCAAGCCTTTCCAAGCAGGTCAGATGATCAAACACCTACAGAATGTTGGGCTCCACGTGGGGTGTGGAGCCTATTAAAAAAAAAACCCCAAAAAACAAAAACAAAAACCCTACAGTACGTTCACAGGTTAGTTCGTTTTTTTTTTATTGTGGATAAAAGTGTATTGTCTTATGCGTATTGGTAATGACTATTGATTCAAATGTACACACAGTCTTTACCTCTATTCTCATATTGCCAGAAGCCCTGGTTTCATGATTCGAATGAAGAGAATTATATATGGAAGGATCCCTGTGAACAATATTTGCAGTATATATTCATTCATTCATTTAACAAATATTTATGTAGCACCTAGTACCTGCCTGGGGATACGTGAATAAAACAGTCTCTGTTACTGTTGGACCCAGGACAAAGAGCTCATTCTTTAACATATAAAAAGCTTCCACAAGTCAGTAAGGGAAGGTCAAAACACAAAATTTGACCAAGGATATGAAAAGATAGTTTTTAAACACTCACACCCAGAAACACACACCCACAAGAACTATCAGTATTTTTAAATGCACTTCACTCAAAGTTACCGAAGTGCACATTAAACTTCTAAGATACTAGATACTATGTTAAAATGAGACTTTCTCTCTCGATTTCAGCTAACACATGAAAATATTAGATTCAAAAGAGACCCCAATGTTACAATTTCTAATTAAGTGATTAAGATCAGCGAACTCTTAAAACTGAAAACTTGTGTAATAAAGAAGGGAAAAAAAAAAAAAACTCTAGAAAACTGGAGACTGAGGGAGAGTCTGGGAAGGGTGTTTCTGAAAGCTGTTGGCTTTCAGAGTTCTGCTCCTCACGAGAGCAGTGGGGGAGTCCCGGGCTCTGACTCCGGTCTGGAGAGAAGAGCTTCAGTGGGGTCCCCTAAGCACATGTTTGTCGAGCTCTGTACACCCTACTGTTCTGAGAGCTGAAGATACTGCCGCAAAAAAGACATGGCCCTTCCAGAACTTGTAATGTCCTGAGAGCAGAGTAACTGTTCAACTACTCAATTCAATTTTATATATTGATCCTTTATTCATAAGAATTAGATTAGGGGAGGGGGAAACAGTCCAAGTGAAATGTGGGTAAATTTATACAAAGAGGGGTAGATTAGTTCACCTCCCCAGAGCACCCAGCTTCCAAAACTGTAAAAAGAAAAGCTTCTAAGTGCTTGCTTCTGTGTTTTGTTTTGTTGTTTCCACAAGTGATATGCACTCAATTGATCTTTTTCTTCTTCATCTCACGTCCTGTTCAGATTGCTTTTGCCATGGAAAAAAGAGAGCTCTTCATTACCGATGGACTGTCCTGAAAAGGTCAAAAGCAAACTCTCCATAGAACCTCAGCATTTTAGTCTGGCTTCAAAGAACAATTTTTTTTTTCCATTAAACTTTCTTCTGGAACCTGATCTCCTCTGAAAAGGAATCTTCTATCAATACTGAGCTTTATTATTTTAGATGATATGATTGTCTACCTGGAAGACCCAGGAGAATCTAACAATAATTTTAAAAAGCTGGTAAGAACTAATAATAAAGTTCTAAAAGCAGACAGAATTGATTGCCTTTCATTAGAATTAGCAGGAATCAGTTGGGCAACGTAACAGAGCAAAAAGATCACAATCATAATCACAACAGAAACTATGACACCCGTAGAAAAGAAATCCCAGTAAACATGTGCAATACTTTCATGAAGAGTATAAAAGATGCTCGAAGGAGATACATTATTTTTATAAGTCGGATGTAGAACTTAGTAAGCAGATTCTCAAATTTACCTGAAAGAGGAAAATGCGTAGAAAGGACCAAGAAATTTTTGTTGAGGAAAAATAAAAGCATGTAGTCACTTGCTTAATAGATACCAAAGAGAATTATAAGGCTGCGATCACTTTTAAATTATAATTTTTATTCAAAAATAAACAAATAGGTCAAGTCCACAAAATAGAGAATCCAGAAACAAGCATGCATACCTATGATAATTTATCGTGATATTTCAAATCATGAAAAAAATGAAGGCCTCTATACTACACATGGTGGTGTAGCCATGAGCCCTCTATTTGGAAATACGCATGTGTGCGCACATGCATGCTACAAGAGGCATTTTCTAGTTCCACCTTAAAGTTTTACAGAGCATCCACTGGCCTAGAAAAATGAGTAACACACCTCCAAGAAATGCAACTACCTAAGAGCAAATCCTGGAACGAGAGTTTTTTAATTAAAAAAATTATGTGATCCGGGTGCTTTCTTATGTATTTTATCATTTATGCTTCATTTCAAGTCTATAAGAGACTCATGATTATTTCTTTTTTTACAGATGAGAAAAGTAAAGTTTGGATAGTTTATGTAATTAATTTCCCTGAGGACTGTACATCAGTTAAGCAAGGAGCCAGGATTCAAAACCCGATCTATTTGCTCTCGCTTTTTTTCCGCTTCATCATGTTGCCTCCTACGCCAAGCCCTTGCGCAGAGCTTTTTAAGAGCAGTGAATCCTAGCTGCTCCCAAGGTAATTATTCGCCATCATTATTAATTTTTTGCTGAGTGTTTATGCAACAGCCACCAGAGACCTTCATCCCTAGGGACTGTGTCACACTAGGTCACCCATGTGGGCTGTTTGATTTAAAGTTGATCTCAAGTTGCCAAAGGAAGATGTCAGTTGTTCCATTAATTGAAATGGCATGACATAAAATGTCAATGATGCATGGCCGCAAGGCTCACAGAAAATAAGAAAACATTAATGAGATATAGGCTGGGGATTTCAGAGTTTCAAGAAGCAACATCCTCCACTGAGATTCTCTCAACCGGTCAGCCCTTCCTCATCAAGGGAAGTCACAACTCCGAGACCACAGAGACACTGATGATTTTCTCAATGGACGTCAATCTGGTGACAATAAAAAAGCATAACAGGGCAAAAGAGTCCTGGTGGGAGAGAAACATCACAGGCCCTGAAAAGGGTATCTCATAACACAAAGAGAAATGCAGGAAATTGTGAAATTCCTTGAATGTATTTTTCTTTGTCATAGGCTTTTTCCCCATTTATATCTGGGTTTGTTTTAATATCTTGAAAAGCTTTCCTTTCCCAAATCTTCATCCAAAATTTATGCCCTGGCATATGTGTCAGATTTTCCCTTTGGTTTTGAGTTTCTACAGCACACTCAGGAATCTCTTGCTCTAGTCTGAGAAGTGGGGCTCTCACTAAGCATGAAAGGTAAGTTCCTGACCACAAGGCATTTTCCGATATGACCCCTGCCTACACTCATACAGTCTCAGTTTCCCATTCCTTCCTCACCCTCTTAGAGGGAGCTGTATGATATCCCTATAACATGTCATTCCTCTTATTCCTCTGCACCTTTTCCATACTGTCATCTTGTCTGGCATGTCCTCCCAAGATGAGGCTCCGATGGCCCCTCTGCTCTTCCCAGCCTTCCCAGATGTAACATGATATTCCACAGTGCTTATCTTGACCCAGTTTTGAGGTCATGGCTAAAGACTCTCGATTCCTCTTCCTGGGCCGTTTACCAAGCCCCCAACCCAATGAGTCCCCCTTTTAGGCCCTGATACTGCTGGGCCACAATACTCACATACCCAACTGCCAGAGGTCCCCAGATACCTGAAGGATGGCTCCTTCTTCTGTCACTCTGCAGAACTAGTCAAAATGTCCAGTCCCCAAAAGTTCTTGCGAAACCTGGCTAACTCTTCCCCACTTCCCCACACAGGGTGCCTCCTCCAGTTCCAGTTTGCTGTTACCCTGTCCCCTGAGGCAGCCCTCTGTGTGGCAGCCTTCTCCTGTTTAGAGCTGCAAAGAACCAAAAGTTCTGCTTTTGAATGTCTTTGTGTTGTGTTCTGTGTTCTCATCCAAAGAACCAATAATTCTACCTAATATGTAATTGCGAAATACCAGATAAGCAAGGCACTCCCTTATCTGTGCTTGAAGGTCAGAGCTCTTGAATTCTAGACCAGCAGGATCAGCTGCGACTCAACAAAGAAGTTGATAATTATGTTCGATACTTCTAGCCTCTCCTTAGGAATCCCGTTTGTCCTTGTTGGTGCCCCTTTGAGATAGTAGAACCAACTTCTATTTTTGGCAGTATGCCCCATTAGATACCTTTTAAGTGAGGGCTCCAAAATGACAGCCCTTTGAAGATACAGATCTGGAAGAGAGACTTCTAACCATTACAGGAACCCTTCCCAGACTAACGAAAAACCCACCTAGCTACAAATGAAATGTGTCTGTTCTGCTCTAGCTGTTAACTGGGGAGGGAAATCTTTGAGAATTCCTAACCACAAGTTGCCCTCAGAGGGATCTGGTGTTAAGATTTACACTCTTTGCAGGGCACCTGGGTGGCACAGCGGTTAAGCGTCTGCCTTTGGCTCAGGGCGTGATCCTGGCATTATGGGATCGAGCCCCACATCAGGCTCCTCTGCTATGAGCCTGCTTCTTCCTCTCCCACTCCCCCTGCTTGTGTTCCCTCTCTCGCTGGCTGTCTCTATCTCTGTCGGATAAATAAATAAAATCTTTAAAAAATAAAAAAAAATAAAAATAAAAGATTTACACTCTTTGCTTGGCCTGAAAAACCCCAAGTGAATTCTTATGTTGGTAATCCCTCAGGATATTGTATAAAACAAATAAACTCCCTTTTTAAGGATACACCCCCTCCACACCCATAGTGGAGTAGATAAATTCACACTACCCATGAGCTCTCAACCCAAAATTAAAAAAAAAAAAAAAAAGGAAATATGACATTGCCAAGTGTGAGAGTAATTAAAGAAAACAAACAGCAGAATAAAATCTCCCACAAATATGATATTGGAATGATTATATATAGAATGTAAGTGTCTAAAAAATAAAAAGCTATAAAACATAAGAAGGAGCTTTATTCCCCCCGCCATTGGCATAATTAAAAAAAGAAGAAAATGCTTAAATCAAAAATATGATAATTGTAATTAAAAGCTCATTTCACAGTTGAAAGAGCAGATGAGATACAGCTCAAGAGAAAATTAGTAAACTGGAGGATAAATCTGAAGAATTTACACATGATAAAGTACAGAGTCAATAATAGCAAATATTCGTATGGTACTTCTTATGTTCAAATATTGTTCAAAATTCTCTAGCTGTATTAATTCTTTTTCCTCCCAGCAAACTTGTAAGTTAGATACTCTTTTGTTCCCATTTTACAGATGATGGAATTGAGACAAAAAGAAATGAAATACCTTGCCCAAAGTCACACTACCAGAAAGTGGCAAAGCTGGAATCGGTACCTAGACATTTAGAGTCTGGAGTTTACAATCTTAACAAAGGGAAGAAAGAAAAATGCTAACATTTATTTATCAATCAGAATCTGACACATGAAGAAAGAATAAGGGAGAGATATATTTAAACAGACAATGGCTGAGAATTATCCAGAATTGATAAAAACAATGAGTTATCAGATTCAGATATTCCAAGTCTCAAGCAGGTAAGTAAAAATAATTCCATGCTGACAGGACAAAAATAATTCATAAGTATTGTTTTAGGATAATGATTCTATCAGAGTATCAGGATATTTCATCTTTATGCATGAAAGGAGAAATAAATTTCAGAATTCCTCAGGCTAACAAACAGAAAGAGCTACTTAACATATTTCCAAAATTACAGGCATTAATATGTATATTGTTATTCATAATAATCAATTAACATAGCATGATTGACAAGCCTGAGCTGATGAGCATGCATTGAACCCTGCATAAACAATTAGAGAATACAATTCTCAATAATATTCTCAGCCACAACATAAGTTCCAATAAAGCCCAAGAATTGTAGTTTCATTGCAAGGCAATAAAGTTTGAAATCTAATTTTTCAATAACTTTTTAAAACTTTAAATATTTAGAAATTTTAAAACACATTTCTAGATAATTAATGGCTCAAGGAGGAAATCCTAATAGACATTAGAAAACACAGAACCTGGAAAAAAAAAAAAGAAAAGAAAATACAGAAACTGAACTACAAATGTGCCAGAGCTCACCTCTCCTGTATCCACACCTTCTCTTTGGAAAGAAGTTGATATAAGTTGTTTACTTCTTGGTGTGACTCTCAGACCAAGAGCTCTCTGTCCTGGGGAAATTTCCATTTATAGTACATCACGGTGGTAAGAGCCTAGACAATGGGCCAGTCGTAAGGGTTCAAATTTTGGTTCTGCCCCTTACCAGTTGTGTTTCTCAGTTTTGTCATCCATAAAATGGAAATAACCATAACTTTATGCAAAGTTATGATAATTGAATATATATATTATATATATGTATGTATACATATAGGCACACACACATATATAACATATACTGTTAAAATGTTATTTGACATCAAGTAAGCATAAGTTTTTGTTGCTCTTTTTGTTGCAAATAGAACATCAGTGAACAGATGGAGGTAGTGTTTAAGGAAGACAGAGTTCTTTACAAAAATCCTAAAGTCATGTTTGTAGGCAGTCCCCTTCTCTGCCTAAGGTTGAATCCAAACCTATTATTTAGTTTGACCACGATTAACATTCAGCACCTTTCTCTCCATCTCGAGCTACCATAGACTTTGTCTGGGTCATCTAGGTAGTGTTTCCCTTGAATTATTGTTACTTCTTCCATTCTGGGATTTTCACCTGCTTGCCTTCCTCAAGTCAGAGCAAGAGACAGAAATCTGGGGAATTCGAGAAGCATCACATTCCACAATCTTTCTCACCGAGGCTACATGAGAGTCACCCCTTAGAAAGTAAAAAATTATATTCTATTCAAATGAAATTCAAAATCGTTTTACAAAACCAGGTTGATAATACATATGGTATTTGTAATATGCACTCTTTTTTTAAGAGACTTTATTTTTATTTATTTGACAGAGAAGGAGAGCACAAACAGGGGGAGTGGCAGAGGGAGAGGGAGAAGCAAACTACCCATTAAGCAGGGAGACCGATGCAGGGCTTGATCCTAGGACCCTGGTAAAGCAGATGATTTACCAACTGAGCCACCTAGGCGCCCCGTACTATGCATTTTTTTGGGTAAGAGTAATAAATCTTTTGCTTAAATGCAAGGGGACTGGGATTGTTCCTTTGCTTTGCCATGCCTGCAAAAAGAATAAAAATCTGTAGGGTCCAGAGGAGTGGAACTGATTGTTTAATTCTTTGAACGTGGGCCATAAAGGGCTAGACCTCCATTTAAAGGTGATGGTGCTTCTTCTCTTCTCTCTGCAGGTGGCATGTTACAGCAGACATTTCCATCATCTGTGTTTATCAATTATTCACTGCTTCCCATGTGTGGGAGGAAGAGTAATTCATCTGATTGTTTAGAGAGAATCCAGGACAAAAGAGCAGACTCTGTGCTTTTCCATCTGCCTTCTAGAAAAAGCCAGCTATTCATTTCCCGACCCCCACCTCTCTCTCTCTCTCTCTCTCTCTCTCTCTCATTCTCTCTCTCTCTCATTTTCTCTGTCTCACATGCCCCTTTCTCCTCTTTTCTTCTCTGCCCATAAACCAGTGAGTAAATCAAGCTGTCTCTGCCCCCTTTTATCTTGCTGTCATCAATTTGAGGTAGAAGCCAGGAAGGAGGACCCTCCATTTTTTGTAATACAACCAGAGACCCTGCACTTTGGCGAATCAAAAGAGACTTGCTTGGCCATTTATAAAGGTTCCTATTAGGTTTTCAGTTCTTTGCGAGCACTAATTACCACCTAGAACTGGAAAGGAAAGAGGCTGAATCTTAGGTCTCTATACCTCTAATGTGTACACACTCACCCTTGATTTAGAATTAGGAATATTGAATAATTTATACAAAATGAGTTTTCTTGCCAATATATAATTATTTGACTTGTAATGTTGAGAAGATAAATTAATAAGTAGCCTGGCCATAATAACCTTTCCTAGGAAGGTCTCTGTATGAACTCAAGATTTCATTAGCATTATGTTCCATAATTCTAGTAACTTCAGACCATTTCCTCCTACAAGTGAAAGAAAACTTTTCATGGATCAAGCAGAATTAAATATTGGCATTTCTTAGGAAAATATGAAGAAATTGCACACGAAGAAAAAAATGTAAATGAAGCAATAGGTTAATACTCAGACTGATTACAGGAAGCCAAAGTACCCAAAGAAGATAAAATGCAAACCATGGAGAGTCTTTTAAATGAGACTTACTTATGCCTCAGGTCCTCCTCAAAAATAATAGATTAAAAAGAAACTATGCAGTTGAATTAGGGCTTATGGAAATGTCCTCTAATGGAACACTTTTTTTTTTTTTTTGGAGTAATTGCAAAGAAGGCAATTTGGTGGTATTTATTTGAATAGCCCAGAATAATTTGAGGATGTAGGAGCACACACCCTCCATATGAGATAACCTTCTTACTGAAAGGACTGCCTCTGCATTGAGACCATGGCTCGAGGCATTACAGGCACCACTACGGCTTTGATTAATTACTTTCCTTGTATTCTATTTTATTAGGTAGTCACACAGTGAGGAATGAGGACTAATTTGATCAGAAAACAGCTTCTGTTGAATCAAAGGCTTAAAAATAGTATTGAAGTGTGGTGAATCAGGGTAAAAAGAAAGCAAATGGCCATAATGAGAATCTCAACAGCTGTTTGCATAACATGGGGTCTCCTAAACCCCGTGTCCTTCACCCCCTCACTTCATGGTGAATGCAATCCAAATTCAATTACTTTTCAGCTACATGATCTGTACACCCCTCTATGAAAAGAAAATGAGAACTTAAAAACAAAAGAAAAAAGCACTAAATAGGTGTTTTAACACTTCACATGGTCTGAGCTGGTTAGACTAGTTAGAGAAGGCACTTTGGGATGAGCAACATGACAAGTAAGGAGGCACAGAGTTTGTATCAGGTTTTATACAAACCAAAATATTTGGAGGATACTAAATTCTCAAGCTTGAAGAAAAGTAAACAGAATGAACCACATGAAAATCAATTATATGTAACTCTCTAAATACAGAAGTCCCACTTCTTCCATCAGCCCCACTTACCTGCCCCTCTTCAGCTCTCACCTACAATGCAGACCACTTACTTGGCCTAACCCTTGGTTAATAATTTTGTTTGTTTCTCCTATCATCTCAGCTAACGTAAAGGTTCTTCAGGGGCCACAGATCTTCCTCTGTACTAGAATTTCTAGCACTCAACAGCACTGGGCACAAAAGAGGTGAACAGTAAAAGTCAAAATCTGAGCTTGCTCAAAAGGACCCTTCCTTCTACCTTGCCAACAATTCAGCTTCATTTCTCACCACTACCAATACCTACCTCACCAGTACCATCTTCCAAGCACCCCACATTTTTTGCCGTGTCTGAATGTGTCATACTCTCTCTTAGTTTGGGACTTTGCTGTTCTCTCTTACACCTACACTTTTCCCTTTTCCCCTATCACCTGGATTACACCACTGTTGACTTGACTTAGATATTTCTTATTATTACTCAGATACTCCTCAGGAAGAGACCCAAGACTGGGGTCCGCATCCATCCAGGCAGGGTACCTCGGTGATATCTTACACCCACCACTGTTGTACCACTTAACCAGATTGCACTATAAAGGCCTTACAAATGCCTATTCACCTGACTGCCTGAAGACAGGGGCTGCGTCTGAGTCACTGTTATACCTCCTGGAACAACAGTCTCTGCCACATATGTGGCCTCCATTTATATTTGCTGAGTTAATCAACAATTGAATGATTGAATGGATGGCCTGGCCTCCGTGGCTGACTCTCAATGATCTCTGCAAACAGGAATTCTCATGTTTGAATGATTCTAAATATTTTATCTCTCATCCTAGATGTTCTGCTTTAGGAGGTAGGTTGTTCATTCTGGTATATTGGGGGTTCCACCTGAAGATTGTTCTGGAAGCTAAAAATTAGCATACTGTTCTTTATGAAATTTCAGGACTTGGTGTTGATAAAACGATGTTGTGCTTTCTATAAAATCTGTTTTTAAAGAGTCCCTATACATTTTCACATGGAAATCATCACAAAACTTTTCTCGTGGTACCTTATCTACAGTAGGAACTTCATAAGTGCTGGCTGAATGCATGATGCACAAAATAAATCTCGCTCAAGAAAACACTTTGCTAATAAAATTAGCATACACCCATGAAGTCCTAACTCATAGATCAGGAAAACGGAACAAACCGAGGCCAACTTGTAAGTTTAGCATGAAAATTATTAAGTAGACAAATATCCAAGGGCTTGATTTTACATGACTTATTTGGGTTAACAACCAATTTAATGTGGTTTCTAAAATTTATTTTTTTATAATTGCATGTGTTTTATAGTAAATATACAAGGCAACTTAATTACAGTTTCCAATTGATTTTTAATTTTTTTTTCCTACTAGCTGCTTTGGTGGTGGGGTAGGCAGATAAATCATTTAGGTCTGTGGTCTTGCCTAGCCTGATGAATTGCATGCCTTTGGACTTCCTTTTTAATTTCAAAAGTAGAGAAAACCATGAAGTGCTGTATATCATTTGTTCTCCTCCCTTCTTGAAGCTCTTCTGTAAACATCCCCAAGTATTTGCTTCATGACTAATATTTCCTGCCAATCCTTGATTTTCTGAAATCCTCAGGAAAAATTAGTTTAATCAAAGATTATCGAACACTGTTGACATTCTGGAAGTCACCTGAGTCATGACTCAAGAATTCAAATGATGCTAAAGGAATGGCGGTAATCCAAACAAACTCGTTCTTTAAGGGATTTGAATTAAATTTTCAAAATCTGAGAGATGGATAATGGACTAAGGAACACTTAACCCTAAATTACAGAGGTGAATACTGACATCAGTAGCAATAGGAGTTTTGCAGATAGATTTCCTTTCTTATCCAGAAGGCATGAGTCTTCCGGGAGGCCTCATGTCCAAGCTGTCTTTATTTCTCCATTACTTTGTGCCACAAACTTGAATTGAAAATAAAAAATCTGCTGAATGTAGGAGAATGTGGCTGGTAGGCAACTGTGTCTTGCATTACTAAAACTGAAAGAAGGAAATTATAAAGAAATGTAAAAGTCCAAATTATAGGTTAGTTTGACTTCTAGAAAAGGTGTTCAGTACCTGGCAATACTCAAAAGGAATTGTCATACCTTGTCAGATGAAAGTTAAAAATGGTCTAAATCAATGTTTCCTAAAATTGATATCACCTTCACACATTAAGGCTTTAGAAAAGATTTTGGAAATTTGATTGTCATCATGTAAATAAAAACTGATAATAAACCATACTTATATAACCTTTTTTTTTCACAAAGCACTTTCATATCTATTAACTCTCTTTGCCCCTGTAATAAACCCATGGAATAGCCAGGATATATTTTTTCTATTTAACTAATAAAGAAACTGAGAGTTAGCAGGAAGGTGAAATGAGTGAGACAGAGTTGTATAAGTATTTCCCTCTTTATCTAAGTCCAAAGAAATCTAATTTTCCTCTGGTTGACAGCCTGAACTAGAGCAAAATACATCACTTTTTTGCCAATGTCATTTTAATTCAGTTTGGTGATGAATTAAGATCATTTTGCACTAGGGAACTAAATTTCTACAAAAAGAAAAGAGATTGTTTCTCTTGCTCAGAGATGGGAGTACAATGAGAATGAAACCCTAGGTTCTTTCACTTTGAGCTCCATGAAATGAGCTCGTTGGCCCCTCAGGGCTCAAATGTGAACCCGAAAAGCACCTCCTGCACATCCTTAGAAATCCTGGTTGTGCTTCAGTAAGTCTCAGATTGATGTCATCAGATCTTTACGTTGTTCATTCTTATGTGAGAGGTCTGTGCCCTTTGAAATTAAGGCACTGCAAATAGCTTTCTGTCTCCCTTCATCAGTGTATCTGACGCTCTAGTGGGAAGGAAATAGGTATTAACTGTTATTTTTAAATTATTCCGTTTGGGGGACACCTAGATGGTTCAGTCAGTTAAGTGTCTGCCTTTGGCTCAGGTCAGGATCCTAGGGTTTGGGATGGAGCCCCTCATCAGGTCCCTGCTCTGCGGGAAGCCTGCTTCTCCCTCTTCTGCTCCCCCTGCTCGTGCCCTCTTTCTCTCTCTGTGTGTCAAATAAATAAGTAAAATCTAAAATACATATATTATATATATATCTAAAAAAAAAAGAAAACAGGGACTTTCATTCTATAGCCACAAAGAATTTAATTCTGAAAACAACTTTTTTTAGATATATATTTTTAGATATGAATATATATACGAATATATATTATGAATATATATATGAATATATACTATGAATATATATTCATAATTCATATATATGAATTATATATCATATATATGATATATCATATATATCATAATTCACATATATCATATATTATGAATATATATTATAATATATATTCATAATTCATATATATATGAATATATATATTGAATGGATGGCCTGGCCTTACATATATATGAATATATATATATTCAGTTTGGGAAAAATTTGACCCTTAGAGACAGACTTAAAGCATAAATAAGTATTAAAGAGGAACTTTTCAATCCTGTCCTCTGATTTCCATGAGTAGGAATTTTTCCTAAACCCTTTAAGCCTCTACCCCAAAACTTACTCTTGGAAGTAGATAAAGTTACTCATGTGTGAGCAATACCCATTGGTCTTGGGTGGAGTTAATTTATCAAAAGCATGGGGACATGGTTTCTTTCTCTTTCTTCTTCCACTCTGTATCAGGCAATGATTTCCTTACAGATTAAAAGTTGCTTTTGGTTAAGTAGTCCCAAAGTCTACTTTGGGTAGAGCTCACTGGGTGAGCTCATTCGTTTCTTTCCCTAAACTACATTCTTACCATTAACTTTGTCAGCAATAAAGAGGACATTCTGTTTCTGCTTATGCTGGCTCTTTTGTTTACTTTCTCTATTTTTTTTTTAAATCAAGCAGAAAGGAAGGATTCTATCTATTGGACTTTCCTCAAAAACCCTGCCAAGGAGAATAAACTTTACTAAAATATTCAAAATGGGGGAACTGGATTTAGAATGCAAGCCTACTGTGCTATATGGAATTTCAAGATGGCCTCCAAGGTTACCTCCACCCTGGAGTTCCCACCTTGTATAATCCTCTCTTCTTGACTATAAAAGATATACTGAATATTATAGAATATCACCCTTGTGATTAGGTTGCTAATGAATTGACTTTAAGTTGACCAAAAGGGGGCTATTCTGTCTGAGTCTGACTAATCAGGTACTCTCTTTAAAAGAAAATGAAGCTTCAAAAAATATGCTGCCATTGACCAGGAAGAAAGCAAATAGTTGTGTGGTGAATAGCCACATACCTAGAACCTGAGGACAACCTCTAACTGCTGAGAAAAACCAGAGTCAATAGCCAGTAAGAAAACAGAGACTTTCATTCTATAGCCACAAAGAATTTAATTCTGAAAACAACTTGAATGAGCTGAGAAGAGGACCTCCACCTCCAGATGAGACTTTAGCTGTGGCTGACACTTTGATTGCAGCCCGTGAGACCCTGAACAGGAAACCCAGCTCTGCTATGCCAGGACTTCTGATGCATGGGAAGTGTGACACACTAAACATATGTTGCTTTAATCTATTAAATTCATGGTAATTTGTTGTGCAGCAATATACAACTAACACAGCTATTGAATATTGATCATTCCATTCAAATAGTTGTATCCCCAAAACTCGTAAACCAGTTGCTTTGAGTTGAAAAGCAATTCCTAGAGGAGAAAATTAATAACTTAAAAAAATAGTTTGTTATTTTGTATATCTAATGTATGTTTTTTTTTTTAATGTTATTCACCAGAATTCTACAGGATGCATCTGAGAGGGAAGCAGGTAGAACAGAGGACTGGTCGACCTGTCCCAAAACTGTGTGTCACGCAAGTCATAGGCTTGGAAAGGGAATGGAGTATGAATGCATTATTAACAGATAAGAGAATGAATAGGCCCATGCCATGCAGGCAGGGTGCTATGACATGGATAGAGTGACCTCTCTATTCAACATCTCAAGCCACCAGTAAAAATACCAGCAAGGAACAAGGCTTGGGAATAGAATTCTGCACCAAACTCACAAGAGAAGAGACTAAATGGGCCTGTATGAATAAAGGGAAGAGACCAAGAGAACGCAAATCATACCCAAGTTAAGACAGAGGATTTCAGCCAGGTTTACCCAAATCTCTAAATTACATTCCAAGTACAGGTAGTTCTGTCATATTTGAAACACAAATAGGACTCAACTTGGAATCAAGACCTTGGGATCACTGACGGGAAAGAGGAACCTAAGAAAATTCAATGTGTTATTGCAAAGTATAGGCAAAAAGATGGATTTGTCATAGGTAGATATCTAAATTGAAAGGATAATGCTAGATCCCTATCTAACATCATTTTAAAAAATCCAGATGAACAGAAAACCTAAATGTAAGCAACAAAATCTTATACTTTTAGGAGAAAATATAGGAACTTTAGGAAAAAAAGTAGAAAATTTTCATGACTGGGATTAAAGAAATTTAATAAAGAAGAAGCAAAATGTACAAAACATAAAGAAGAAAAATACTGAAATTAAACTACCTTAAAAGTAAAAAACCTTATGTACAATGTACGACATCATTAGGAAAGTTAGAGATAAAGCACAGCTTGAAAGGCTTTAAAAGTTTATAACCACCAAAGATGAATATCCATAATTTATTTTTAAAATCATATCAAATAAATCTTACAGATCAATACAAAAAAGACAAAGGGTCCTATAAGAAACTGAGCAAAAATATCAACGTGAATTTCTCAGAAGAGAAAATTAAGTGACCAGTAAACAAGGAAAGTATTTCCAAGTCACCAATGACAATGAAGGGAAAATCACTAGGGTTTTAGTGGTGGTTAGGGAAATGGAATCATACATTGTAATAAGAGTGTAAATTGTTCCAACCACTTTTTTAGAGCAACTCCTAGAAGTTGAAGTTGTACATGACCTTTGACGAAGCAGTTTCATGTTTATGTTGCTTTCCAGGAGAAATGTACTCATATGCACAGAGGCACATTTAAAGATGCACAAGTACTATTTGTGATATCAAAACAGTGAAAACAACCTTACTATCCACGAGGAAGGGAATGGAAAAATTAAATATAGTCTAAATATACGATGAAATACTATAAAATGAATGAACTAAGTAGATGAATGAGGAAAATCACAGAACATAATTATGAGGGGAAAAGTTGGAAAAGGCATTCTGATAGTATATCATTTATAATAATACATCATTTAATATAATTTATACTAAGTTCATATATTAATAAGCAACATAACTTTTAATGTGTATAGCATATGACATATAATTTACTAATACAAACACATATGGTAAATATATAGATACACACACTGATGTGACATACATTGATTTGATGAGTGGAGCTTACAACCAGAAATTAGACTGTATTTTTCATGAGGACAGGGACTTATTTAAAGCTATTTCCCACACCTAGAAGAGTGCCTGATAAATGGTAGGAATTCAGTAATTACCTTTGAACAAACAAATGAATGAATAAATTTTTATATCTAACGGAGAATGAGAGGAATGGAATGGGGGAGACTTTGAGGTATATTTGTAACATTTTCTCTATAAAGAAGTTAAGATGTACATATAAGAAAATGACAACAAATTAAGTCTGGATAATGAGTTCTATTTTTTTTGAAGTGTTACATGATTTAATATTAAAAATTGAAAAATCATGTCTGTAACACTTTTTTTTCTTGTAAAAAAATTACCAACCCCTTCCCTCTGCCACCAAAGATATCTTTAGAGAGCTCACTTTTTATTCTATAGCAGAAATCTTTCAGTGCAAAATCAAAGAACTGACCTGAATTTTAAATGTTGTAGATTAAAACGTGAACTAATAGTTGAGCTACTGCTCCACTTACAAGCAAGTAAGAATCTTCTTTGTTGAAAAATTGCATTATTACCTTGTTTGATATATTTTAAATGAATTTCTAGAAGCAATAATTAATTACAGGAGAGAGAGTTGGTATACTTCAAAGCAGAGTTAATTTAAATTTTCTACCTTTTGTGTAATTACATGTATTCTAATTTCATTTCTCTATGTAAGAAAACACAACAAAAATGCCTGTCAAGCAAGACACTATAATAAGAAATAGATAATCAGATGTGCAAGATGTAGTTCCTGACCTCCATGATCTCATAGTCTAGCAGGCAAGTTAGAGAAGTAAATCATTCATCGTGATACAGCGTGACAACTGTTACCATACAATTATTCAGAAGATTATTGAGCACATAGAAAAGGTCCTCACAATCTAGGGGTATAAGGAAAGCTTCCTGGAGGAAACGACGCATGAGCTAGACTATGAAGGATAAATGTTTGCCAAACAGAAAAATTAATGGAGTGAGGAGTTGGGGATAATAATGGATTTTTTTTTCCCCTCTAGGCAAGAGGACAGTATTTGTTAAGTCTCCGTAGATTAAGAAACATATCAGGAGAACTACAAGTAGGATAATCAGCTGTCCATCAAAGAAGCATTTTGGAGAGTGGTGGAAAAGAAGTTTGGAAACAGAGACAACAGGAAGCACCTTACCATGCCAAGATATCTCATAGATTATGAACAATTCCTCTCCTGGATTATGAGGAACCATTAAAGACTTTAAACAATGGAGTGATATATTCAGATCAGGTAAAATTCAGATTCAAGAGGATTATTTGAAGGGTCAAATTGGATGCAAGGAGAATAGGTAAGAATCTATTAAAGGGAGATATGATGAGGCTTCCCTAACCTGTGACAGCACCATGGGAATGGAAAGGGGAATAATAATTAAAGACACATTTTGGACATAGAATCTATAATATTTGTAGGTATAGCTTGTAAGAGGAAAAATTGTGGCAGTTTGATAAATGGCCACAATTATTGTCTTCTTTTTTCTAGGTCCCTTTGCAATGTGACTTCAGAGCACCTTCCGTCACTGCAGAGCCTCTTTCTCCACCCTTTGAACCCAGGCTGCCTCCATGCCTTGCTCTGACCAAGAGAGTGAGGCAGATGTGACACTGTGCCACTTCTAACCCTAGACCTCCTTGCTCTGGAGACTGATGTGTTGCACTCTATTATTTCTTGAAAATTCCACTGAAACAACAGTGAGTGTTTTTTTAAAGGCTTAAATACTCATAGTCATCAGGGGGAAGCAAAGCATCAGAAATGACAAAAATACTGACATTAAGTTAGTTTTCTATCAAAATACCTAGTAATATGGATGTCAAACTGGCATAATTTGTTTGCAAAGTCCTTTGGTTCATGGAACTAACACATTAACAACTATTACTTGGAAGTAAAAATTAATTAAGTTAATTTAGAATTGCTGTAGCTTGATCTAAATGAAAAGTCATGATATGTAACCAAGTCTTCTACAACTACACCTATTAAACCATTGTCTACAAAATATTAAACCATAGTTTGTGTGTCCACAAAATAATTACTGAGTTTTGAAATAGTTGCTGATGTTACTTCAGAAGATTTTTGTCTTCTGGTTTTCTTATGGCCAGTTTTATTACTAGATTTCCCATGGTGGGTGACAAATGTGGGCAACATTTTGAGGAAATTAGAAGTTCATTATTGACTTTCTTGAGAAATAGAAATTTAACAATTTATTAGTAAGCATTCATTCTTTTTCTTTAGCTCATTTCTGTTTTAAAGGTTTGTTGTGAAAGGTTGAAAAACATCATCAAACAAAATAAGCAGCTGTTGACTTGCAACATATGATAAATTATAAATAATAAATCATAGCAAGAATGTTCCAATAACTTTCTAAGCACTCTATGGCAGAATAACAGTCTCTGTTTCCCACACATATTTCATGTTCACCTAACCTGTAATTTCTGGTTTCCCACTGACCCCACTGACCCACTGACCCCAAACCCCGCCAAGAGGCACTTTGGTAACTTTCTGAATCTCAAAGGTCACAGCCAAGATCACGGCATCACTGGGTAGTACAACTAAAGCCTTGCTAAAGCATTTTCAAATGCTTCTTTCACCACCATCTGGAACTGGGAAGAGCTGGCTTCCCCAAACCTCTTGTATGGGTATACTTAGCTTATCTGCAAGCATTCTCCATGCTGTCTTTGAAAAGAAGTAGTTGTTACCTTACATCTAGAAAGGGCTGGAAAAGAGAAATGAGTTACTGCTAATTGTCTTTCAGATTTAACCATGCATTCAAGAATTCTGTTCTCTACATAGGAATCTCAAAACTATGTAACCGTGGCAGAAGTTGAAAGTACACAGTAGAGGTCTACTGAAACCATCCCAACTTATTTAAGTGTAACTTCTAATCATAACACTTTATTAAAAAGTGAAAAATTCCAGGGGCGCCTGGGTGGCTCAGTTGGTTAAGCGTCTGCCTTTGGCTCAGGTCATGATCCCAGAGGCTTGGGATCAAACCCTGTATTGGGCTTCCTGCTCAATGGGGAGTCTGCTTTTTTCTCTTTCTCTCAAAAACATAAAATCTTTAAAAAGAAAGAAAGAAAGAAGAAAGAAAGAAAGAAAGAAAGAAAGAAAGAAAGAAAGAAAGAAAGAAAGAAGAAAGAAAAATTCAAGCAAATGTTAAATAGAAAAGACACCAAGACAAAAGGCTCAAACCTGTACAGCTTTCAGTAAGCTGGACATAGGGTTTTTCATTTTGAGCCCCCTATTGTCCATCCCCAGCTCTGGGCCCATTAGCATAGATCAAGGACTCAAGCTCCAGGGGCAGGAGGCAGAACTAGGCAGTAAATGCCATGCAAGCCACTGGAAGGAGAATCACTGGTGACTTTCACACTTAGGCTTTCTGTCCCAGCAGCTACAGTTGATTTCTTTGTGATGACCAGCACTTAGGCTACATAGGCTGTAAGCCCTCACTATCAAGGTTTTCCACTAATACCTCATTAAATACAAAATGTTAAGGACCTAATATGTTCAAACACACATATAAGGCACACCGATTGTCCTAGAGGCAGCTCTCAGTTGTGTCTTGTGGGGGTAGTATATATGTACCATGTGGGAAAAGAATGGAAAACAATTCTTCCTCCTTTATTTCCTTTTTAAACCAATATTTCTTCAGATTAGGAGGCCCCATATTCTCACTCGTCTCATCTCTGGAAGAACTATTTTTACCCATTGATCTCAGGAAGTTGTTCATCAGAATGAGATAGAAAAGATGGGACAGAGACCGTGTTCACAGTGTGTGATTGGATAAATTAATTCTGTGAACTTTATAACAGAAAGTGCTGTGCTTTCCTGATGCCCAATGACCTAGCAAAGATTTCATGAGTCACTTATTTGTTCTTTTTACAATTAGTAGATTTGATTCCCATAGGGTCAGGATGTCATTCCAGAACCATGGATAGGTGCCCTAGGACCTTTGCACTTTCACACCCACCGTATCCCTATCACTCTTAAAGAAGCCTGAATGATGCTATGCCTGAAAAAAAGAAAAGACAGTAGAATTGTTTCCTCATTTCTTATTCCTATCCAAAACCACCAGTTGTACCCTTTGGAGGAAGAAGAAGATTTTATACAGAAAATTTAGAGGCATTAAGAAGGGCATCTATCCCCACTCACTACATAGCTTGTGTCAAGGCAATCCATTTCCAGGGATTTAAACCTTTCATTCCACCATTAGAGATAAGTGTGAATCCAGGGCAATCTTCCTGGAGAGGAATGGATACAACAGCATACAATGACAATGGCGTCTTCATAGACAAGACATTCATAGACATGTCAATACTTGTGGGTGAGTCTATAAATCATCTGGTCCATGATTGTTTTTACAAATGAGGAAACTGAGATTGGGCGTAAAAGTGCCCAACATACACAGTTGTGATCAGGACATGGACTCAGGTCTTCTGATTGCTCACCCATCATTCTTTGGGAAAGAAGACAAAGGAGAGTGTGGAAGACAGAAAGGGATCCAGAAAGAGAAAGTGCAAAAAACAGAAAATCTTGTCATGCCCCCCAAAAATCCATTTATGTTTTGATCACCTCAGACTAACATAGGGTCAGCAGGAGTAATACGGTCACAGGAGCGCATCTATGCTCTCCCACACCCAACCCAGAAACAATGTTCCTGGACCTTGCTATTCAAACTGTAGGACTCAGTCCAGACCAGCCACCACAACAGCCTCACCCAGGAGCTTGTTAGATGTACAATCTTAGGACCCTGTACCCACCATCCTCATTTTAACGAGATCTCCAGGTGGTCCTTGTACACATCAAAGTACGAGCAGCACTGGACCAGGACACAGGGCGAGATGAGGTCCACGAGTAGCAACTCAGACTTGCCACAGACTCTGCTCTTTTAGCAGAAACCGGGGCCAGCCCCTGGGCTAACACAGCACCTCGTTATTTTAGCAAACTCTAGAAATGATCCTTGAAAGTATAGTCTTGCACCTCGTTATTTTAAGACGTCAAGTCCAAGGATTTTTTATATTGCCCCAGAATCCTTGAAGAGGGTAAAGGGAGAGTCTTGATGCATAGAGGTCGGGGGGCCACCAAAAACAGGATGGTTTGAATAAAAGCTGCTAGGATTTTACAGGTGTGTCTATAACTTAGTTCCATTTTTGATTTGATTTGATGTGTTTGTTTCGTTGCTTTGTTTATTCATATCAAATTTCTGTATTTACTTCATGAAGCAGGCAACTTAAAACTGTCACAGGCTATCCCCTAAATGCCTCGTTCCTCCTGTTCTGTAGTATGCATAGCTCTGTTTTATGTTTTTTTCTTTTCAAATAAGCACTTTTATAAGACAGTTGCCCTAACTAGATTGTGAGCCTCTAAAAGGCAAAATTTTATGTTTGATCTTTGTCATTCTAACAGTTAGTGCCCTACATTTAACAAACAACCAATAATGAACAATTTAAATAGCAAAATGAAAATGAATGAATAAATGAATGGATTGAAGCAGAACAAAGTAGAATGAATGAATGCAATCGGAAGCAAAGTTCCCATTCTCCTGGTTTCAGCTCCAGTATCCTGCTATTATTTCTCCTGTAGTTTCACCTAGTCACGTGACTCCTGAGCTTCAGTTTGCTGCATTCATTACAGAGTCAGCCAGGCTGTCTAAGCACTGCTGTGTCCTGGGATATGCAGTAAGAATACATGAGCTACAATCTGTAACATGCAATCAATAAATCGTATTACTTTGAAATCCTCAGGTGAGAGTCACCGTCCAATAGGCTTTTACTGCAAGGACCCAATTTTCCTTCTTACACTCTGTTCTTGATTTACAATATATATGCATGGGAAGAAACGTATTATCAGAGGAAAGGGAAAGGAAACAGCAATTTTTTTTTTCTCTTTCCCACAACACTCGCAACCATCAAAAAAAGAAAGAAAAAAAAAGAAGGTAGTAAAAAGGTAAACTCTTAAAAATAACATCTCCTAGAAGTACTTTGACAAACTCATGGCAAAAATGCTCTTTTCTCATAACCATTTGCTGGCAGCACATCATGACTCTAACAGTAATAACACCACCAGTGACAGGGTCACAAAATTCTTCCTACATTTATATAAGATGAGAAAATACAAAATCTTTATTTTGCTGGTAACTATCCCAACTCATCCTCCTGAGCCCTCATCACTGGGTTACCAGAAAAACAGATTAACCTGATGTCCAATAAAAATAATTTAAATAGTCTTTTCAGGAAATAACCCTCCTTTTGTTAAAAAATACTAGGTCTCTTAGATATTCTCCCATCTCCCCAGCTTTTCTCCCTAAAGTGGTGTTTGGTTTCTAGGGGAAGGAGTAGGGAAAGACCTAAGGGTTCCAGGAATCCCAAGAAAGAATTAAGGTACTCTGAAGCAAAGTCATCATCTCCCTCTGGTCTCCATGTTGCAGACATGGCGGTGCATCTCTCAGACACCACTTCAAAAAGCAACTCTCTGCCTGGTTGTCAGAGATTAGCTGAGAGTCTCCAACTATTAGCTCTTACAGAGTCTACCTCAACTTTCAAGCTAGGGTCATACTTTTCTTGGGTAGCTTTGACCAATATCTGAGCAAGGGTATGCTATGATAACCTAGTCACGGTCTTCTTGGGGTGGCCCATTACCGGTGTGTGAACAAGATGGTATGGAGTCCTGGCCATTGCGACCCATGCAGAGCTATTCTAACAGACAAGGCTTGCTCTGGAATGTCTCTCTGGACCAGCAGTGACTTCCATGTCTATATTTCAGTCTCACAACTTCCCCTGCCCATTCTGCTTCCACCCTGTTGCAGGAGTTAGTCGAGAGGTCATGACCACCGTTGACCTTTGAATGGACCCAGCAATCAGAGGCTCTTCACTTTCTTCCCTGCTCTTGGGATTATGCTTTGCCTCCTGCTCCCACAACAGGATCTGTTCCCAGGACATAGCCTTCAGAGAGTTAGGTGTTGTTAAGACCATCCAGACTGAATGTGATTGAACCTGCTTAAGGTCTCTATATAATCTTTTAAGAGTCTGACAGGCAGATGCAGAGACCTACTGATCTTGCTGCCCAAGACAAGTCTTGTATATAAGTTTCCTTGCTTATTAAACCCGCCACCTACCAATCTGGAGTGGCCAGGCTCTTTCTTCAGTCTCTCCTTGCCCTGCATGTACTGAGGCCAGTTTCAGATTTTATCCAGGAAGCCCCCGAGAGTGCAAACCAACACTTCCTTTTTCTTTCAGAGATATCACCCAATGAACACATTGCACCCCTACCTCTATCTCCGGGTCTGCTTCTTGGAACACTCCAGCTACTTGTCCAACCAAAGGCCACTTGCCCTGCTGATTATCCAGGCTGGTCTAACTCACAGTCCGATCTCTCCTAGTTTTTCAGAGATTAGTAATTGCCCTGGTAGGTTCAGTCTCATCTCAGTTTCCCCTGGACTGCCATGTCCTTCATGGACTCAAGCCTGGAGGTCCAATAAGAAAATAGATAATTACATGCATGAAATATTCAAACAAAGTCCCAAGAAATTCTATTTCATAGCATCCATATATAAATTCTTAGGGAAAAACTCTGATTAGCCTGGCTTGGATTACATGCCTATCCCTGAGCCATCACTAAAAACAAGAGGGTGGGGTACCATGATTGATCAAACTCAAGACTCCATATGGCTTTGTGGTTATAGGTAGAGAGGTACCACAGTTATTAGGCCCAACACATATACAGGAAATGGGGAGAAGCATTCCCCAAAGCGAGGTGTGGTGGTATGAGCAGAAGAAAGAGAAAGTGGGATGCTGAGCACACACACACAAAAAAAATTCATAGTTTCTTACCACGTGTTCCCTGTTCCTTAAGAAATTCAATATTGAATCATAGAATTACACCTAACCAGATAATTATAATAGTATGTGGTAGGTGCTATTGAAGGAGTAGTTACCGCAAAGGAGAGAAAAGACTGGGAGGATGGTGAAGGCAACGCGTATGAGAGGGGAAGTAAGATAAAGCAATGTCTGAAAAGGCTTCACAAAGTTGTATCTCAAAGAGTGAACAAAAGCTTGGTAGAAACACAAGATGGAAGACCATCCAGATGGAGGCAGTGGAATCTGACAGGTCACTGAGGCATGAAATACCATGACTGAAATCCCTATTGGAGTATCTCCGTGGCCCTATGCTATTTCAGAATGGACTAAGCGCTGCACATCTCTAGCCCTAATGCACCCCTAGTCCCCAGATACTTCCGGTTTACAGCAAATAAGAAGAAACTATGCATTTAAAAAATCAGCTGACCTGTTGGCTTACCTATCTCTTTTATAGCTATTTTTCTTTAATTTTATAGCCACAGCTTCATCCTTAAGATGCAGGTCAGTATTTCAGTCAGGTAAAGGAGAGAAAATCATTCCATATGAAGAAAGAATGCGAGGGCATATTAGGTGATATTAGCAATTATTAAACTTATTAATATTTTAAATATGTAGAACAAATTATCGGTATACTTACGTATATTTACATATGTGGACATGTAAGATTAACATATATGGAGTATATCACATGAGTCTGTTCATTATGTGAACTCCTTTTTAATGCACATATATGTGCATGTGTAGAACATAGTCACATATATTGTCATACATATTATATATCATATATCACAAATATTTACGTACATCATATTAAAAAGGCATTTTTCACATAATAGATAGACTCAAAGGTGAACATTTTATATGACATTGAATTCTGTGCTTCAATGGTTCCAATTATAATGCAGTCTGAGTATACCCAAACATACACATTTTTAAAAATTAAACCTTTAATTTAGCTCCAACTGGATATGAATAGAAATATAGAATGCAAAATTAGAAACTCTTCTAATTCATTTTTTGTGTATGCAACTTTCCATAAATAATGAGTCTTATCAGAATCAAATCTTAAGGTCAATAAATAAAAAGCACAGATGATGCTTACTTCATCTAAAACTTTGGAAAGGCGGCTAAGCCACCACAGAGGCTCAGGGGAGCTCTGCCACCTTCTTATTTTCATCTTCTTAAAGATGCAGGAAGCCTGAAGTTTAAAGCACAAATTGCTTCCACCAGGCTCATGAATTTTGAAGCGCCCCCTGCACTGTGCTGATTTCTCATGGCAGAATGCTTCAGTGCTGTAACCCTGACTCTCCTGCTACCATAGCAACCTGTTGGTTCAAAATGAATTGAACTGTGGGATTATCACTAAGGGGGAGAGGGGAGGGGCTTTGCCTTATCTCTTTTTTAGTCAGCTCACTGTGCAATGCCTATGAATGGAACAACCAGGAAGGAATGATTCTGTTGTTTCTTTTAAAATCTATGCTGCATTTTAAAACACTGTGATTGTTAGATATTCATGTAACATTTATAGAGGTTAATTTATCATTGCATCATCATTAGGATGTAGAAAACAAATAAAAGCAAAATTAAAGTCTTTATCATCTCATTGAAAATTCATTGTTAAGAAAAGATGGGATTTGGAGCAGTGTGTCGAAAGGACAATCTTATGAAGTTGGAACTTGATCACGTCAGTTTTCCCTGAACTTTAGCATGAATTGGGATTTTTAGCTTAAAATAAACCCCAAGTGTTGGTTTATGCCACCTACGGACTTCTGAACATTTCGGTTCCCATGAAATGGCCCCAGTTAAATTGGAACCCATGACAGATGGAGTCAGAACTTGTTGCTTCATCACAAAGCACTTTCTTAAAATAGCTGCAGCAGGAGAAGTAATCTTGTTTGTAAATGGAGGAAAAGTGCTTTCACAACGTGGTCTATTTTTGTGGGAATACATTATGTACACCCCTTATATCCCTCTTTTTGCATAATGTCTAATACTAGGTTGCAATATTGCAAACAGTTAATAATAGTTGTTGATTAATTGATTGGGAAGTTCTGCCATATATCTAGAAACTACTTTGTTCTGGGCACTGTAAAGCCACTTTGCACACTTTACTGATCAATCCTTGTAATAGCCCTATAAGGTAAATGTAACCCTGACCTCAGATCCAGGCAGATTAAGTGCCTGACCAAATAAAGTAGCAAAGGGGCACCTGGGTGGCACAGCGGTTAAGCGTCTGCCTTCGGCTCAGGGCGTGATCCCGGCGTTCTGGGATCGAGCCCCACATCGGGCTCCTCCGCTATGAGCCTGCGTCTTCCTCTCCCACTCCCCCTGCTTGTGTTCCCTCTCTTGCTGGCTGTCTCTCTCTGTCGAATAAATAAATAAAATCTTTAAAAAATAAAAAAATAAAAAAATAAAGTAGCAAAGCCAGGATTTGACACAGTTTTGTTTTGTTTTGTTTTGTTTTGTTTTGTTTGTTAGCCTGAAAGCTTCTTCTCCAAGGAAATGTTCCAATGCCTGGGTAGGTCAGAGGACTTTCCAGAACTGAAATCTGAATGGTCTTTGAGCTGTGATATAGGAATTGACACTCCAGCCAACATTAGAAAACCTAGATTAGTATGTGGTTGTCCAAATTCACCCTATCATACATGTGCAAAAACTTAATTGTTTGAAACAGCAAGCTCTTGAGTGTCTCTAGATCTCAGGATTAGAAAAATGCCAGCTAAAAAAGGATGCCTATGTGGGAATCTAGGGTTGGACTCAAACTCAAATTAAGTTGAATATTAAATTAGATATTCTTTAAAGCATAACCCATGGCACCATTCTGAGATTTCAGGTGTGCTGAAAACACCAAGGTCAAAGAGCGCCTTCAGATGACCATGTGGGATGTGCTGTAGGCAGTTCACTTCACTTTTTGGTACTAAATGAGCTGAGGGTACAGGGGCATAAGCATAGACTCCATAAAGCACAAAACAACAAAGAAGAAGCTATGCTTGATAACATCTGTTCGTTTATTCACCACATGTCTATTGAGTAGCTCACTTGAAAGAGACAGAGGTGGGCATTGTAGAATATATTGAGAGGATATTCAGAGCAGGTTCCTGACTTCAGAGCTTATAATTCAACAGATGAGGCAGACAGATCAACATGACTAACCACGGCTATACAGCACAAAAAGAGAAATAAACATTGCAGTGAAGGTAAAGGAAAATCACTGTGAAAGCCAAAGAAAAACAGTAATCAGTGCACTCTTAATGGAGGCAGTAAACCTGGAAGAATGACTATAATGTTGGAAGAGTCCATCAGACAGAGGAAGCAAAAGCATCGAGATATAAATATGTGTTTGAGCAACGGAAAGAACCAAGGTGCTCTTCCATCATTAGGTCTTAAGCACAGACTATAGCCCATTCTTCACCCAATCCTTCCACCCCAGCGCCCACTGTTCCCCAGTGATATCCAGAAGTCACATCAATGATAATTTAATGAAAGGACTTCAAGGAAAACAAGAGTCTGACAAAAGAACAAACCTCAAGGTACCAACAATACATTTTTTACTTGAAAATGTCCTGAGAACAGTAGACAGAGTGGCTATGGGCATATGTAAATAATATGGAAATTAACTATAAATACACATGTGGGTTTGGCCCTCCAGAAAAACTCGCTGGGGATTGCTGCAATAAACCCTCTAGAAGGTAGATACTGTCTGAACACTTGCAGACAAATTGTCGTCTTTGTTCCAAATCAAAAGACTTCAACTCGCCAGGAAAACTCCACTGGCGTTTCAGTTCCTGGTTCTTTTCAACCTTCAGAAGTTCCCTGATCAAAACCCACGGGGCTTCTTAGCCTTCCAACTGTCAGGAATAATAGTCCCAGCATAAATAGTGTTGGCTGTAGTAGCTACGTATTCGCACTGGCATAGCTTATATCAGCATGTGACTAATCTCCATAGCATTTCTAATAACAGTAATCTTTTTCTTGTATGGAGTAAAATAACTATAATTCTCACCTATATTGATAAAAATACCAAAATAACTATAATTTTGTGGTGCTAGAAAATGACGCCATCTTAGAGGATTGCCTAATCATGGCATCAGCCCTTCTGATAATGCTTAAGTTGGAAAAATATCTGGACCCACTTGTCACAAGCTGACAACTTCTACCTATCTCTTCCTGCTAAGTCACAGAGGTAATTGAGTTTCAGTTCGCCTGCTATGTTCCCTTTAGGTAAAGATGAAAGACTTGGTAAAGGAGGATATTGAACTCTGGATCAGGAATTTTATTTCATTAATTTCATTCTGTAAAAAATTTAAGTGGGTCTTAAATCTGTATTGGTGTAATAAAATTGCTGTTTATGCCTTCAATGGGATTTACCTTGTTTTACTTTCAAGACTTTTGCCTCTCATTCCCAATTCATTAATTTCATTGATGACTAGTTCCTATGCACTTTCTATGTCCCAGTTACTAATCTAGGGAGCTAAGGGTGCAACCACGGATAAAACAAACTGTAACTACCTCCGGAGAGATCCCATTCTAGTGGTGGAGGAGTGGGCAATAAGGTAACACTATAAATTAAGAATGCTAGATGTAGGGGGGCCCTGGGTGGCTCAGTCAGTTAACAGTCCAGCTCTTGATCTTGGCTCAAGTCTTGAACTCAGGGTGGTGAGTTCAAGCCCCAGCTTGGGCTCCATGCTGCGTGTGGAGCCTAGTTTAAAAAAAAAAAAAAAGAATGCTCAATGTAGTATGTGGTAAAGAGAAAGGGTCAAGCAAGGAATGGAGACAGAAGAAGTATGTAGGAGTTGAAATTTGAGGAAGAGTGGCATTGAGAAGTCAATATTTGTGCCAAAAACTTGAAATAGGTGAGGGAGAATACCATGCAGATATTTAGGGAAATAGCCCTTCTGAAAGAGGAAACAGCAAATGCAAAAGTCTTTAGGTGGGAGTATGCTTGGTATATTCCAGGAATTGATGAGGCCAGTGCCCATAGAAAGGAGAAAGTTCTAGGAAATGAGTTCAGAGCCAGATCAGGTAGGTGCCTGTAGATCATAGCAGTAACTTTGGCTCTCGCTCCTGGGTATCATCTGATCTGGATTATAATTGGGTCATGTTGATTGCTGTGTTTAGATTGAATTGAAAAGAGAGTGGAGGCAGGGAAAACCAATAGGAGGATATTCCAATAACCCAGGTGAGAGATGATCATGGTTTGTAGCATGTTGGTAATAGTGGAGGTGGTAGGAAGATGGACTGTGGATATATTTTGAAGCGGAAACAACAAGATTGGATGCCAGCTCATGAATGAGTTATAAGATAAAGAGAAGAGTCAGGGGTAGAACCATGGGTTTTGGTATGAAAAAGTCAGATGGAGAAGTCTGTGAGAGGAGCTGGAAGTTCTTCTTCCAAGGAGAGGGAGAGGGAAACCAGAAGTTCTTCTTTGGTCAAGTTACATGAGAGATACCTATTGGATATCCAATGGGGATGTCATCTAGACAGTTGAATTAATGAGTGTGGAGTTCAAGAAACATTATGGGCTGGACATACAGATTCACCTAAGGAATGAGTGCAAACAGGAAAGAGAAGGGTTCCAAGATCTGAGTGCCATCCTCTAATGTTCAGAGGTTGAAGAGATAAAAAAAAGGACAGTAAAAGATAAGAAGAAGAGTAGCCAGTGATGTAGAGGGAGAGCCAGGCAAGTGCAGTGGCCTGAATACCAAGAAGATATGGTGTTTAACAGTGCCAAATGCTGCTAGGACAAGTTAGATAGGGACTTGAGATTGATCATTGTACCTTGCAAAATGGAGGTCATTGCTGATCCCAACAGGAGCCATTTCTTTGGAGAAGTGGGAGTAAAAACCTGACTGAAAGGGGTTTGACATGTGAGGAAAGAATTTGGTTAAGTGCATGCAACTCTCTAAGAGTTTTTCTTTAAAGGGAAGAATAGGCATGAAGCATTGTAAGGGAAGGCAGAGTCAGGAAAGGTTCTTGCTTGCTTAGGGGTTTCATTGGTTTTGCAGATGAAAGAAATTGCAAACTATTTGTATGCTGAAGAAGATCATCCAGTAGAGAGAACAAAGCTGATGCACAAAAAAGGGGAGAATTTCTGAAGCAAGTTTCTCAAGTAAGCAAGAGGGCAGAATTGAGTGCACAAGTGGAGAGGTTAATGAAAATGGAAGTACAGTTACCCACAAAAAACAGGAAAGCAGGGAATGTATGGTAACAGAGGTAGGCAGGTAGGCAAAAATGGAGATGGGGGGGGCGGCGCCTGGGTGGCTGTCAGTTAAGCGTCTGCCTTTGGCTCAGGTCATCATCTCAGGGTCCTGGGATTGAGCCCCACATCAGACTCCGACCCTGCTTCTCGCTTTGCCTGCCAATCCCCTTGCTTGTGCACTCTCTCGTTCTCTCTCTTTCTGTCAAATAAATAAATAAAATCTTCTTAAAAATGGAGGTGGGACTCGGTAGATCTTCTCTCTTTTTTTTTTTTTTTTTTAGATTTTTTTTTTAATTTATTTATTTGACAGAGACAGCCAGTGAGACAGGAAACACAGCAGGGGGGATGGGAGAGGAAGAAGCAGGCTCCCAGCGGAGGAGCCCGATGTGGGACTCCATCCTGAAACGCCGGGATCACGCCGTGAGCCGAAAGCAGACGCCTAAGGACTGCGCTACCCAGGCGCCCCTCGGTAGACCTTCTCTTGATATGGCTTCATTTTTCTCAGTGAAACAGGAAGCAAGATGATCGTGTGCACATGGATTGTGGAGACAGGGTTGAATATTTGTGGACAGAGGGAAAGTATGAAATTACTGTCTAAGGGGAAAGACTCTGAGTAGACAAGGGATACATGAGAATTCCAGACGTGAATTTAAAATGAAATCAGTGTGGTTGTGTGTCTTTCACCTGCCATGTCAGTTGTAGGAGAGAAGGTTAGAGTGGGTGGAGAATTAGACTTGACTAGAATTTCTAGATTAGCAAAGAAATTACAATGAAATATGAAAGACTGAAGGGAGTTAAGAATGTTTACAAGGACTATAATGATGAACCATGAGATTTAAGACTGGCAAGGTGGGTGGGGAAGAATGAAGAGAATGGGAGAGAGTGGAGAGATGTCCGGATCCATGGATGACATCTCATTGGTGGGTGTGGAAGTGTGCTGGAAATATAGAAGATAGTTATTAGAGTGAAATGTTTAGGATTTAAATTTAGGTTAGGTCGCAGTTATTGCTATGAGGAAGACCTCCAAGAAAATAGCTGATGGAGGATGGTGCCTGGAAAGGATTGGAAAGATCATCTTCAGGGATATTGAAATTGACAAGTATTATGAAGGAGCAGTGCTAAAAAGAGTGAAGCGAGCGGGAGCTACTATCTTTAGAGTGAGGGGGAAATAACCTGGTACAGGGGATGAATGCAACAGCAAGGGGTAATGGGTGAGGACTGAATGACATGTGACAATGAAAGTAACAAATCAATATGTTGTACAGCTTAAATTTACACAATGTTATTTGTCCAATATATTTCATTTTTTAAAAGAAAGGCCATTATTCTAACTGTTCTGGATGTCCAACATTTTAGTTTGATCTTTACTTGGATTTTGTAACCCTCTGTTTATGTTTTGAATATATCTCATTTGAATTGGTTTTACTTTCACCTGCATCTAAGATAATTTTCTCTAATAATAAAGATGTCTGTGTATTCGCATGCACTCCTCGCCAAAAAAGTTGAAAAATAAATGTCCCATAAGCAGCAAAAAGGAGCAAGGAAGAGTTTCAGGGGCAGCAGCAACTTCAGAGGAGAGAGGTAAGTTTCTTTTAGAGCAAGAAGATAAAGAGAATATTCAGAGAAAATGTTGAGGATGCAGGGGATTATGCTGATGACTGACCTTGAGTATCAAAAAGCATAATAAAAAATGTCATAGAATATGGAAAAGAGTAGGAACTGGGGTCAAAAAAGGTGATATACAAGGTTTAATGGGGTTTGAGTGTGGGAAATAAGGAATACCTTGGAATTGTCATAAAGGGAGCAATCAGATTTGTCCTAGTTGTTCCCAAGGCAGGTAGGCTGGAACAGCTGTGAGTGCTAAGGGGACAGAAGGTTGGTAGTGGGGGATCTTGGCAAGAGCATAGAGACTGCAGGGCTCCTATCTGACTTCCAATGGAGGCATGGACTCCTACAAGCTGCACAGTCTTAGTGCTCAGGCAATTTCTTCTTCTTGCCATAGTTGCCTGCAGAGGGCATCTGTTTGGAGGGCTCAAGCTACTCCCTGACTTCTGCTGAAGGAGGCTTCTGGGCAGACAAAGAGGCTGTGTTGCTCTAATCCCAACTAATTTGTCATTTACATCCTTAAATGGTACTTAGAGCTTTCTGTCTTTTGCTAGCGAGCAATGTACTAAAGCACTTATGAAGAAAAAATCACTGGATCAGAAATAAGTCTGATGACTCAGTAGCTGGGGATATGGTGGTATTGCAAAAAGCCAGAGATGCTTGCTGACTGCTGTCGGGGAGAAGTCAGGCAAAGAATATGCATCCCAAATTAAAGTCGCTCCCCAATGGCCAATCTTGATGCCTGCAATGTCATCCTTAGAGAATCATGGAATTTTAAGTCTGAGACTTTAAGGGAAAAAAAGTATCACATTGTAGCAGAATGAGTTCAGGGTTTGACATCCCACTGATTCGTGTGTAAATCCCAGCCTAGAGAGTCATCAGCTGTGTCATGTCTGGTAACTTGGGCTCGGTTCCTAACTTCTAGGTAGAATGTCCAAACTTCACAATGAGGGTAGTTTTGTTGGGTGGAGTCATGTGCCAAGTTCTCATTCCTGCTTAGGGTTGCCAGGGAAATAATCACAGGGTTGATTTAGGATCCTAGGAGTGACTTCCTGCATGGAACAGCAAGTTGAAGAGAATATACAAAGGGCAGAAGATATATGTGTACATCTACCAAGCATGGCATATAGTATGTACCTAGACCTTAAGCCACCCAAATATCCCGGATCTCTCCATCATCTTCAATTCATAGCTTTGTCTGGTGAGCTAGTCTCTATTTTGAAAGTATTTGAGTAAAGTATTGAGTATTAATTAATTATTAATTAGAAACACTGTAGAGGTAATTTACCTCTAAGGTCTCTTCCAATTAACAGATTCTAGAATTCTACAAAACTGTGTGATAATTTAGAAAAGAGTCTAGGCAAATTTATAAAGTAGAAAAACCTACATTCAGTGTTTTCCCCAAGGTATGCAGGCCCTCTCTTTGCCTTCTGACCATTCATGGATCACCTCTTCTCCCTACCCTTGGCTCACACACACACACACACACACACACACACACACACACACACACACACACACACACACACACCACAGGTGCCATCACTTGGGAGTAACCCACACTGAGACCTCATGAGTCTCTCACCCTCCCACTTCCAAAGTCCCAACTCAGCTGTCAGGGCTCTTCCCATAGAGACAATGTAGTGAAGTGGTAAAGGACTCAGGCTTTGGTAACTCATAACACCAAGTGACTTTGGGAAAGTTACTTATCCTTTCTGAGTGTTGCTTCTCCTGATGTAAAACAGTGATAATAAGAGACCCTCGACAGTTGCAGGACAGACTAAATGAGGTAAAGTATTTAGTACAGGGCCTGGTGCATAATAGGTATCTAGTAAATAGTGATTATTTATTTCCTTGTTTCTTTTACGACTTTACTGTTTGGTTGCTATGTATCTTTCCTTGAGGCTGCTGCCTTTGCTGTTGTTGTTGATTCCCTGTTGATAGGTGAGGACACCGATATCACTCCCCAACATGACACACGTTGTAACAATCACACACTGCCTAGCCCACTCAGGATTCTCTCAAGCATTAGGACAAAAGAGAAGGCAGTTGGGGTTTTCCACTGTGCCTGTGCTCATTCACTTACCTGACAGTTTGAGGGTCCTTTAGCCCCTCTCAAATCATACAAAGAGGCATCAGCCTTGTCTTCTGAGGACGAGGGTGATCTGGAAATAGGTAGCTTACTTCCAAGTCTGTAGTTATTTCTGATTGCCCTGAACGCAGCTTTTTTTCCCCCCAAAGCTGGTTATGGGCATAGACGACTTAAATGTATGTCTTTATTTATAAATCAAGGGTGCAAGGTATAACTATGACAATAGAAGGCTTATTCCATAAATCATATATGTGAGAAAGCCATAGGCAAGCGTTAAGCAGTGGGCTGTCAGAGGATGTTGCATTCTGTAAGCACATAGCATAATAATATATTTACAATTATTTCTTACCTGGGTTGGCTGTGGAAGATAAGGATTTTCTCTTTGGACTCCATAGTCATTGTCTCTGGCTTTCCAGAATGAATAGTCCACAGTTGTCGAGAAATAACATTTATTAATCAACAGTTAAACACACAATAGAAAAGGCCTTATGAATAAAACTATATATTTATAATGCTTTATTTTTTTTTGCTCCAGAACTTCACAAAACACTACAGACAGTAACAAAATAATTCAATAAATATTAAAAACTTTCAAGAGAATTATAAGACACTCTTTATCATATGTGAGCATCAACAATGCCACAGCCATTAAATACACTATTAAACACTATCACAGATATCTTTCTTGAATAAGGGATATGATTAATTTTTTTATCCAGAAGTCATAACATTGACACATATCCATACACAAGAGAACAGCTCAGAATAAATGAAGCAGATTCCCCAGTGAAGTGGAGTCGTCTGCCTGTACATCATTTAAAGATATTACAGTGTTAACAGGATAGAAGTCAACACACTAAAGAGAAATATTGGGGTTTTCTTGGGGTTGGAGGAAGAAAGTAGGGAAATTAATGAAAACTCTTACATATTTTCCATTGCTCTCTTGGCAATATGCTCCCTTCCTTTTTCTGCCTTTTCTTGGTTGAGGTATTCCAGCACTTTCATTAGCAGATCTTCGTCCAAGTACTGTCTGTTTGGGGCATCGTCATTCTTTGGGGGCCCCAAAGGGAGCCTTTTGCTTACCGAGGCCAGTTTGTCAGTCTCCTGAGAGCTGCCTTGATTCAAATGCTCTTTGATGGCCTGCTCGATTTGGTCCTCGCCCTGTAGGTTATCTTCAGATGACACTAGACTTGGAGCTCGCTTTACCTGGTTTGAATTCATGATCTCAGGGTATTTCACTAGCATCCTGGCCAAATATTCTCCTAATTCTTGATCCTTATCATTCAGGGTTTCATATGCCATTTGCCTGTTCTCCACATCTGGCATCCAAGCACCTTTGGGAAGCTGGTTTGCTCTAGATCTTCCAGGACCATAAGGGAGTCGTGGCAGAACTTTCTCTCGGTTATACTGACCTGAAAAATATGGAGGTTTTTGGTTTGCGGCACTCTCCATCCCTAAAAGATTTAAAATGTCCTCAACGGTGAGCCCATCTGGTAGGGCCTCTGGCACAGCACGGCCAGGTGTTTTGGAGTAGCCATTCTTGGAGAGCATTTTATTTTGGAACAGGTCTGGACGGTCTACGTCAACCTCCGAGATGTCGTCTAGGTCAACAGGAAGTTCAAGCTCCTGCTCTGGTTCCACTGATCCATTTGGCTTCTCTCCAGTCTTCAGCATGTCGATTAAGTCTTCAGGGGGTATCTGTAAATTCCTTGAGATTTCAATCAGTTGATAAATAGACTGGGAATCAAGTGGTTTCTCAAAAAGCCTGGTTGCTCTTTCCCCATTCTGCCCATTCTGTGACCTCCCACTACCTGCGGCACTCACTAACCTTTTCAGATATGCAATTACTTTGGAGACATCATCTGAGAGTTGGTCTTTACTCTCTTTCCGGAGATCTTCATCTTGGAGGCCCAGCTGTCCTGAACGCTTCACTTCATCATTGATTTGTTCATTTTTTTCTACATTCTCTTTGCTGTCTCTTACCTCTTCCTGGGTTTGACTCTCTATCTTTTCTTCTACTGGGTTCCAATCTTCTCCCCCAACCACATCTTCATAGGCAATGTTATTGGCCTTGTAGATGTCATCTTCATCATCTGTGTAAAGTTTTTGCTCTTCATCAACTCTCTCTCGCTTCTGGTTGTTTGGTCCCGTCAGTTTCCCCAGCTCTTGGAACACAGATTCCAGTGTGGCAAGACTTTGAGGAGTATATTGTTCCTCTACTATTTCATTTGTGCGTTTAAAGGGGTTATCCCTGGAATTCTCTTCATACATAGGAGGGAATCGCATGTGTTTGAGCTTCCTCTCTGGCCACTGCTGCGTCTCGTAATCATCAGGCATGTCCATTGGAAAGTTCTTTTCTGAATTCAAGGCATAGGGTTTTTCTTTTGGTGCAGACTGAGGCTCATTCTCAGCCTGTCTCAAAGCTTCAAGTATTATCCTCATCCACTCATCTTCACTCAGGGAATCCCTTGTATTTTCTGGCAAGTGACCTTCATCACCATTTTCTTTTTTCTGAAGTGGAATAGAGATACCTTGGTAGGGATTGTAGTCTGGGCTGTTTTCTTCTTTGTGAGCTTGTTGTCGTAGTTTTTCTATGTATTCTAAAGCTCTGATCATTTCAGGACTGGGAAACTTTTGGACATTTTCCAGTCTGAGGTCTGGTTCCTTCTGAAGCAGCTGGTTTCGCTGAAATGAAGCTGCTTCATCCCCGGAGATGAGGAAAATTAAAGGGATGAGAGACAGGGCTGCTCCAAGCCGGTGAGTCTTAGCTTCTGCCATGTTTGAAAGATGTCCTTAAAGCATAGAAAATATGAGTTAATAGAAATAAAAAACTAGAAGACATTATAGCAAAAGGAGTAACTGACCATTGAGGGAAAACGTTTAGCAGACATTATTTCACATTAAACTTAGGATGACCCTTTTAAAAAGCCATACCTATTTTCTATATAACCCTCATAAGCTAACTACAGGAATCTAGCAAAATTGTTACCCAATTGCATCAAGTTTGTATGGCATTCTCTTTGTTAAAATAATAACAAAAACACTGATATCAGGTTTCTCAAATTTTATTTTTTTATTTGCAAAACATGTAGTTAGTTTTTTTAGTATTCATTGTCTATTTAATAAAAAGATCTCCAAGATGATTTTTAGTTCTTTTGTATAGCATTCCTATTAAAATCATTGGCAAAAAAAAAAAAATTAGTTGGCTTAATTTAAAACATGCACGTACATACACACACATTAATGATTTCCTTAAGCTTGTATAAAAAATCATGTGTTTTAGTTCCTGAATTGTCCATCTAATTTTGTTGTAGAAACAACACAGCAGTGACATTATATATGATGAAGTAATACAGCATCTTAATGTCAATCATACTGAATTGCCTTGTGGATGAGTCTTATTTACATACATTTTTCAGAAATAACTTGTTCTCACTCTGACACAAAGCCCAACTGACAATTTTAAAAGTTCTATGCCTTAATAACCTCCAGAACATTTTCTGGTCCAGTTTAGTAGGCTAACCTAGGGAAGTTTCTTTCTGTGTAAACATACTGAAAAAGTAAACTTCTAAAATATCTGCATTCCATATTTCTTCTAATCATTTTATTTGTGACTGTCTTACAAAATGTAATCATGGTTATATTTTTCATCAGCCTTCAAGAATGCATAGTAAATAATAACAGATGCTACAGAGAGAACATAAGTTTTCTTAACCAGTCTATTTCTGAACTTGTGAGTGTTCAGATTCAGCTTGACTTATGTCTGTGTCTATTTTGGTGTGGACCTGTGAAATCTTAAATGACTCATACTGTTAGAAAATCTTAAAATAACCACTATGTAACTCCCAATTTAGATAAACACAGACGATATGTTGAATTCTTCCTACTTAAAAATCTTCATTCATTTTTTCCTCCAATGCCTTATAATCTCACATACGAATTAGCAAGGGGGTTATTTTTTTTTACATGTTTTACATTCAGCATTGCTAACATGGAAAAACTATTTTAATATTTGTAATTTTGTTGCAAATAAATGTGAGGAAAGCTCACAAGTTTGTTCATATCTTACTTGCATCATGGTTTTGTGACATATAAGGTTAAGTTTTGTGGGTACAATATTCTGTTAGCTTAGATATCAATTGTAGAAAATATCATTTTTCATCATTTGGTATTTAAGTAATGCTTTCGGTTTTTAGAACGTAACAGTGGTTGTAGTTATAGAAATTTCTTTAACATAAATACATATAATTATTTAAATGATTCCCATTAATCAGACCATTAAATTTACTGAAAGAAAAAATCTTTACCGGCATGTCAGAGAAAACTTCTGAAATATTTACTATGAATTAATGCTTACTATAAGAAATGTATTCATAGATTTTTAGATTTAAATAAAAGTACATTATAATTTCTTCTTTATATTATTTCAGGATGAATTTAGCTTTGATTATCTATTTTCAACATTGGCATTTGAAATAGTAATCTTGATGAACTTATTTTCTTCGAAACCATTATCCTGGGGTATTCTTAACATATGAGTCATGTGCTTGTCTTTAAATTCATTATCTTATAGATGGGTTTTTCTGTGGAATAGGGGCAGAATATTTAATGCAGGTATTTAAACCACAGCCTAACATATGCTATCCTTTGGTCATATATAAGGTTTCAGTTTGGATGACATAGTTACTGCCTTTGAGTAAGAGTCAAGGGATTTCTTTCCCAGGTAGCAGGTCTTCTATATACTGAAGAAGGTTTCAACAGCTCTAATATCCTATGTACAATTTAAACTAGTGCTTTGTAAGCTAAAATGTCTCTTCTATTGAAGTTAAGACTGGAACATTGACAAATATAGGTGGATATATCTAATTTGAGCAATTCCACTAGTTAGGATACAGAAAAAGGAAACGTGTCCCATTAAAGACGTTTGGCAAAATATTATACAACCTCTTTCAATTAAAACATAGTAATAATAGCTACACAGTTATGAAGGTTTTCCTCATGGTAATTCAAAATTATCAACTCTCTGTAATTCATAGACATATCCAACCTATAACCCAAGATAATATTGTACCCTCAATAAAAGAAAAAAAACTACTCAGGATAATTCTAATCTTACTTTCCTGGGACTAAAACTAGGAAATAACAAGGTAAGCCCTTTCAGAGCATATCAATTCAGAAAATAATTTTATACAGTTTATTAATTTTGAGCTCTTGTAAGGTAAATATCAAAGGAAAAAAAGAACTAGTTCCAGAATTGGTTGCCTCTATGACTAATGTGTTTAACAGCCTTTGAATGATTGGAAACCTACTGCTAAGAATATTAAACATATAAATTGTATCTCTGGCTTTGCATCTAGTTTTTAAGAAAAGAAACAATGTATTAAGGAAAGAAACAAAATATCATGCTTAGTTAACTTTACATTATTATTATGGGTATTGACACTAAAATCCTTAACTTTTTCACACTTCTTACATATGGTTATCCAAATAGAATGATGGTTATAAATAGCCAACAGCAAGTGATGTAAATCATAGATTCGATTTTCTATGTACATATATACTGTCCTTACATTGGAAAAGCATCAGGTTGCTATTCAGTTATTCTATAGGTATAAGGTTGCCAAACGATCTTATTCTTCTCAGCTAGGAATTAAGGAAAGAACACGCAATTTAGAACTTTCCAGTAAATCAAAGGGAGAAGCAGTCTTACCTCCTTTTTATAAGGCAGAGATCTACAGCATGTTCCTCCCAGTCCGCTGGGCGAGCTGCTCGGGCCGTTTCAGCACCCGGACAGCTCCTCGGCTTATAGGGAGCCGCCGCGCCTGACTCCGCACTGCCACACTGACGTCACCCGGCTCAGCCACAAACCCGAGCACAAGCGAGTTTTTTTCAAAGAATCCGAGAGAAAATAATCACTTTATATATTTAAGGGGGGGAAAAATGCTGCATGCTTACGCCACCTGTCTTTTCGTGGCAAAAATTGCAGTTTTCTTTTTTCTTTCACCAAAATTTTTGAGACTTAAAATGCTCTGCACAATTTCCCTTAGAAATAAAGAAATCTGTCAGATAAACATGGCTAATTGAAATATAATCTCATCTATGTTCTAATATCTTGTGATAAGTGTTTCTTGTTGCTGTTGTTTTTGTCCTTGTAAAGAAGTTTTACACACAAGGACTTTTTTTCTACATTGCCCACAGAGAAATTACATTACCATTCCCTGGTATACTACAAAAGGAATGGAAGGCACGTTATTAACATGAAAAGTCACATTTCATATCATGACCAGAAGCAGCATTGTTTTTAAACTCACATTTATTTGAATAAAAAAGAAAGTTTTCTCTCTTTTTTTGTATGATAATAAACTTTAAGGCTCTGATGAGTTGGAATTTTGCTTTAGAGCTTCAATATAATTTTGAAGCAGGTGTTTCTAAGATTTCAGGTCTACTAGTTGATGATTCTATATGAATCTGTTGGTATCTTTTACAATACCTGTCTCAAAAAGGGAGGCTTACAGGTTGAATGTTAATGAAAATACTTCCATTAAATAAAAAATGGATTCTTTTACTGTTAGAGAAAAATGTGACACATATGTAATGGGAATTAGTCTGTAATTGAAAGGAAATAGCTATAAATATTTTTCTTTTTCTATGGAATCAGATGAATTGAATACCTTTCATAAATGTGTCCGGTCCAGGGAATAACATAGTAGTTAACTCCCAACCTCTCAGATTTGTAATTCATGACCAGCACTCTGCTTTGCCGGATAACATGATTATTTTAATAATTCATGTAAGTCTGAATTTTTAACTATTTTATTAAAGAGGTGTTTCCTAAAAACTGTATGTTTTGAAATATACTTTATGAAAAGAATCTAAGAGATCCCTTTATATCTCGGTTAAATGAATAATCAGCTACTGATTCTTCCATTCAATAAGTTACATTGCCTACTAAGCGCCAGATACAAAGATGAATTATATATGTATGTTATCTTTTATTTTATTTATTTTGATATAAATTGGAAAGCACTAAGAAAGAGGTTAGCCAGAAGTGTTTGGGAAGCACTGTGGAGAGCCATTTGGTTCCATCTACAAATTCAAGGGAAAATTTCAAGGGGAAAAAAGCCTCCGGGGAAAAGAAGCCTTTCCTAAGATATTTCATTATCAGGTTTTATTAAAATGATTTCTAACTATGTTAGGTAAACCACAGTACTCTTGAAATCCTCAAGGAAATAGGAATAGTTTAAAATATTAGGGAACAAGCAATCTTGGGGAAAATGACCCTTGATTTTTCCCTCCTCTCTTCCTTCTTTCTCTGCTCTCCTTTTGAAAATATTTGATTTTTCCAAATGACCAGACCACCATCATCTGTGGATTGACATGGAACTCATACAGTCTCAGACTGAAACCCTATGGCCAATTCATCCAATATTTTTATGCTTCATAATGAGTTTTTAGAGCTAGGTCAAGTGCTAAGTTAAAGAGAAAAGGTTGAAAATCCCATTTCTCAACCACTCTCTCAATGATGTCAGCTCTTTTGCTGATATTTTTGTTAGCTTTATATACATAACATTTTCTTTATTTAACCCTAATAAATATTTGAGCTGATCTGAATTTGACCTAATTTGTTCTCTAGTAGTTCTGTGTGGCCAGCTGAACTAACCGGTATCATCAACACTGCCCCCAGAAAATTCTGCAAGTTTAATCTTGAAAGGTTGAATTGGTTCAACATAGGTCTCGATAGCTCCCAAGGAAGTCTCTCGTGACTAGGCCAGTTCAGGAATTGAACTTTTTTGACAAGGACCAGAAGCTATAGTTCTTTTAAGGCCTGAAAGTCTATCTCTTTCCTGAGGCTAATCATCCAAAATCCACACAAAACCTCATTCAAAAACTCCAATTGAGATGTCAAGAGACAGCTGCTGGGATGGACTGGCTCCATCAGCTACAGGTGTGGGTAGAGTAATGAGCCATATGTGGGTAACTGAATTTCCGCCTACTGTGTGATACTATGATAAATACATATCATTTATTGAGTTCCATTATGTTCTAAGCACTGTGGTCTGAACTTCTACAACCGATAGCTATTCTTATCTCCATTTTGCAGAAGACAATACTGAAATTCAGAAATAAATAAGTCAGCCCCTGTTTTCTCACTCATGACTGGTAGAGGTATGATTTGAACCTAGTTCTTTCCAATGTTATTTCCATAATAAAGACTATGATTTAGGCATTCTGCTGGGTTATAGGAATAGGGAAATGAGTATGGCATGGATCCAACCATTAAAGATCCAAGTCTAGAACATAGTCACTTTGACAAAAATCCTCAGGGGTTGTCCCAATTGCTTTTCTTGGTCACTGTCCAGATGGCCTAGGCCCAGAATCCTATCTGGGGCAGCAAAAGTGGAAAACAAGAATTGACATTAGATCACTTTATTGACGCCATGTGGCATATTATAATGTCTTCCAAACAAGAGAGTAGTTACTGAATTTGGAAAATCCTACGCACCAGCATCCTGTGTTCTATAGATTTTTCAATGAGTTATATTTAATATAGCTCTAGAAATCATTAATTTTTTGGCCAGTAGTTATCTGTTCTAAAGGAAACTATTTTCTGAAATAGAAATCTATTTGAAGAAGTTAAAATGTAATATATAGAGAGAAAGCAGCATTTTTGTTGATGTGAAATCTTTAAGAGCATGCATAATATATTATAGACAACCTATAAATCTTTTTATTACTAAGCCTGAGATAAAATCATTTTAAATGTTCCTTACAAAATTTTAATTTTCTGTTAGGTCCAAATTACCAACTATCATTGCCTCTGAGAAACAAAACTCTATATCTTGAACATTTTCAAAATAATTATGTACTGTGTATGATAATAGTTTTTACTAAATTAGCTTGAATCCTCACCATGTGCTGTTAAGATCAAGCCAATCATTCACAATTCAAATCTAAGTAATTAGAATGGACTAATTTGTTTTTATGATCAGATTTTCTTAAATCTTAGTCATTTCATTTTCTGTTATTCAATTTCATATTTCATTTAGACCTGACTTTGATTTTTTTTTTTTTTGGTCATTTGTACAATCTTAGTAATCCCCCAATTTGAAATGCATCTCTCTTCCACTCCATTACATTTCCCATTTTGTTTCAATTTATATGAAAGCAATTAAGATTCAGAAGCCAATGTGTTTTCTTTCTCATCTCCTTCTCCCTGGTCTCTTAACTCCTTATCCTTCTTTCCCTTGGGAGAGAAGACCCACGGAGGAGTCCAGTCTGCATCATGTATGACCTGAGGTCCTCCAGCATTTGCCAGCGGGAGAGGGTGGTCTGCAGGGTCTTCCCTGGCCCCTAAAGGTCTGAGCTACTGTGCTCATTCCTCGCATGTCTGCCTCCCTTCTCTTCTGTTTACCTTTCCTTTTTTAGACTCCTCGTTTACTCTTTGCCTCCCTGATGCACTGCTTCCAAATTTTATTTAAACTTCTTTCTTTTAGTTGTAGTATACTTTCTTTATTAATAAATGTTCCTGTCATAAGACGACTTCTTTTTTTTTTTTTAACTCCCTATCGGAGAAGAATGAAATGTTTTACTACTTCCCTTGCAAAGGCAGAGCCTGCCAAACTGCTTTCAGAGAACATATAAATCAGGAACTGGGTACATTTAATACTGTAGCTACCTAGTTTCTCAGACAAAACCCACTAGTTCTAAGAGGCAGGAACTCTGTTTTCTACCACTGTACCCTCACGCCTACCCCATGCCTTGCCATAATGGCTGGCCAGAATGATGCTGTGTTGAATTGAGTTAACATGTCCTCATTCCTACTGTCAAAGCTCCATCTTGGAATGTTTTTGTCCTCTCAGCATCCTTAGGCAAATGAACTGCTTTTACATGTGAGCTTCAGGCACAGCTAGCAAATTATGTTTAGATTCTTTTTTAAGGAAAATTTTCTTCCACTCTTTTTTTTTTTTCTACTCTTT